>NC_053436.1:22011722-22354625 GCF_007990345.1 Gossypium hirsutum
TAGCTGACAATGGCAGTCCGGACACAAAGTCCATTGTGACTCGATCCCATTTCCACTCGGGTATCATGATCGGCTGAAGTAATCCTGAAGGCACTTGATGTTCGCTTTCACTTGTTGACATATTAAACATCTCGAAACAAAGTCGGAGATGTCCCGTTTCATACCATGCCACCATCGTTCAAACGTGCATTTCGTACTCCCGGTGAATGACATTCGCTACATGAGCTTCGTTCAGAATTATCGAAATGAGTTCTGAATTTCTTGGAATACACAAACGACTTCTGAACCTCAAACAATCATCATCATCAATTTGAAACTCCGATTCCTTGTTCGGAACACACTTAGCCCGTTTTGCAACCAATTCATCATTGACTTTCTGAGCTTCACGAATTTGATGAGTCAATAATGGTTTGGCTTTTAATTCAGCTACTAACACATTGTCGGGTAGAACAGACAAATGCACATTCATCGCTCGTAAAGCAAACAATGACTTCCGGCTTAAGGCGTCCGCAACCACATTAGCCTTTCCCAGGTGGTAATCAATGACAAGCTCGTAATCTTTCAACAACTCAAGCCAACGTCTTTGTCGCAGATTCAAGTCTCGCTGAGTCATCAATATTTGAGACTTTTGTGATCCGAAAATACATGGCACTTCTCACCAAACAAATAATGTCGCCATATTTTAAAGCAAATACGATGGCAGCTAGTTCAAGATCATGGGTCGGATAATTTTTCTCATGTGGCTTCAATTGTCTCGACGCATAGGCCACAACTCGACCTTCTTGCATCAATACGCAACCCAACCCGAGTAGGGATGCGTCACTATAAATGACAAACTCTTTGCCTGATTCGGGTTGCACTAAAATTGGAGCTTCAGTCAAATGAGTTTTCAGTTGATCGAAGCTTTTCTGACATTTCTCCGTCCATTCGAACTTAACATCCTTTTGAAGTAGCTTCGTCATTGGTGTGGCTATCATCGAGAAACCTTTTACAAATCGTCGGTAGTAACCGGCGAGTCCCAAAAAGCTCCGAACCTCAGTAATATTTCTCGGAGGTTTCCAGTTAAGTATGGCTGAGATTTTGTTCGGGTCAACTCGAATACCCGATGCGGATACCACATGACCCAAGAAGCTAACCTCTCTTAACCAGAACTCACACTTACTGAACTTAGCATATAACTTCTTATCCCGCAAAACTTGCAACACTAATCTCAAGTGTTCAGCATGTTCGATCTCATCTCTTGAATAGACCAAGATGTCATCAATGAACACAACTACGTACCGATCCAAATATGGTCTGAAGATCCGATTCATCAAATCCATAAATACCGCAGGGGCATTAGTGACCCCAACGGCATCACTAAGAACTCGTAGTGACCGTACCTTGTTCTGAAAGCAGTTTTGGGTATGTCCGAATCTCGAATTCGCAACTGATAATAGCCTGATCTCAAATCTATTTTGAGAACACTGAGGCTCCCTTCAGTTGGTCGAACAAATCATCGATGCGCGGCAACGGATATTTGTTCTTTATCGTCACTTTATTCAGTTGACGATAGTCAATGCACAACCTCATGGTTCCGTCCTTCTTTTTCACGAACAATACTGGTGCACCCCAAGGTGAGAAACTTGGTCGAGCAAAACCTCTATCCGTCAATTCTTGCAATTGAGCTTTTAACTCTTTTAACTCGGTTGGTGCCATACGATACGGAGCTATCGAATTGGCGTAGTTCCAGGTACAAGCTCAATACCAAACTCTACCTCCCGAACAGGTGGTAAACCCGGTAATTCTTCAGGAAAAACATCAGGGTATTCACAAACCACCCGCACAGATTCGGGTTTCTTTTCTAATTCTTTATCATCAAGTACATACGCAAGGTATGCTTCGCACCCTTTTCTTACATATTTCTGGGCCAACATTGCTGATATTACAGCTGGCAACCCCTCCAAATCCGTAGACTCAACTCGGATTACCTCGTTATTTGCGCACCTCAAATCAATAGTCTTGCTTTTGCAATTCACAACCGCATCATGCGCGGTCAGCCAATCCAAACCAAGAATAACATCAAATTCATCAAACGGCAAAAGCATCAAGTCCGCCAGAAAACAAGAACCTCGAATTACTAGGGGACATCTCTTACACACTTTGTCGACAAGCACGTAACGACCCAAGGGATTTGACACCCGAATTACGAACTCAGTAGACTCAACAGGTAGAGTCTTACTGGATGCTAAGGTTTCACATACATATGAATGAGTAGAGCCAGGGTCAATCAATGCAATCACATTAGTATCAAAGAGAGTGAAGGTACCAGTGATGACGTCAGGGGAGGATGCCTCCTCTCGTGCGCGAATGGCATATGCTCTAGCAGGAGTACGGTTCTCGGCTTGAACAGCCGTATCAGAGGCCCCTCTCTGACTACCACCCCTACCTCCCAAAATTCTCGGTGGTCTACCACTAGTTGTCACTCCACTAGATCTTGCACCTTGAATCTTATTCTTCTCATCAAGCTCCGTGCAATCTCTAATGAAGTGGTCCTTCGAACCGCATCCGTAACAGGCCCTGTTAATAGACTTACCCCAACATTCACCTATGTGTCGTCTTCCACATTGGGGACATTCAGGTTTCTCTAGACGATTATTGCCCACACTAGCTACCGAAGTAGCTCGGGAGTCCGTCGATGGTCTTGCTCTGATGGAAATTCCCGCAGTCGTTCTCGACTTATTAGTGTCCTCCCTGAACTTCTTTACGGCTGAGAACGGAGCTTTACCCGTCGATCTTTTACGATAGTCTCTAGCTTCAAATTCAGCCTTCTTCTTCTCCTTTCCAAGTTCTTCGGCCTTGCAGGCTCGTTCGACTAGTGTTACGAATTCTTTTATTTCCAAATACCCATTAGTAGCTTTAAATCTTCATTCAATCCTTCTTCGAATCTTTTGCACATAGCAACCTCATCAGCTACACACTCCCGGGCATACCTACTAAGTCTTACAAATTCATGTTCGTATTCAGATACTGTCATACGACCTTGCTTGAGTTCCAAGAATTCCTTACGCTTTTGATCAATGAACCGTTGACTAATATATTTCTTTCGAAATTCCGTCTGAAAGAAGTCCCAAGTTACTCGTTCATTTGGGACTATGGAAATCAGGGTCCTCCACCAATAGTAGGCTGAGTCCCGCAACAAGGATATAGCACACTTTAGACATTCATCGGGGGTGCATGACAGTTCATCAAACACCCGAATGGTGTTATCAAGCCAGAACTCGGCCCTTTCAGCATCATCAGTAACTATGGCCCTGAACTCCTCAGCCCCGCGCTTCCTAATCAAGTCTACAGGTGGCTTACTCAGCCTCACAGGATCAGTAACTGATGGCATTACTGGCTCCGGGGGTGGATTATTCAAATTCGGGAATTGTTGGACAGCCGGATTGGTTCGGGCATGCTGCGCGACCCACTCATTCATCATGGTAAAGAAGGCTTGTTTAGCCCCCTCACCTTGATTATTCGCAGATGACTGAGGTTCAACAGGCGGTGTCCCTTGTGCAGGAGCAGCCGCTACACTTTCAATGTCATCCGCCAAGGTTCTCTCTACACCGGGATCCATTTACTAATCAAAATATAAATTTTAACCGTCAGAAGTCATCACACATTTAAACATTAACATTCGGCATGTATAGCTAGACTCATACGTGCTATGGTAGTCCTAGAACCGACTAAACCATAGCTCTGATACCAATCAAATGTAACACCCCGAACCCGAGACCGACACCGGAGTCGAACACGAGATGTTAACAGACTTTAAACCCTTTATAAAAATATTTCTCAGACACTGCCAATCTGCGTACTAGTCGCTTTAAAAATCATATCTTGAGTTTCACAACTCGAAAATCAGTTTCGTGATTTTTCCCTGAAAATAGACTCATATGCCCATCTACATACCTTTTTCTAGAATTTTTGGTCGGGCCAATTAGTACAGTTTATTAGTCAAAGTCTCCCATGTTACAGGGATCGACTACACTGACCTTTGTGCATTACGACCTGGATATATCCCTGCACAGAGCTTCAATACTGATGTCGTTTGTTTCTATAGAAACTAGACTCAGAGAGGAATCTATCCATATATGGTATGACTCCTAATTGTCTCTGGTTAATTTATAATGAATTTCCAAATTCGGAATAGGGAATCCAGAAACCGTTCTGGCCCTGTCTCACGAGAACCTGAATATCTCTTAACATACTGTCCATATGATCTTTTCGTTGCTTCTATATGAAAATAGACTCATCGAGCTTCGAATACATAATTTATTCATCAATTAATTCCACTCCTACTATTTTTAGTGATTTTTCAATCTCACATCACTGCTGCTGCCAGCATCTGTTACGAAAGCAACTATGCCCATTTCGTGATTTCTCCTTGATCTAACTAGTAATTCATCATACATATCACAAATTATGATCATGAATAGCCATGCCAAAGGCTAATCATTGTCAAACATCCCCCTACTACACTATTGCCATATCATGAATTTTAACACCAAAATAATCAACCATGACATATGGCATAAAAAGGTCGAATTATCAAGATTTACGACCTAACGTTATGAAACCAAACCCAACCGAACATTTATGCCATTTTCGCATGGCTAAAAGTTTACATACCAAAGTTCAAACACAACGTAATAGCCTATACATGCCAAAATGTTCTCCTAAGCCGACTAAGAAGAAAGTACCAAAACTTGCTAGCCGGTGTGATGACTTCGACGACGGCACGATCACGCAAAAAGAGACGAGTCCAAGAAACCTAGAATAGGTGACAAGCAAACACCGAATGAGTATAAAACTCAGTAAGCCATAAGCATTCCACAACCATCCATTAATAAAATTATCACAACAGGAAACAATGAAATGAGGTTAAGTACTCCATCCATACCAAACTATACCATAGTTCCTTAAACCCTATGGTTCAATCTCATACCAAGTCCTACATTGACCTTTCATACATTATTTTATTTTCGTTATAATCATACAATTAAACGAACTTTCACCTATTCCACAATGAACCTTATGTACGTGACTTCAACTATAATCGTCACATAGGTTCAAAACTTACCAAGCTCAACTCCAAATATAAACATAGCGCCTATTAGCCATGAACTCAAGGTACTTACCTTTTCCGCTGTCCAAAATTGACTCGGTAAAGTCGCACCCTTCATGTAAATAATTTATAGAAAATATATATTGGGTTCGCACACATAGTGCTTAATAATCAACCGCGCACACTTAGTGCCATGCACTTTAAACTCACACTTAGTGCCATGCATTTCAAGTTCGCACACTTACCTTTTTCCGCTGTCCAAAATCGACTCGGTAAAGTCGCACCCTTAATGTAAATAATTTATAGAAAATATATATTGGGTTCGCACACATAGTGCTTAATAATCAACCGCGCACACTTAGTGCCATGTACTTTAAACTCACACACTTAGTGCTGTACAATTTAAACCCGCACACTTAGTGCCAATCTCATGACCGTGAACACTTATTGCCCGCACACTTAGTGCCGAAAACCAGCCACTCAATAGGCTTCACTTCCTTTTTACATTCGACAAATTTCATCTCTACTTACATATACATTTGTATACATTTCATCTCATTAAACACAATGGTATAGGTATTACGATCCTTTAAATCAATACCAAAGATATGCTTAATGACTTACTTGTGTTGGGTAAGATGGTTCCAACTCGGCTACTCGATGATCTTTTCTTTGCCTTTGCTCGATTCTCCTCCTTTAACTCCTTGAGCTTAATCAATAAATCAACTAGTTTAACCGCCTTGCTAAATATTTACAATCCAATTACACATGCATATGTATGTTAGTATATTCGGCAATCACCCTTACTAATCACCCACTTGATCAATTATAGAGAATCAAAGTTAATATCACAATGTGTACCCTATATGGGCCATTATACATAATCAAATTTAAAATCGTCTATATATTTACTCATATGGCCGAATATACCTAATCATACATACACCTAACCAAAAATAATTTCTAAAATCTTCATATCATTTATACACTAGTAAAGCATCCTCTCCTTTCCATCAATTTAGCACATGCATTACTCATTAACCTACAAAATTGTATTCGGCCTTAGCACACAACTTGCTAGCCGATTCTTCCCCATCTAGCAACCAATGCACATATGTGCTCACTCAAAAATGCTAAAAAAAAAAGAGATTCAAGAATCATCAATCCACCATCACATGCATCATTAACAAGCTTCATATTTAGCATGCAATGGCATTAACACAAACTCCACCTAGGCCGAATCTTAACTCATCTTCATGCCTCATCACCACAACATCAAACATCAAAATACCAACCAAGAATGTAACATGCATGGCCGAATATCATCTCCATCATTTAACAAAGTTTGAACCATGGCTAGGTAGATTTCAAACTTACAACTTAAAATATACATGAATCTCAAAGAATAATATCAAACATACCTCAATCTAGTTACATGCATGGCCAAACTTCCTCCTAATTCTCTTCCAAACCAAACATGAAGCAAGAACTCCTTCCTCCTCCCTTAGAATTTTCGGTCAAAAGAGGATGAAAAAGGATGAACAAGTTTTTCTTTTCCTTTCTTTAGCTCACGGCAATGGGGGGGGGAACAACCACTCATTTTTTGTTTTTCCTTTCTTTATTACCCATACTCCTTATTTTATTTTTTTCCTACATACCTCACTAGGCCAACATGTTCCCAACATGTTTCCACCCATAGCATGGCCAACCACTAGCTCAAATTTTGGGTAATTTGACATGCAAACCCATCATTTTCACAACATGCATTAATAGACCATTTTAAATTAGCCTATCATATTTTCACCATGTCTCATATCGATCCCTATTTAATAATTTCTCATGCAATTGGCAAAATTGGAGAATGAAACTTCCACATACTCATGTACACACATAATAAGCATAGAATATGGAAATTAATTATTTTTATGACTCGGTTTTGTGGTCCCGAAACCACTTCCCGACTAGGGTCAATTTTGGGTTGTTACAAGGAGGACCCAGAGGACATTACTGATGATGTCCCTCCACGTCACGAGGATCCATTGACTCAGCCACCACCCCCCTCTCATCCAGTTCATGCGGCAGCTTCATATGTTGACATCTCTTAGCACCTTACTCGATTCGAGCAACATTGTTTTTAGCACTTCGATAACATTGATGCTACTCTACAACAGATTTGTCAGCACTTCCACATCTCATCGCCACCCCCACCTCGCGAACCATCTAGCGATGAATATGTTTAAAAAATTTTATTTATTATTTTATGTTTTTACTTTTATTCTATTTTAAGAGTAATTTTTGTTTTTCTTTAAATTTATTTTTAATTAGTTTTATAATTATTATTTTACAATTTTTAATTTCGGCTATTTCATGATGAGTAATTATGCTTCTTTATATTCCCTAAAAAGTTCCTAATTCTATCACAGCTATAAAGAGCTCCAAAGCTCATAAACGTATAGGAACTAAAAACTCCACCAGGAAAGGTTCTCCACGATTTCCATGTCCTGCTCGACCACAACCATAGCTACCACCAGATATAATATTTTTTTGGCACAGGATTTATGGATTAATGAACCTCTACCACCACCGGAGTATCCTCCTCCACTCTCATTATTGCTTTGGCTGATTACTCTCCATCACTCCAATTCAAGGAGTTCATTCATCATTCAAGAAGTTTCAATTCTCTCCCTATCTTATGATTATATATCTATACTTTTCAATATATCTATCTTTGTACAATGAGGGCAATGTACATCTTAAGTGTGGAGGAGTCTTTCACATCATCATTAGAAATCCCTGAATTTTGTCTTATTCTCACGTAAATCACTCATATCACTATTAGAAGAAATTTTAATTAATTTATGATTTTTATTGATATGTCTTGAATTAAAACATATGCAATTATGCATTGATTGTTTAAACTTTAAGACATTAGGCAATCAAGCATGATGAGTTGATTTTTGAAGAATTAAAAACTTTTAGGTTGTTTCCCTAAGTTTAGGTATTATCTTGAGTTGAAATTCACAAGTTTGAACATCAAAAAGCCATAATTTTTGTGAGATCTTGAGCCTTTAGAGCATATTTTACTCCTTTCATGCTCACTTTTATTATGAGTGCGTCAGTATTGATTTGTTATTCTAGAACTTGCTTGATTATGCATGTCAAGACCACACCATTTGATTTGATATGTCAAGATGATAAAGGCACTTAGGTTTAACCCACTCACTCCACAAAAACCTACCTTTATAATTAACCCTTAGTGAACCCCTTTGAGCCTAACAAGCCATTAATTGATTTACCCTCAATATTAACCCATAACCCATTATTGTTGAAATCCCCTAATTTGATCCCTATTTTTGTCGAGATTTGATTTGAACAAATTGCTTAGTTATGTTTTGTTCTTCTAAATATTTGACTTGTTCCTAAAAAAAACAATACTTACATATTAGTAGTAATTCGTCATTTTTGAGCTTGAGTGTTAATTCCATATTCTAAGAAGAAGCTTACTTGTATTCAACTGATGACTAGTTAATTTCTAGCTAGGTAATTTTTCAATTCAATCTCGATTCTAACCTTTTTTTTCAGCTTGTGACCACATCCCCTAACCAAAGCCACATTACAACCCTCTAAAAAGACCTTTTTGATTGATGTATCAACTCAATGTATAGTGGTGGAGATTTGATTTTCAAGCAAGCCTATGGTAATAACTTTTCATATTGACTAATGAGTGCTTTTATTGATATCCTTAAACACCTTGAGTGATTTGAGTGAACCTTTAGTGAGGATGTTAAACTCTACGGTATTTTGATCAAAGGTAATCACTTAGATAAGGGGAGACACCTATGTTTTCATGATAAAACGCTCAACTTGGAATGTTTGAAACTTTGATGAACTTTTAGTTGAATTTTCAATGTAT
Source organism: Gossypium hirsutum (assembly GCF_007990345.1). NCBI lineage: Eukaryota > Viridiplantae > Streptophyta > Magnoliopsida > Malvales > Malvaceae > Gossypium > Gossypium hirsutum. The sequence goes on from NC_053436.1 coordinate 22,020,728, forward strand.
GAATACTTGTGGGTTATTTTGAGAAATTATTGATAGGGATTATAAATTGAGAAAAATTTATTTTGATTGTGAGTTGAGGATTTTGCTTGAGGACAAGCAAATGCTTAAGTGTGGGGGTATTTGATAAATCGTAAATTACACATATTTTCATCCCATGCTTAGCACATTTATGGATAATTTCTCCTTAGATTTGGTGAATTCGATGCTCCTAATCCTTTAATTTCATGTTTTATACTTAGGTGAGCATAGGAGAGTAAAAAGAGCGAGAAACGGGCTAAAAATGGAGAAAATGGACCCACGTGGGAAATCAACACGGCCTGGACATTCTCACACGGGTGTGTCACACAGCCGTGTCCCTTTGGTAGGATCGAAGCAAGACTTACACGGCTAGACTACACGCCCGTGCCTATTCAACAGCCTTGACCATGGGCTGGAGTAATCGCACACAGGCGTGTCACACGGGCGTCTCCCTGCCGAGCCCAAGTACAGTCCTATTTGGAAAAGGCCAATTTTTAGGGCTCTTAGGCATTCTAAAGCCTATTTAAACATCTGAGGAGGCACTTACAAGGGGGATACACAGTGGGAAGCAAGGAATTACTAAAGGAAGGCCAATTGATCCATCTCAAGAGCCGGATTCATCATCAAGACTGAAGATCTCCCTTCAAGTTTCTTCAGGAGTTTTGGGTTTTCTTATGTTTTGTTATCTTTATGCTTTTGAGATGTTTTCTTTCATAAATATGAACTAAACCCCCTAAATATATAAGGGGAATGAAACCTAAGACAGATCTTGTTATTATTATCTAAATTGTATGATAAATATTTGACTTGTTCTTAATTATGTGTTCCTAATTCTTGTTTTAATATTCCAGGATATTGATTCAAGTTAACGCGCTTATTCAGAGGAAGAATAGACCCTGTCTAAGAGTAAAATTGTCATAATTAAGCGGAGTTGATTGCGCACCTAGAGATAGGGTGACAAGATTTTGCCGGATTAGGGTGAAACCTAATAAGGGAATCCATAGATCGAGTTAATGCAATTCTAGGGTATTAATTAGAAAGAGATTTCAATTATTCAACCTAGGGTTCGACGTTATTAATCTCGAGAGAGATAATGATATAACTTAGGGATTTCTACAGATCAAGTCAAATGAATAAATTGTCTGATTCAAAGTCAAATAACAAGTGAAGTCTAGGTGGATTTTTCTTAGGTATTGTCTTAATCAATCGTATTTTCCCAAAAGTATTTTCCCAAATTTTCTTTCTGTGCATTCTTAGTTAGTAATTAGTTTAGATAACCGAACCTCTTAATTTGTAGGCTAGATAATAAAAAGCAAGTAAATACTTGATAAACCGTAATTCATACATATTTTTATCCCATACTTAGCACATTTTATGGATGTTTTTTCCTTAAATTTGGTGAATTCGATGCTCCTAATACCTTAATTTCATATTTTATACTTAGGTGAGCATAGGAGAGTGAAAGGAATGAGAAACAGCCAGAAACGGAGAAAATGGGCCAACGTACGAAATCAACACAGCCTGGACCTCCTCACACGGGCAGACTACACGGCCGTGTCAATTTGGTAGAATCGAAGCACGACTCACATAGGTGGACCATACGCCCTTGCCTATTTAACAAGCTTGACCACAATCTTAAGCAATCGCACACGGGTGTGTCACACGGGCGTGTTCCTACCGAGCCCAAGTTTAATCCAATTCAAAAAAGGCCAATTTTGAGGGTTCTTAGGCATTCCAAAGCCTATAAATACACCCTAGAGGAGGAGGAAAAGGAAACACAGAGAGGGAAGCAGGGAACTACTCAAGAAAAACCGATTGATCCATCTCAGAAGCCAGATTCATCATCAAGACTGAAGATCTCCCCTCAATTTCTCTTCAGGAGTTTTGGGTTTTTCTTTATATTTGTATTAATTATTCTTCTGAGATGTTTACCTTTTTAGTTATGAACTAAACCCCCTAAATACCTAAGGGGGATGAAACCTAAGACAGATCTTGTTATTATTATCTGAATTGTATGATAAATATTTGACTTGTTCTTAATTATGTGTTCTTAATTCTTGTTTGATATTCCAGGATATTGATTCAAGTTAAACTCTTATTTAGAGGAGGAATAGACCCTGTCTAAGAGTAAATTTGTCATAATTAAGCGGAGTTGGTTGCGCGCCTAGAGATAGGGTGACAAGATTTTGCCAAATTAGGGTGAAACCTAATAAGTGGATCCATATATCGTGGTAATGCAACCCTAAGGAGTTAATTAGAAAGAGATTTCAATTATTCAACCTAGGGTTAGATGTTGTTTGTCTCGAGAGAGATAATAATATAACTTAGGGATTTCTACGGATCAAGTTAAATGAATAAATCGTCCGATTCAAAGTCAAATAACAAGTGAAGTCTAGGTGGATTTTTCCTTAGGTATTGTCTCAATCAACCGAGTTTTCCAAAAGTAATTCCCCAATTCTATTTTCTGTGAATTCCTAGTTTAGTTAATTAGTTAATTAAAACAAACCCCATTATTCTTAGGAGAGATAATAAAAAGACAGTCATTACTAGTACTTTTAGTTCCTTTGGGTTCGACAATCCAGTCTTGCTAAAGCTATACTATTGTTTGATAGGTACACTTGCCTTCATCGTGATAATAGTTAGTTTCAAGAATGATTCAATATAAATATTTAAAACCTGTCACGAATATCACGTATCAAGTTTTTGGGACCATTTCCGGGGAACTAATGTAACACCCCGAACCTGAGACCGACACCGGAGTCGAACACGAGGTGTTAACAGACTTTAAACCCCTTATAAAAAAAATTTTTCCCAGACACTGCCAATCTGCGTACTAGTCACTTTAAAAATCATATCTTGAGTTTCACAACTCGAAAATCAGTTTCGTGATTTTTCCCTGAAACTAAACTCATATGCCCATCTACATATTTTTTTCTAGAATTTTTGGTTGGGCCAATTAGTACAGTTTATTAGTCAAAGTCTCCCATGTTACAGGGATCGACTACACTGACCTTTGCACATTACGACCTGGATATCTTCATACACAGAGCTTCAATACTGATGCCGTTTGTTTCTATAGAAACTAGACTCAGAGAGGAATCTATCCATATATGGTATGACTCCTAATTATCTCTGGTTAATTTATAATGAATTTCCAAAGTCGGAACAGGGAATCCAGAAACCGTTCTGGCCCTGTCTCACGAGAACCTGAATATCTCTTAACATACTGTCCATATGATCTTTTCGTTGCTTCTATATGAAAATAGACTCATCGAGCTTCGAATAAATAATTTATTCATCAATTAATTCCACTCCTACTATTTTTAGTTATTTTTCAATCTCACGTCACTGCTGCTGCCAGCATCTGTTACGAAAGCAACTATGCCCATTTCGTGATTTCTCCTTAATCTAACTAGTAATTCTTCATACATATCACAAATTATGATCATGACTAGCCATGCCAAAGGCTAATCATTGTCAAACATCCCCCTACTACACTATTGCCATATCATGAATTTTAACACCAAAATAATCAACCATGACATATGGCATAAAAAGGTCGAATTATCAAGATTTACGACCTAACGTTATGAAACCAAACCCAACCGAACATTCATGCCATTTTCGCATAGCTAAAAGTTTACATACCAAAGTTCAAACACAACATAGTAGCCTATACATGCCGAAATGTTCTCCTAAGCCGACTAAGAAGAAAGTACCAAAACTTGCTAGCCGGTGTGATGACTCCAATGACGGCCCGATCACGCAAGAAGAGACGAGTCCAAGAAACCTAAAATAGGTGACAAGGAAACGCCGAGTGAGTATATAACTCAGTAAGTCATAAGCAATGCACTACCATCCTTTAATAACATTATCACAATAGGAAATAAGATGGAACGAGGCTAGTTACTCCATCCATACCGAACCATGCCATAGTTCCTCAGACCCATCGGTTCAATCTCATACCAAATCATGCATTCACATTCCATATACTCATCAATAGGATATTTGAGGCATTTTCATACATCATTTTATTTTCGATAGAATCATACAACTAAACGGCCTTTCACCTATTCCACAATAAATCTTATGTACGTGACTTCAATTATAATTGTCACATAGGTTTCAACTTACCAAGCTCAACTCCAATTATAAACATAGCGCCTATTGGCCATGAACTCAAGGTACTTACCCGATCCGCTGTCCGTGATCGACTTAATAATGTCGCACACTTAGTGTCCATAATGATTCAAACGTATATATTAAGTCCGCACACTCAGTGCTATATAATCAACTCGCACACTTAGTGCTATATAATCAAACTCGCACACTTAGTGCTACATAATCAAACTCGCACACTTAGTGCTACATAATCAAATTCGCACACTTAGTGCTACATAATCAAGCTCGCACACTTAGTGCTACATAATCAAGCTCGCACACTTAGTGCTACACAATCAAGCTCGCACACTTAGTGCTGTACAATTTAAACCCGCACACTTAGCGCCAATCTCATGATCATAAATGTTTATACCCGCACTCTTAGTGCCGAGGTCAACAACTCAATACATCTCACCTCTTTTCTCTTCATTCAACACTTTCATCACCACATACATACATGTATATAAATTTATCATTCCATTCAGCATGATTACATAGACATTATGTCTATTTAGATCAATACAAAATATATGCTTGATGACTTACTTTGTGTTGGGTAAGACGGTTCCAACTCGGTTACTCGATGATCTTTTCTTTGCCCTTGCTTGCCTCTCCACCTTTAGCTTCTCGAGCTAAATCGATAAATTAACTAGTTTAACCATCTTGCTAAACATTCATACTTCAATTACACATGCATGTGTATGTTTGTATATTTGGCAATGACAATGGTAATCTAGCAAACCTTAATTTAACTTATAATTGTTCATAACACATTTAAAGCATCCACTCCATTCCATCATTTTAAAGCACATACATTACTCAATATTATCCAAATTCACATTCGGCATTTTCACAAACACACATGCCGATTTCATTCACTCATCTCTAATGTTAATTAAGAAATGCCGAATGTCACCAACTAAATGGCATACACACACACCCACATGCATAAAAGTCATCCACACCTCCTATAGTTCATTCGGCCTTCACCTTTGCTAGTTTTCCCCATTTTTTTGTCGGTTATATATACATAGTCCTAAGGTAATATCACGAATGGGCTTACATATATATGTATATATACATATAGCCGAATATGCAAAGCTTAAACCCAACATCACATAAGATCCTAAGTGATGGCCAAATATGTATATCTATATATATTCATCAACTATACTATTACCTTTAATTTACCTAATCACACAATTTCATCTAAGTTTAGCATGAAACACAATCATCACCCTTATTAATCTTTTATAGCCGAAAACCATACTTACCCCCAAAATCGAAATTTCAACATGGTTTACAAAAATCACTTGATAACTCACTCAATATTAACTAAAATTTCAAAAGCTAGTACAAACTTCCTTACCTTAATAGGACTTAAGATGACCGATTGCTCATGTTACCAACAAGATTCAAGATTTGAACATGGGCTAACTAAGGGACTTAGTAACTAGCTTAATACATTCAACAATTTCCAAAAGCTACCATGCATTACATACCTTATTCAAGACTAGAAGGAGTGGCCGAATGTTTTACTTCCCCTTCCCCCTTCTTCTTAGCATTTTCGGCCAAGGATGATAAAAGATGAACAATTTTTTTTCTTTCTTCTTTAGATTCGGCTAGCAAGAACATGAATGATGATCCCCTTTTTTTTTCCTTTCATCATTCTTTTTTTTCCATTTCTTTATTACTAACTTTTTATTTTGTTATTCATCCCATGATGCACCAACAAAACATGTCTATGACATGTTTTGCCCATCACACCTTGTCCACCTTATTTGTCATGGCCGGCCACTATAAAAAGGGGGGGAAATTTGACATGCAGGTCCTCCCCTTTTTCCACATGCACAAATAGGTCCTTACGCATTGACCTATCACATTTTAAAATTTTCTCGCATAAGTCCTATTTACTAAATTCACATGCAATCGACTAAATCGAAGCTTGAAATTTTCACACATTCATAATTACATATTCTAGACAATAATTATCACATTCAAACATTTCGGTGACTCGGTTTAGCGGTCCCAAAACCACTTCCCCACTAGGGTCAATTTTGGGCTGTTACAACTCTCCCCCACTTAAGAAATTTTCGTCCCCGAAAATCTTACCGGTAAATAGGTTTGGGTATCGTTCTTTCATCGAGCTCTCGGTTTCCCAAGTAGCTTCCTCGATCCCATGTTTGAGCCATAACACCTTCACTTCACGAGCTAGGATACGTATCGGTTCTTCTTCATAACTCATATCGGCTTGAATTTCAACCTCTGATGGGCTAATTATGTGTGATGGATCAGATCGATAGCGTCGAAGCATCGAAACATGAAAGACGTCGTGAATCTTTTCAAGCTCAGGGGGCAAAATCAATCTATACGCAACCGGACCAACTCGTTCGGAGATTTCGTACGGCCCAATGAATCTCGGGCTCAACTTGCCCTTACGGCCAAACCTGAGTACCTTTTTCCAAGGCGAAACTTTAAGGAACACTTTATCTCCCACCTGATATTCAATGTCCTTTCGTTTCAAGTCCGCATACGATTTCTGACGATCTGTGGCTGCCTTCAGACTTTCACGGATTACCTTTACTTTCTGTTCGGCATCTTTAATCGAATCAACTCCAAAAATTTTACTTTCGCCGAGCTCGGTCCAAAACAATGGTGTACGGCATTTACGACCGTACAAAGCCTCGTAAGGTGCCATCTTAATACTTGATTGAAAACTATTGTTGTAAGCGAATTCAATCAAAGGTACATACCGTTCCCATGAACCACTAAACTCAAGGATGCAGCATCTCAGCATATCCTCGAGTATCTGAATTATCCGCTCGGATTGACCATCGGTTTGGGGATGAAAAGCGGTGCTAAAATGCAGCTTGGTACCCAAAGCTTCTTGCAATTTCTTCCAAAATCGCGAGGTGAATCTCGGATCTCTATCCGACACGATAGAAATAGGTACTCCATGTAATCTCACAATCTGAGAAACATACAATTCGGCTAGTTTATCCAATGAAAAATCCGTACGCACGGGGATAAAGTGAGCCGACTTAGTCAGTCTATCAACAACAACCCAAATCGCATCCTTCTTACTTGTTGACAATGGTAGTCCGGACACAAAGTCCATTGTGACTCGATCCCATTTCCACTCGGGTATCATGATCGGCTGAAGTAATCCTGAAGGCACTTGATGTTCTGCTTTCACTTGTTGACATATTAAACATCTCGAAACAAAGTCGGAGATGTCCCGTTTCATACCATGCCACCAAAACTGTCGTTTCAAATCGTTGTACATTTTCGTACTTCCCGGGTGAATTGACATTCGGCTACAATGAGCTTCGTTCAGAATCATCGAAATGAGTTCTGAATTTCTTGGAACACACAACCGACTTCTGAACCTCAAACAATCGTCATCATCAATTTGAAATTCGGATTCCATATTCGGAATACATTCAGCCCGTTTTGCAACCAATTCATCGTCGACTTTCTGAGCTTCACTAATTTGATGAATCAATGATGGTTTGGCCTTTAATTCAGCTACTAACACATTGTCAGGTAGAACAGACATGTGCACATTCATCGCTCGTAAAGCAAACAGCGATTTTCGGCTTAAGGCGTCCGCAACCACATTAGCCTTTCCCGGGTGGTAATCAATGACAAGCTCGTAATCTTTCAACAACTCAAGCCAACGTCTTTGTCGCAGATTTAAGTCTCTTTGAGTCATCAAATATTTGAGACTTTTGTGATCCGAAAATACATGGCACTTTTCGCCAAACAAATAATGTCGCCATATTTTCAAAGCAAATACGATGGCGGCTAGCTCGAGATCATGGGTTGGATAATTTCTCTCGCGTGGCTTCAATTGTCTCGACGCATAGGCCAAAACTCGACCTTCTTGCATCAATACGCAACCCAACCCGAGTAGGGATGCGTCACTATAAATGACAAACTCTTTGCCTAATTCGGGTTGCACTAAAATTGGAGCTTCAGTCAAATGAGTTTTCAGTTGATCGAAGCCTTTCTGACATTTCTCCGTCCATTCGAACTTAGCATCCTTTTGAAGTAGCTTCGTCATTGGTGTGGCTATCATCGAGAAACCTTTGACAAATCGTCGGTAATAACCGGCGAGTCCCAGAAAGCTCCGAACCTCAGTAATATTTCTCGGAGGTTTCCAGTTAAGTATGGCTGAGATTTTGTTCGGGTCAACTCGAATATCCGATGCGGATACCACATGACCCAAGAAGCTAACCTCTCTTAACCAGAACTCACACTTACTGAACTTAGCATATAACTTCTTATCCCGCAAAACTTGCAACACTAATCTCAAGTGTTCAGCATGTTCGATCTCATCTCTTGAATAGACCAAGATGTCATCAATGAACACAACTACGAACCGATCCAAATATGGTCTGAAGATCCGATTCATCAAATCCATAAATACTGCAGGGGCATTAGTGAGCCCAAACGGCATCACTAAGAACTCGTAGTGACCGTACCTCGTTCTGAAAGCAGTTTTGGGCATGTCCGAATCTCAAATTCGCAACTGATAATAGCCCAATCTCAAATCTATTTTTGAGAACACTGAGGCTCCCTTCAGTTGGTCGAACAAATCATCGATGCGCGGCAACGGATATTTGTTCTTTATCGTCACTTTATTCAGTTGACGATAGTCAATGCACAACCTCATGGTTCCGTCCTTCTTTTTCACGAACAATACTGGTGCACCCCAAGGTGAGAAACTTGGTCGAGCAAAACCTCTATCCGTCAATTCTTTCAACTGAGATTTTAACTCTTTCAACTCGGTTGGTGCCATAAGATACGGAGTTATCGAAATTGGCGTAGTCCCAGGTACAAGCTCAATACCAAACTCTACCACCCGAACAGGTGGCAAACCCGGTAACTCTTCAGGAAAAACATCCGGGTATTCACAAACCACCGGCATAAATTCGGGTTTCTTTTCTAACTCTTTGTCATCAAGTACATACGCAAGGTATGCTTCGCACCCTTTTCTTACATATTTCTGGGCCAACATTGCTGATATTACAGCTGGCAACCCCTCCAAATCCGTAGACTCAACTCGGATTATCTCGTTATTTGCGCACCTCAAATCAATAGTCTTGCTTTTGCAATTCACAACCGCATCATGCGCGGTCAACCAATCCAAACCAAGAATAACGTCAAATTCGTCAAACGGCAAAAGCATCAAATCGGCCGGAAGACAGGATTCTCGAATTTTTTAGAGGGCATCTCTTACACACTTTATCAACAAGTACGCATTGACCCAAAGGGTTTGACACTCGAATTACGAACTCAGTAGACTCAACTGGTAGAGTCTTACTGGATGCTAAGGTTTCGCATACATATGAATGAGTAGAGCCAGGGTCAATCAATGCAATCACATTAGTATCAAAGAGAGTGAAGGTACCAGTGATGACGTCAGGGGAGGATGCCTCCTCTCGTGCGCGAATGGCATATGCTCTAGCAGGAGTACGGTTCTCGGCTCGAACAGCCGTATCAGAGGCCCCTCTCTGACTACCACCCCTACCTCCTAAAATTCTCGGTGGTCTACCTCTAGTTGTCACCCTACTAGGTCTTGCACCTTGAATCTTATTCTTCTCATCAAGCTCCGTGCAATCTCTAATGAAGTGGTCCTTCGAACCGCATCCGTAACAGGCCCTGTTAGTAGACTTACCCCAACATTCACCTAGGTGTCGTCTTCCGCATTGGGGACATTCAGGTTTCTCTTGACGATTATTGCCCACACTAGCTACCGAAGTAGCTCGGGAGTCCGTCGATGGTCGTGCTCTGATGGAAATTCCCGCAGTCATCCTCGACTTATTAGTGTCCTCCCTGAACTTCTTTACGGCTGAGAACGGAGCTTTACCCGTCGATCTTTTACGATAGTCTCTAGCTTCAAATTCAGTCTTCTTCTTCTCCTTTCCAAGTTCTTCCGCCTTGCAGGCTCGTTCGACTAGTGTTACGAATTCTTTTATTTCCAAAATACCCATTAGTAGCTTTAAATCTTCAACCAATCCTTCTTCGAATCTTTTGCACATAGCAACCTCATCAGCTACACACTCCCGGGCATACCTACTGAGTCTTACGAATTCATGTTCGTATTCAGATACTGTCATACGGCCTTGCTTGAGTTCCAAGAATTCCTTACACTTTTGATCAATGAACTGTTGACTAATATATTTCTTTCGAAATTCCGTCTGAAAGGAGTCCCAAGTTACTCGTTCGTTTGGGACTATGGAAATCAGGGTCCTCCACCAATAGTAGGCTGAGTCTCGCAACAAGGATATAGCACACTTTAGACATTCATCGGGTGTGCATGACAGTTCATCAAACACCCGAATGGTGTTATCAAGCCAGAACTCGGCCCTTTCATCATCATCAGTAACTATGGCCCTGAACTCCTCAGCCCCGCGCTTCCTAATCAAGTCTACAGGTGGCTTACTCAGCCTCACAGGATCAGTGGCTGATGGCATTACGGGCTCTTGGGGTGGATTATTCAAATTCGGGAATTGTTGGACAGCCGGATTGGTTCGGGCATATTGCGCGACCCACTCATTCATCATGGTAAAGAAGGCTTGTTTAGCCCCCTCACCTTGATTATTCGCAGATGACTGAGGTTCAACAGGCGGTGTCCCTTGTGCAGGAACAGCCGCTACACTTTCAACGTCATCCGCTAAGATTCTTTCTACACCGGGGTCCATTTACTAATCAAAACAAAAACATTTTAACCGTCAGAAGTCATCACACATTTAAACATTAACATTAAGGCATGTATAGCTAGACTCATACGCGCTATGGTAGTCCTAGAACCGACTAAACCATAGCTTTGATACCAATCAAATGTAACACCCCGAACCCGAGACCGACACCGGAGTCGAACACGAGGTGTTAACAGACTTTAAACCCCTTATAAAAAAAATTTTCCCAGACACTGCCAATCTGCGTACTAGTCACTTTAAAAATCATATCTTGAGTTTCACAACTCGAAAATCAGTTTCGTGATTTTTCCCTGAAACTAAACTCATATGCCCATCTACATGTTTTTTTCTAGAATTTTTGGTCAGGCCAATTAGTACAGTTTATTAGTCAAAGTCTCCCATGTTACAGGGATCGACTACACTGACCTTTGCACATTACGACCTGGATATCTCCCTGCACAGAGCTTCAATACTGATGCCGTTTGTTTCTATAGAAACTAGACTCAGAGAGGAATCTATCCATATATGGTATGACTCCTAATTATCTCTGGTTAATTTATAATGAATTTCCAAAGTCGGAATAGGGAATCAAGAAACCGTTCTGGCCCTGTCTCACGAGAACCTGAATATCTATTAACATGCTGTCCATATGATCTTTTCGTTGCTTTTATATGAAAATAGACTCATCGAGCTTCGAATACATAATTTATTCATCAATTAATTCCACTCCTACTATTTTTAGTGATGTTTCAATCTCACGTCACTGCTGCTGCCAGCATCTGTTACGAAAGCAACTATGCCCATTTCGTGATTTCTCCTTAATCTAACTAGTAATTCTTCATACATATCACAAATTATGATCATGACTAGCCATGCCAAAGGCTAATCATTGTCAAACATCCCCCTACTACACTAAGGCTAATCATTGTCAAACATCCCCCTACTACACTATTGCCATATCATGAATTTTAACACCAAAATAATCAACCATGACATATGGCATAAAAAGGTCGAATTATCAAGATTTACGACCTAACGTTATGAAACCAAACCCAACCGAACATTCATGCCATTTTCGCATAGCTAAAAGTTTACATACCAAAGTTCAAACACAACATAGTAGCCTATACATGCCGAAACGTTCTCCTAAGCCGACTAAGAAGAAAGTACCAAAACTTGCTAGCCGGTGTGATGACTCCAATGACGGCCCGATCACGCAAGAAGAGACGAGTCCAAGAAACCTAAAATAGGTGACAAGGAAACGCCGAGTGAGTATATAACTCAGTAAGTCATAAGCAATGCACTAACATCCTTTAATAACATTATCACAATAGGAAATAAGATGGAACGAGGCTAGTTACTCCATCCATACCGAACCATGCCATAGTTCCTCAGACCCATCGGTTCAATCTCATACCAAATCATGCATTCACATTCCATATACTCATCAATAGGATATTTGAGGCATTTTCATACATCATTTTATTTTCGTTAGAATCATACAACTAAACGGCCTTTCACCTATTCCACAATAAATCTTATGTACGTGACTTCAATTATAATTGTCACATAGGTTTCAACTTACCAAGCTCAACTCCAATTATAAACATAGCGCCTATTGGCCATGAACTCAAGGTACTTACCCGATCCGCTGTCCGTGATCGACTTAATAATGTCGCACACTTAGTGTCCATAATGATTCAAACGTATATATTAAGTCCGCACACTCAGTGCTATATAATCAACTCGCACACTTAGTGCTATATAATCAAACTCGCACACTTAGTGCTACATAATCAAACTCGCACACTTAGTGCTACATAATCAAATTCGCACACTTAGTGCTACATAATCAAGCTCGCACACTTAGTGCTACATAATCAAGCTCGCACACTTAGTGCTACACAATCAAGCTCGCACACTTAGTGCTGTACAATTTAAACCCGCACACTTAGCGCCAATCTCATGATCATAAATGTTTATACCCGCACTCTTAGTGCCGAGGTCAACAACTCAATACATCTCACCTCTTTTCTCTTCATTCAACACTTTCATCACCACATACATACATGTATATAAATTTATCATTCCATTCAGCATGATTACATAGACATTATGTCTATTTAGATCAATACAAAATATATGCTTGATGACTTACTTTGTGTTGGGTAAGACGGTTCCAACTCGGTTACTCGATGATCTTTTCTTTGCCCTTGCTTGCCTCTCCACCTTTAGCTTCTCGAGCTAAATCGATAAATTAACTAGTTTAACCATCTTGCTAAACATTCATACTTCAATTACACATGCATGTGTATGTTTGTATATTCGGCAATGACAATGGTAATTTAGCAAACCTTAATTTAACTTATAATTGTTCATAACACATTTAAAGCATCCACTCCATTCCATCATTTTAAAGCACATACATTACTCAATATTATCCAAATTCACATTCGGCATTTTCACAAACACACATGCCGATTTCATTCACTCATCTCTAATGTTAATTAAGAAATGCCAAATGTCACCAACTAAATGGCATACACACACACCCACATGCATAAAAGTCATCCACACCTCCTATAGTTCATTCGGCCTTCACCTTTGCTAGTTTTCCCCATTTTTTTGTCGATTATATATACATAGTCCTAAGGTAATATCACGAATGGGCTTACATATATATGTATATATACATATAGCCGAATATGCAAAGCTTAAACCCAACATCACATAAGCTCCTAAGTGATGGCCGAATATGTATATCTATATATATTCATCAACTATACTATTACCTTTAATTTACCTAATCACACAATTTCATCTAAGTTTAGCATGAAACACAATCATCACCCTTATTAATCTTTTATAGCCGAAAACCATACTTACCCCCAAAATCGAAATTTCAACATGGTTTACAAAAATCACTTGATAACTTACTCAATATTAACTAAAATTTCAAAAGCTAGTACAAACTTCCTTACCTTAATAGGACTTAAGATGACCGATTGCTCATGTTACCAACAAGATTCAAGATTTGAACATGGGCTAACTAAGGGACTTAGTAACTAGCTTAATACATTCAACAATTTCCAAAAGCTACCATGCATTACATACCTTATTCAAGACTAGAAGGAGTGGCCAAATGTTTTACTTCCCCTTCCCCCTTCTTCTTAGCATTTTCGGCCAAGGATGATAAAAGATGAACAATTTTTTTTCTTTCTTCTTTAGATTCGGCTAGCAAGAACATGAATGATGATCCCCTTTTTTTTCCTTTCATCATTCTTTTTTTTCCATTTCTTTATTACTAACTTTTTATTTTGTTATTCATCCCATGATGCACCAACAAAACATGTCTATGACATGTTTTGCCCATCACACCTTGTCCACCTTATTTGTCATGGCCGGCCACTATAAAAAGGGGGGAAATTTGACATGCAAGTCGTCCCCTTTTTCCACATGCACTAATAGGTCCTTACCCATTGACCTATCACATTTTAAAATTTTCTCGCATAAGTCCTATTGACTAAATTCACATGCAATCGACTAAATCGAAGCTTGAAATTTTCACACATTCATAATTACATATTCTAGACAATAATTATCACATTCAAACATTTCGGTGACTCGGTTTAGCGGTCCCGAAACCACTTCCCGACTAGGGTCAATTTTGGGCTGTTACAAGTAAGATATTAGGAACACTCGATTTTGATTACTTTAGCCATTTACTTTTACTTCAATTTAAATTTTATTCTAATTTTTATTACTAATTCTTCTTTTTCTCTTGTTCTGGAAGGTTCTTATAGTTTATGACTAGAAGAAACCCATCAAGACAATTCCTTTTTGACAGTGAGATCGATTGCACAGTTCGCATAAACCAAAGAAAACTAAGGCGAAGCTTAAGATACACAGAGAAAGAGCAAGAGGACGATATTCAAACCACAACCGAGGAGATGGCTGAAAACCAAGAAAATTTGCTACCTCCTGCAATTGCTGTTAATCAAAATCCTACTCCGCGCACTATGTATGATTATTCTAAACCTAATTTAACAGGAACCGAGTCAAGTATAGTTAGACCTACTATTGTTGCAAATAATTTTGAACTGAAACCTAACACAATTCAAATGATACAACAGTTTGTTCAGTTTGATGGTTTGTAGGATGAGTATCCCAACTCTCACTTGGCAAATTTCCTAGAATTTTGCGATACCTTCAAGATTAATGGTGTTTCTGATGATGCCATTCACCTTCGGTTTTTTCCCTTTTCGTTAAGAAATAAGGCTAAACAATGGTTGAACTCGTTACCACGAGGGTCAATCACTACTTGGGAACAAATGACCGAAAAATTTTTATTAAAATATTTTCCACCAGCTAAAACAACCAAATTACGTATGATATCTCTTCTTTTGTGCAGATGGATTTAGAAACACTCTACAATGCATGGGAAAGATACAATGACCTTTTAAGAAGGCGCCCTCACTATGGGCTATCGCTTTGGCTACAGATTGAAATGTTCCATAATGGCCTGAATCCTTCGACTCGGCAGATGATTGATGCAGCCGTTGGAGGAATTATCAATAATAAGACACCTGAGGCGGCTTAAAAATTTATTGATGATATGTCATCGAATAACTATCAGTGGCAAGTTATGAGAACAAAGCCGACGAAAGCAACCGGTGTTTTCAACCTCGACGTTGTTACTATACTATCTAACCAAGTAGAACTCTTAAATAAAAAGATTGGTGGTTTGTGTGGTTCTACTCAAGTACATCCAGTGATGAGGTGTGATTCGAATGGAGGAGGACCATGCACAGAATATCAACCCTTCAACCCTAGCATCGAGGAGGAACAAGTCAAATATATGGGTAACAATAACTCTAGATCCCAAAATAACCCATATAGCAATACTTACAATGCAGGTTGGAGGAACCACACAAATTTCTCATAGGGAGGCCAAGGAAATCAGCGACTAACTCTAGGCTACCAACAACCACTCTACCAATAGGAGAAGAAGCCAAACCTTGAAGAGATGCTCTCAAAGTTTATATCAGTGTCAGAAACTCATTTTTAAAATACCGAGATAGCACTTAAGAATCAACAAGCATCGATCCGAGGTCTCGAAACCTAGATTGGGCAGCTTGCCAAGTTTATTTCTGAATGACCACAAGGTAGCTTGCCAAGCAACACAGAATCTAACCCAAAGGAGCAACTCAACGCGATTACTAGTCAAGATGAGGAATGTAACATCTCGAAATAGGGCCTAAACAAAATAGTGGTTGAGAAACCACAAATCCGAGGTAGAAAAATTTATTCTATTATCATTTTAAGGTCTATGGGATGATTGCATGATTTTGTGAAAATTTCGTTCAGAAATTTTATCGATAGAGGGTCCAATTTAATATTTAGGACTAAATTGCAAAAGTTGTAAAAATGTGTGTTCTAGTTCACAAAGGTATTAAGTACTTGTGAGTAATGGGTTTTTAAAGTGGAGGTCCTTGGATAGTAATTAGACCATTATACTAGTTTGGACAAAAAAACCTAAAGGAAAATAAAACACCATAGTTTTTAATTAAGGGCATTTTGGTCATTTACTTATTAAAATGAATTAAAAACAAAATTAAAAGCCATTTTTTGTCCATCTTCTTCATTAGGCCGAAATTTCAAGGGTTCTCCATATCTAGGGTTTGTTCCAAGCTTCCAAGCTCCATAGTAAGTGATTCCAAGCCGCATTTTTAATGTTCTTTACATTTTTGGAATCCCGGTAGCTCGATTTAGCTTATGCTAGAAATAATTCAACCTAGGGTTCATATTTGGAAAAATACCCATAGGTGAAATTTTTGTATTTTGGTGTTTTATGATAAGATATGAGGTTTTAAATTATGTTAGACAACTTGTGCTACTCGATTTTAAGTGAAAACGGGTAAAAGGGCTTAATCGGTAAAAATACCTAATAGTCATAAGTACATGTTAGAGTGTGAATTTGATGTTGTTATAGAAGGGAAAAATGATCAGCATGTCATAAAACATATGAAAATAGGATGAAGTTCAATTTACGAGCCTTGGGGAAAAAGTGTAAATATGTAAAAGTTTAGGGGTAAAAATGTAATTTTTCCAAAGTTTGGGTCAAGGACTGTTTTAATAAATGTGAGTATTAAATAAGCTAATTTTTTTTATTATAGATCAAGAAGAACGAAATCTGGAGTTAGACCGGGGAAAGAAAAAGATAGTGGACTGAATCGATATAGTTAATCATATTTTGTTTCGAGGTAAGTTTGCGGTAAATAAATGCAATATTCTATTATTTTATATTAATTTTGTTAATTTCCAGCATGTTTATATTTATTTTATGAAATTATTCAAAGAAGACTCAAGCATGAATTAACGGGGAAGTAATTTCAGAAAATCCCGGTTGAACCTTAGAAATGTGTGGGATACAAATGTCATGACATTAGGATTCAAGGATACCATGTAAGACCATGCCAAGGAATTGCAATTGGTAAGGTTTCTAAGGCAAGGAAATCATGTAAGACCATGTCAAGACATAGCATTGATAAGTTACTATAAGGCAATGGTCCCATGTAAGACCATGCCAAGGCATGGCATTGGTGAGTTCATAAGACAAGGCTACCATGTAAGACCATGTCAAGACATGGCAATGGTAAGTTTTAAAAAGGATACCATGTAAGACCATGACAAGTAATGGAAATGGTAAGGTACCCGTGTATCCTTAGTATTCCAAGTGGTTCAACAGGAAAATTTAAAGAGAATATCAAGGTAAGGTAAGGTAAGACGAGTTATACTAAAAAGGTAAGACAAATTAATGCTAGAAAAGCAAAGGTAAGTACATAATGTTCATGTATGCTTGATAAGGAAAAAGGTAAGTAAAATGTATTATTAAATTTGATTAAGTAAGTAAGTATTTAAGTAAGTGAGTAAGTGAAGAAGTTTAAAATATGTCTATGACAATTAATGAAGTTGCATTAAGTAGTATCATGCCAAGTAGTAAGATAATTCTTATGAATGTTGTTATTTATTTGCATGGAAACTTACTAAGCTTAATGCTTACCACCTTTATTTTCCTTCTTTTTATAGTTTTGTCAAGCTAACTTAGGGATCGTAAAGTACGTCGGAGTTCTGGGCACACTATCACAAGGATTATTTTGGTATAGCTAGACGTTTCATTTTGAGTATGGCATGTATAGCATCGTAGCCATTTTGTGTGTATGATCTTATGATATGGTTGATGAATGGTATGTAAATGCTTGATAATGATTAGCTGTTGGAATGGCTAATCAAGGACATGTTTGGTTGTATGTATGCCTAAATGCTAGTTATTCCATGGAAATCATGAAAAAGGTGAAATTGGCTACAAAACAGTGTCATACAGTAGCAGTGACGTGAATTTGAAAAATCACTAAAAATAGTAGAAATAAAATTAGATGATGAATAAAATATTTAATCGAAGCTTGGTGAGTCTATTTTCATATGGAAGAAACAAAATAGGTAAATGAGTTATATTTTATGATATATTTAAGTTTTCGTGAAATAGGGTCAAAGTGATCTCTGAATCCCCTATTCTTACTTTAAAAATTTACCATAAATTGTACAAAAATAATTAGGAGCTGTAACTTACATGTATGAAATCATTATTGAGTCTAGATTTATGGGAAACAAACAGAATAATCATTGAAACTCTGTACAGGGAGATATTTGATTTGTAATACATAGGGGTTAGATTAGTTAAACCCTGAAACAGGGGAGACTTTAACTAATAAACTGTACTAATTGGCCCATCCAAAAATTCTAGAAAAAAATTATTGATAGATATATGAGTCTAGTTTGAGGGAAAATTTATGAAATTGGATTTTGAGTTTCGTAACTCGAGATATGAATTTTTAAGCGACTGTGTCGTAGTTAGCCAGCGTGTCTGGACGTTCTAAAATAAATTGTTTGAGCTGTTTAATTAATGAATTAAGTCCGTTAACACCTCGTGCTCGACTCTGGTGACGGTCTCAGGCTCGGAGCATTACATTTATTGGTATCAGAGTAAAGGTTTAGTTTGTTCTCAAAATATTTAGTATGAGTAAGGGTCTAGCTTACATGTCATGCTTATGTGTTGATAGTGTGATGACTCCTGACGATTTTAAAATGTTTTCTTTTATAGTTATGGATCCCAAACAAGCTAGTGCAGATGATGTAGAGAGTAACGTGCCTACTCCCGTAGAAGGGACGGTGCCACAAAATAGTAGTGAAAGGCCCGTTACAGTTAGTCAGGGAGGAGGGGCTCGAGAAGCCTTCTTCCAAGCTATGAATGAATAGTTTGCCGAGTTCGTTTGAACGAATCCGTCTGTTAGACCTCCACCCCCTCAGGATCATCAGACCACCCATGTAGCTCCCCCAGTCACAAGTATGGTTATGAGAGAAAAACCACCAGTTGATAAAATCAGAAAATAATGAGCCGAAGCGTTTCGAGCTACAAAATATGATGATGCAGAAAAGGCAGAATTTTGGCTCGAGAATACTATCAGAGTCTTTGATGAGTTATCCTGCACATCTGAGGAATGTATGAAATGTATTGTATCACTCCTTAGAGATTCGGCCTACCATTGGTGGAAGACACTTGTATCAGTTGTACTGAAAGAGAGAGTCACTTAGGACTTCTTTCAGGAAGAATTCCGTAAAAAGTACATCAGTCAGAGGTTTGTTGACCAGAAAAGAAAAGAGTTTCTAGAGTTGAAACATGGCAATATGACAGTGATTGAATATGAGCGTGAGTTTGTTAGACTCAGCAATTATGCTCGAGAGTGTGTGTTTACAGAGGCTATTATGTGCAAAAGATTTGAGGGTGGGCTTAATGATGATATCCGATTGTCCGTTGGTGTCCTAGAAATAAAAAAGTTTGTTATCCTAGTTGAAAGAGCCTGTAAGGCAGAGGAGCTGGTAAAAAGAAAGAGAAAAGTTGAAATTGGAAGCAAGACATGGAGAAAAGACTAATGAGCAAGTCATTTCAGTCTACGTCCAAGAGGCCTAGAGAGTTCTCCACTAGATCTAGTTTTTCAACTGGATATTCTAGTCGAAACAGAGGCAAAATATTTATGAGTCCGGAAGCTCAGACCACTTCAATTGCAAGTGTTGGCAGTGTTCAGCCTGATAGACCAGAGTGTCCTCGATGTGGTCGACGTCACCCAGGTCAGTGTCGAGCAACTGAGCAGGTTGTTTTTGATGTGGTGCACCAGACCATTTTATTCGGGAGTGTCCCAAGATGATTAAAAGGGAAGCAATACCGAGTGTAAGATCAAGAAAAGCTTCTGTCAGAGGCAGACTACTGAGAAATCTGAGAGCTGGGGCAAATAATAGAGGTGCATCTAGAGATTTAGCAGTGAGGCCAGATGTTAGAGCACTTGCAAGGACTTATGCTATCCGTGCTCGCAAAGAGGCATCCTCCCCTGATGTGATTACGGGTACATTTTCTCTCCATGATACTAGACTTATTGCTTTGATTGATCCGGGTTCAACCCATTCATATGTTTGCATGAAATTGATGCCTAGTATGAGTATGCCTATAGAATCTACAGAATTTGTGATTAAAGTATAGAATCCATTAGGCAAGCATATATTAGTAGATAAAGTATGTAGAAATTGCCCTTTGATGATTAGAGGCTACTGTTTTTCGCCCGATCTCGTGCTATTGCCATTTGATGAGTTTGATGAGATTCTTGGTATGGATTGGTTGACTACACATGATGTGATAGTGAATTGTGGAAAGAAATTCATTGAGTTGAAGTGTGAAAATGGTGAAATTCTTCGGGTTAATTCAAAAGAGTCAGATAGTTCATTTGCCATAATTTTTGTTATGTCTGCTCAAAAATGTTTGAGAAAAGGGTATGAAGCTTATCTTGCTTTTGTGTTGAACACTAAAGATCCAGAATTGAAAATTGAATCAGTGTCTGTGGTATGTGAGTTTCCCGATGTGTTTCCGGAAGAATTACCAGGTTTGCCTCTTGTTAGAGAAGTTGAGTTTGGTATTGAGTTGATTCCAGGTACCACACCCATTTCTATTGCTCCTTATAGAATGGCCCCGTTGGAATTGAAAGAATTGAAAGCTTAGTTGCAAGAATTAACAGATAAAGGCTTTGTAAGACCCAGTAGTTCACCATGGGGTGCACCAGTGCTATTTGTGAAAAAGAAAGACGGATCGATGAGATTGTGCATAGATTATCGGCAACTTAACAAGGTAACAGTAAAGAACAAGTATCCATTGCCTAGAATTGATGATCTATTTGATCAATTGAAGGGAGCCACTGTGTTCTCCAAGATAGATTTGAGATCCGGATACTATCAGTTGCGAGTTAAAGAGTCAAATGTCCTGAAGACTGCTTTTCGGACTAGGTATGGTCAGTATGAGTTCCTTGTGATGCCATCTGGCTTAACTAATGCTCCTGCCATTTTCATGGACTTAATGAACTGAATTTTCAGACCGTACTCGGATAAGTTTGTAGTTGTGTTCATTGATGATATCTTGATTTATTCTAATGATGAGACTGAGCATGTAGAGCATTTGAGAACAGTTTTACAGATTCTGAGAGATAATCAATTGTATGCCAAGTTCAGTAAAAGTGAGTTCTAGTTACGAGAAGTTGGTTTTCTTGGACATATTGTCTCAGGTGAAGGTATCAAGGTTGATCCGAGCAAGATTTCAGCCATTGTTGATTGGAACCTCCTAAAAATGTATCAGAAGTTAGAAGTTTTCTTGGTCTTGCCAGATATTATAGACGATTTGTACAGGGATTTTCCATGATAGCTACCCCGCTGACAAGATTGCTGCGAAAGGATGTCAAGTTTAAATGGACTGAGAAGTGTTAACAGAGTTTTGACAAGTTAAAAGCATTGTCGACTAAAGCTCCTGTTTTAGTACAACCAGAACCAGGTAAGGAGTTTGTGATTTACAGTGATGCGTCCATGAATGGACTTGGTTGTGTACTTATGCAGGAAGGGAAGGTAATTGCTTATGCCTCTAGACAGCTAAAGCCACATGAGAAGAACTATCTGACACATGATTTGGAGCTAGTTGCCATTGTTTTTGCACTAAAGATTTAGAGACATCATTTGTACGGTGAGAAGTGCCACATATTCACTGATCACAAAAGTTTGAAATATTTGATGACTCAAAAAGATTTGAATTTGAGGAAAAGAAGATGGTTAGAGTTAATTAAAGATTATGAGCTAGTGATCGATTATCACCCAAGTAAGACAAACGTTGTTGCTGATGCTTTGAGTAGGAAATCTTTGTTTGCATTAAGAGCTTTGAACACTAATCTAGCCTTATCAGATGATGGTTTTATCTTAGCTGAGTTGAGAGTTAAACCGATGTTTCTTGGAGAAATTTGTGAAGCTCAGAAAAATGACAGTGAGTTGTTAGCCAAAAGAGATCAGTGTGAGTCAGATATAGAGTTAGATTTTTAGATCAGTTCTGACGGTTGTTTGATGTTCAGAGATAGGGTATGTGTACCGAAGAATGACGAGCTTATTCGAAAGATCTTACAAGAAGCACATAGTAGTTCTTTGTCTATTCATCTAGGTAATACAAAGATGTATAATGATTTGAAGAAAATGTACTGGTGGGTAGGAATGAAAAGGGACATTTTAGAGTTTGTTTCTAGATGCTTGATCTGTCAGCAGGTAAAGCCCGAACATCAGGTACCTTCAGGTTTATTGCAGCCTGTGTTAGTCCCTGAGTGGAAATGGGATCGAGTTACTATGGATTTCGTAACAGGAATACTGTTGACACCGAGAAAGAAAGATGCAGTGTCGGTTGTGATTGATAAGTTAACGAAGTTGGCTCATTTTATCCCAGTTCGTATGGATTATTCACTTGACAAGTTGGCCGAGTGATTGAGAGAGTCGGACCATTAGCATATCAGTTAGCTTTACCGATTGAGTTGGAGAAGATTCATAATGTATTTCATGTGTCTATGCTACATCGTTATCGTTCAGATTTGTCACATGTGATTTCTCAGACAGAGGTTGAGATTCAGCCAGACATGACTTACGGTGAAGAACAGGTAAAGATTCTAT
Source organism: Gossypium hirsutum (assembly GCF_007990345.1). Lineage (NCBI taxonomy): Eukaryota > Viridiplantae > Streptophyta > Magnoliopsida > Malvales > Malvaceae > Gossypium > Gossypium hirsutum. Next base: position 22,043,686 of record NC_053436.1, read on the forward strand.
CTCGAGAGGTAAAGCAATTAAGGAACAAAAGTATTGCACTTGTGAAAGTACTATGGAATAGACATGGGGTAGACGAGGCTACATGCAAGCTTGAAGAGGCTATGCGAAAACAGTACCCAAATCTCTTCACAGGTAAGATTTTCGGGGACGAAAATCTCTAAAGGGGGAGAAATGTAACATCCCGAAACAGGGCCTAAACGGAACAGTGGTTACGAAACCACAAATCTGAGGTAGAAAAATTTATTTTATTATCATTTTAAGGTCTATGGCAAGATTGCATGATTGTGTGAAAAATTCGTTTAGAAATTTTATCGATAGAGGGTCCAATTTGATATTTAGGACTATATTGCAAAAGTTGTAAAAATGTGTGTTCTAGTTCACAAAGGTATTAAGTACTTGTGAGTAATGGGTTTTTAAAGTGGAGGTCCTTGGATAGTAATTAGACCATTATACTAGTTTGGACAAAAATACCTAAAGGAAAATAAAACACCATAGTTTTTAATTAAGGGCATTTTGGTCATTTAGTTATTAAAATGAATTAAAAACAAAATTAAAAGCCAATTTTTGTCCATCTTCTTCATTAGGCCGAAATTTCAAGGGTTCTCCATAGCTAGGGTTTGTTCCAAGCTTCCAAGCTCCATAGTAAGTGATTCCAAGCCGCGTTTTTAATGTTCTTTACATTTTTGGAATCCGAGTAGCTCGATTTAGCTTATGCTAGAAATAATTCAACCTAGGGTTCATATTTGGAAAAATACTATAGGTGAAATTTGTGTATTTTGGTGTTTTATGATAGAATACGAGGTTTTAAATTATGTTAGACAACTTGTGCTACTCGATTTTAAGTGAAAACGAGTAAAAGGGCTTAATCGGTAAAAATACCTAATAGTCATAAGTACATGTTAGAGTGTGAATTTGATGTTGTTATAGAAAGGAAAAATGATCACCATGTCATAAAACATAAGAAAATAGGATGAAGTTTAATTTACGAGGCCTGGGGAAAAAGTGTAAATATGTAAAAATTTAGGGGCAAAAATGTAATTTTTCCAAAGTTTGGGTCAAGGACTGTTTTAATAAATGTGAGTATTAAATAAGCTAATTTTTTTTATTATAGATCAAGAAGAACGAAATTCGGAGTTAGAACGGGGAAAGAAAAAGACAGTGGACTAAATCGATATAGTTAATCGTATTTTAATTCGAGGTAAGTTTGCGGTAAATAAATGCAATATTCTATTATTTTATGTTAATTTTGTTAATTTCTAGCATGTGTATATTTATTTTATGAAATTATTCAAAGAAGACTCAAGCATGAATTGACGGAGAAGTAATTTCAGAAAGTCCTGGTTGAACCTTAGGAATGTGTGGGATACAAATGTCATGACATTAGGGTTCAAGGATACCATTTAAGACCATGCCAAGGCATGGAAATTGGTAAGGTTTCTAAGGCAAGGAATTCATGTAAGACCATGTCAAGACATGGCATTGATAAGTTACTATAAGCCAAAGGTCCCATGTAAGACCATGCCAAGGCATGGCATTGGTGAGTTCATAAGGCAAGGATACCATGTAAGACCATGTCAAGACATGGCAATGGTAAGTTTTAAAAAGGATACCATGTAAGACCATGACAAGTCATGGAAATCGTAAGGTACCCGTGTATCCTTAGTATTCCAAGTGGTTCTACGGGAAAATTTAAAGAGAATATCAAGGTAAGGTAAGGTAAGACTAGTTATACTAAAAAGGTAAGACAAGTTCATGCTAGAAAAGCAAAGGTAAGTACACAATGTTCATTATGCTTGATAAGGAAAAAGGTAAGTAAAATGTATTAATAAATTTGATTAAGTAAGTAAGTATTTAAGTAAGTGAGTAAGTGAAGAAGTTTAAAATATGTCTATGACAATTAATGAAGTTGCATTAAGTAGTATCATGCCAAGTAGTAAGATAATTCTTATGAATGTTGTTATTTATTTGCATGGAAACTTACTAAGCTTAATGCTTACCACCTTTATTTTTCTTCTTTTTATAGTTTTGTCAAGCTAACTTAGGGATCGTAAAGTACGTCGGAGTTCTGGGCACACTATCACAAGGATTATTTTGGTATAGCTAGACGTTTCATTTTGAGTATGGCATGTATAGCATCGTAGCCATTTTGTGTGTATGATCTTATGATATGGTTGATGAATGGTATGTAAATGCTTGATAATGATTAGCTGTTGGAATGGCTAATCAAGGACATATTTGGTTGTATGTTTGCCTAAATGCTAGTTATTCCATGGAAATCATGAAAATGGTGAAATTGGCTATAAAACAGTGTCATACAGCAGCAGTGACATGAATTTGAAAAATCACTAAAAATAGTAGAAATAGAATTAGATAATGAATAAAATATTTAATAGAAGCTTGATGAGTCTATTTTCATATGGATGAAACAAAATAGGTAAATGTGTTATATTTTATGATATATTTAAGTTTTGGTGAAGCAGGGTCGGAGTGATCTCTGAATCCCCTATTTTGACTTTAAAAATTTACCATAAATTTTACAAAAACAATTAGGAGCTGTAACTTAAATGTATGAAATTCGTATTGAGTCTAGTTTTATGAGAAACAAACAACATAATCATTGAAACTCTGTACAGGGAGATATTTGATTTGTAATACATAGGGGTCAGATTAGTTGAATCCTAAAATAGAGGAGACTTTAACTAATAAACTTTACTAACTGCCCCTTCCAAAAATTCTAGAAAACAATTATTGATAGATATATGAGTCTAGTTTCAGGGAAAATTTACGGAATTGGATTTTGAGTTTCGTAACTCGAGATATGAATTTTTAAGTGACTGTGACGCAGTTAGCCAACTTGTCTGGACGTTCTAAAATAAATTGTTTGAGCTGTTTAATTAATAAATTAAGCCCGTTAACACCTCGTGCTCGGGGAATTACAAGGAAGGGTTAGTCACACCTGAACCAGAACCAAGGCAAGAAACTGAGATAAGCAAAGGTAAACGTGAGGTAGACCACAATAAGCAGAAACCAGTAAGTATAGAATACAAACCTCGTGTGCCATACCCTAATGCGACAAGAAAAGACCGCTCAGATGAACAATTTGGTAAATTCCTTTAACTCTTAAAAAATTACATATTAACTTACCGTTTATTGAAGCTCTATCGCAGATGGCAAACGCAATGAAATTTTTAAAGGAGCTTTTAGCAAATAAGTAGAGGTTGGACGAGGCTTCGCATGTGAAGCCAAACGCAGTTTGCTCAGCTATTCTACAGAATAAACTACCCAACAAATTGAAAGATCCAGGGAGTTTTACAATTCCTTGCTTAATTGATAGTTTAGATGTTAATAATGCATTAGTTGATTTAGGGGCTAGTATTAACGTCATGCCTTACAAAATGTTTAAATAACTAGGTCTTTGGAAACCCAAACAGACTAGGATGAGCATTCAATTAGCAGATAAAACTATAAGATTTCCTAGGGGGTATTATTGAAGATGTGCTAGTTAAAATTGATAAATTTATATTTCCTGTTGACTTTGTTGTTCTAGACATAGAGGAGGACAGCAACACTCCTTTGATTTTAGGAAGGCCCTTTTTAGCAACTCCTAGAAAGATTATTGATGTTGGCACAGGAGAGCTCACACTTCGTGTGGGAGACAAAACAATCACCCTTCAAGCTCGCAATTCCAGCAACACATCGAAAATTGAAGGTGATTGTCTAAACCATTCTACTAAAACTGACAATATGGTGCAACCTATTTCGCAGGAAATGAGTTTGAAGGAAGTACATGAGCCATTTTCAAGCAATAGTAGAGGACCTATTCATGAAGAACGAAGGCTACAAATCAAGGAGCTACATGAATGGTAGACAAATAAACTGAAAACACACGATTAACCAAAACTACGCCAGAAAAAGCTCAATAGCTTTCCAAATAAACTTAAGGTTGGAGATAAAGTTTTGTTAGATGCCGCAAATCCTCACATTGTCCCTGCCAAACTGAATAAAGATATTACTCTTACGGTACTTAGCATTTTCCCATTCGGTACAGTCGAGGTAAGTCATCCCAAGTTTGGAACTTTTAAGGTAAACAATACCCGCCTAAAACCTTATTTTGATGAGATTCATAGCAGGAATGAGGAGTATAAACTCCTCGAACCACCATGACCATTCAATGGAGAGGTAGGTAGAGCTTAGACTATAAATAAGCGCTTCTCGAGAGGCAACCCAAACACTAACAATATTACTTTAGTTAAATTTTAGTTTTTAAAATCTAACATACTAACCAAATCATTGAACACAGGCTTTTCAAAACTACACGGCCACGCACACAGGCGTGTCGTAGGCCGTACACATACCATGGGAGGAAACACAATCATCCGATACGGTCGTGTGAAAACAAGGAAAAAATTTCTTCCCTAACAAGGGATGCGATAAGTAACCACGGCCGTAGGTGAAACTGCCAAAATAACACAGGCGTGCAACACGCCCGTGTTTTGAAACCGTGGGTAAACCTGTCAATTTAACATGGGCGTGCGCCTGCATACAAGGGCGTGGGAGAAGCGAATGAAGATTAACATGGCCTTGCAACATGGCCGTGTACACCAATGGGCCTAATTTTGAAAATTACGAAATGCACGGGTTGAGCTTAGAGCACACGGGCGTGCCCCACAGCCGTGTGCCCCAATTTCTCTATAAACACCTATTATTTAGTTTATTTTATTTTTATCTCTATATTTTGAAATTATTTTTTTATTTCCCTTTAATACTATTTTATCCTGAGTTTTTTTACAGTTTTTATTCTTCGGCTATTTCATTACGAGTAATTATGCTTCAATATACCTCTTAAAGAGTCCCTGATTTTATCATAGTTAGAAAGAGCTCCTCAAGCTCATCATATAGGAACTAAAAAGTCCACCGGGAAAGGTTCTCCATGACTGCGATGTCTTGCTCGGCCACGACCATACCTACCACCAGATATAATATTATTTTGGCACAGGACTTATGGACTAACGACCCTCTACCACCGCCGGAGTATCCTCCTCCACCCTCACACCGGTTATTCTCCAAAACTCCAGTTCAAGGAAATTCATTTATCACTCAGGAAGTTTCACTTCTCTTCCTATCTTATATTTATATTCTTTTCTATATATCTATCTTTGTACATTGAGGGCAATGTACATCTTAAGTTTGGGGGGGTATTCATTTCACTATCAGAAAAATCCCTGAATGATTGCCTTGTTCTCTTGAAAAGCTCTCATATCATGTTTAGGATAAATTTTGATTGATTTATGACTTTTATTGATATATCTTGAATTAAAACATAGGCATTTATGCATTGATTGCTTAAACTTTAAGACATTGGGGGATTAAGCATGATAAGTTGATTTTTGAAGAATTAAAAACTTTCAAGCTATTTCCCTAAGTTTAGGTATTATCTTGAGTTGGAATTCACAAGTTTAAACATCAAAAAGCCATAATTTTTGTGAGATCTTGAGCCTTTAGAGCATCTATTATTTCTTTCATGCCCACTTTCATTATGAGTGCGTCAGTATTGAATTGTTATTCTAGAACTCACTTGATTATGCATGTCAAGACCACACCATTTGATTTGATATGTCAAAATGATAAAGGCACTTAGGTTTAACCCACTCACTCCATAAAAGCTTACCTTCACAATTAACCCTTAGTGAACCCCCTTGAGCCTAACAACCCATTCATTGATTTACCCTCGATATTAACCCATAACTCATTATTGTTGAAATCCGCTAAACTATTTTGATCCCAATTTTTGTTGAGATTTGAGTTGGAATAATTGCTTAGCTATGTTTTATTCTATTTTTTTAATTTGACTTGTTCTTACAAAAAATACATGTATACATATTAGTAGTAGTCATCTGCTGAACTAAAAAAAGTTAAATTCTATATTCTGAGAAAAAGCTCTGTTGTACGTAATTGATGACTAGTCATTTTCCTAGTTAGGCAATTTTTCAATTCAATCTCGATTCTAACCCTTTCTTTCAGTTTGTGACCACACCCTCTAACCAAAGCCACGTTACAACCCTCTAAAGACCTTTTGATTGATGTTTCATCTTAATTTATAGTGGTGGAGATTTGATTTTCATGCAAGCCTATGGTAATGACTCTTCATTATTGATTATTGAGTCCTTCATTTATTGTCGTTAAACACCTCGAGTGATTTGAGTGAATCTTTAGTGAGGATGTGAAACTCTGTGATATTTTGAATCAAAAGTAATTACTTAAATGAGGGGAGACACCTATGTTTTCATGATAAAATGCTTAACTTGGAATGTTTGAAACTTTGATGTTCTTTTAGTTGAATTTTCAATGTATGATTACCTATGGATTATTTTGAGATATTATCGATAGAAATTATAAGTTGAGAAGAAATTATTTTGATTATGAGTTGAGGATTTTTCTTGAGGACAAACAAATGCTTAAGTATGGGGGTATTTGATAAACCGTAATTCATACATATTTTTATCCCATGCTTAGCACATTTTATGGATGATTTTTCCTTAAAATTGGCGAATTCAATGCTCCTAATGCCTTAATTTCATGTTTTATACTTAGGTAAGCATAAGAGAGTGAAAGGAACGAGAAACGGGCCAAAAAAAGACAAAATGGGCCAACGTACGAAATCAACACGGCCTAGACCTCCTCACACGGGCAGACCACACGGCCGTGTCAATTTGGGAAAATCGAAGCACGACTCACACAGGTGGACCACACGCCTGTGCCTATTTAACAGGCTTGACCACGACCTTAAGCAATCGCACACGGGCGTGTCACATGGGCGTGTTCCTGCCTAGCCCAAGTTTAATCCAATTTGGAAAAGGCCAATTTTGAGGGTTCTTAGGCATTCTAAAGCCTATAAATACACCTTAGAGGAGGAAAAGGACACACAGAGAGGGAAGCAGGGAACTGCTCAAGGAAAGCCGATTGATCCATCTCAGAAGCCAGATTCATCATCAAGACTGAAGATCTCCCCTCAATTTCCCTTTAGGAGTTTTGGGTTTTTCTTTATGTTTTGTATTCATTATTCTTCTGAGATGTTTACCTTTTTAGTTATGAACTAAACCCCCTAAATACCTAAGGGGGATGAAACCTAAGACAGATCTTGTTATTATTATCTGAATTGTATGATAAATATTTGACTTGTTCTTAATTATGTGTTCTTAATTTTTATTTTGATATTTCAGGATATTGATTCAAGTTAAACTCTTATTCAGAGGAGGAATAGACCCTGTCTAAGAGTACATTTGTCATAATTAAGCGGAGTTGGTTGTGCACCTAGAGATAGGGTGACAAGGTTTTGCCGGATTAGGGTGAAACCTAATAAAGGGATCCATAGATCGAGCTAATGCAACCCTAGGGAGTTAATTAGAAAGAGATTTCAATTATTCAACCTAGGGTTAGACTTTGTTAGTCTCGAGAGAGATAATAATAGAACTTAGGGATTTCTACGGATCAAGTCAAATGAATAAATCATCCGATTCAAAGTCAAATAACAAGTGAAGTCTATGTGGATTTTTCCTTAGGTATTGTCTCAATCAATCGAGTTTTCCAAAAGTAATTCCTCAATTCTATTTTTTGTGAATTCTTAGTTTAGTTAATTAGTTAGTTAAAACAAACTCTATTATTCTTAGGCTCGATAATAAAAAGACAGTTATTACTAGTACTTGTAGTTCCTCTGGGTTCGACAATCCGGTCTTATTGAACTATACTACTGTTCGATAGGTACACTTGCCTTAATCGTGATAATAAGTTAGCCTCAAGAATGATTCATTTATAAATCTTTAAAACCTATTACGAATATCATGCATCATTTAACAGCATGAAGAAATGAGTATTTTGATATGTTATTATTTGATAGTTGAGATCGACTCAGTTGTCTTTATCTGAGTGAGCTAGTCAGATGAAAGGTAACTCGAGTTATATGCATTTAAGTTTATCCTCAGGTAAGAAATAAAATCTTGTACATTTATGGGTGAATAGACGGACAGTATGAAGGAAGAATTCCTATTCTAGAAAGTATGATACAGACATATACCTATTAGATTTGTTCTAATCGAATGATGTTGTTATGAGTAAAGTTGTTCCGATTGATAAGTTATCACATTTGTGAAAGTTTGAATGGTCTGTTGCATGTTAGGAAAGTTGAAAATAGTTAAAGATATTGTTAATCAAAACACTGATTCTGGGTTCAGTTTAAAGTGAGTAAAGAATTTGTGATTTTTCAGTGATGCACTATTGAATGAATTGGAATATGTTTTAATTCGAGAATGTAAAGTGATGGTTTATACTTTCTAACAGTTAAAACCTTATTAAAAGAATTGTCCGATGAGTGTCTTGGAGTCGTCTGCTAGTATATCTGTGTTGAGAAAATTGATGACATCGTTTGTTCGACAAAAAACATCATATGCTTCTTGATTTCAAGAGTATAAAGTGTTTAATGTTACAGAAAAATATGATATTAAGACAACGTGGATGGCTTGAGCTATTGAAAGATTGTGAATAGTTAACGATTAACCTTTGAGGAAGTAGATATAGTTGTAAATGCTTGAATGGAAAATCTATGATTATTTTGTGGGTGTTGGATACATGATTTATCTTATTTGATGATAGTTTGAATCTAGCTAAATTAGAAGTTAAAGTGATGTTTTCTTTGCAAGATTGAGAACCTCAGGAATGTGATAGTGAGTGGTAAACTAAATGAGAACAGTGTGAGACGACTTTTGATTCTGAATTTTAGGTAGAATTTGATGACTATTATCATTATTCTGAGATTGAATTTGCGCACTGAATAATTTAGAGTTTATGCAAGAAATCTTGTACGAAGCTCAGTAGTAGCTCGTTTGCTCATTCAGGGAGTAATAAAATGTACAGTTATTTGAAATAGATATTCTCGTGATCGGGTATGTAACATGATAGATTAATTGAGTTATATGTTTCAGAGACTATCTGATCATAAATATATAGAAAGTAAAAGTGATTCATGGCAGTTAGGATCCACTTCAAATTGTCAAAAAACGTATGCGAATTTGAAACATAGGGATATGGAATTCCCGCTCAGCGATAGCATGTTTCCGAAAGTATTGCCTTGGAAAAAGATTCAACATGTGTTTTGTGTATCTATGTTGTGATGGTATGAATTGGACTCTTTCAATATGAATTCTGCGATAGAGATTAAGATTCAGCTGATGAGTTGGATAACGTGGAAATCAAATTTATTTTCTTGTAAGATTTTGGGGGACGAAAATCCCTAAAGGGGGAGAGTTGTAACAACCCGATTTTGGGTCTAGTCAGAACAGTGGTTTTGGGACCACAAATTTGACATAGTAAAATTTCTATTTATTACATATTAATGGTCTACAATATTATGGAATTGTATTGTGAAAATTTTGTTCGAAAATTTTGACGTTTGGGCACTCAATTTAGTCAAAAGGACTAAATTGTAAAAAGTGCAAAAGTTGAGTTATACATGTTATAGGTGTCCAATTGCTATGAAATTTTAAATTGGAGGTCCTTAAATGGTAATTAGACAATTGGTTAAGTTGGTGGACAAAAATGGACATGGCTAGGTATGTTTCCAAAGTTTTTTTCATTAAGGCCATTTTGGTCATTTAGTATTTAAAATAAATTAAAAAGAAAATAAAAGCCAATTTTTGCTTATCTTCTATCCCATGGCTGAAACTTGCACGGAGAAGACATAACTAGGGTTTTGGCAACTTCCAAGCTCGATTATCAAGAAAATAAGATTTCGGATTAGAACGGGGAAAACAAGTATTTGACGATTTAGTCTTTTTTGCCTTTTCTATGTAGAGGTAAGTTTGTATGTTTAATAAGCATTAAATTATATATGTATAAATGCCTAATAGATATAACCGTGGTAAATGCTATATTATTGGCACAAAAATGTGAATGCTATTGTAACACCCTATACCCGTAACCCACGCCGGGTCGGAGTACGAGGCATTACCTAACTTTATCTCATGCATACAAACAGTCTCAAGTCACCGGGACTTGGTCCAAATTAAAACTTTTTCAATTTCTACTTTAAACTTCTTATTATGGGCCTACGAGCCCCAAAGTGACCATTGAAAACTATTTTGAACCATTCCGGGTCCTTAAACCAACCTTAAGAAATTTGCCTGTAAAATAGGGCACACGCCCGTGTGGAAGGGTAACGCGCTTGTGTGATCATTTCAACATGGTCATGCTGATGGTCCGTGTGGTTCACACGGCCTAAACACCCTGGGACACGCTTGTGTCCCACACCTGTGTGGAATTAAATTCTAATTCACACCTACAGGGGTTTTCACATGGCCAGACAAACGCCCGTGGCAATGGCCCGTCCCCCTCACATGGCCACGACACGCCCGTGTCTTAGCCCGTGTGAAAAAACTTGGGTATTCTATTTCTGACGTCAGCATCCCCAAAATGTCACACGGCCATGGCACACACCCGTGTACTATGTTGTATCCTCCACACGGCTGAGACACACGGTCGTGCCTCTGCCCGTGTGTTTATTATCATGCATACTGACTTGAAATTTTTACGTGTAGGGGACACACAACCGGACCACACGCCCATGGAGCTGACCGTGTGTCACACACAGCCTAGACACAACCGTATGGACAATATAAGGCTATTTTCCAAGCCTCATTGCCACCCTTGCGTGTACCTAATTTCATGCAAATGCAAACCACTACCAAATCAAGCATGTTTTCCAAAATCAAATTAGCCACAATAGATATTCGTTCAACCATGAAGATGCATCTTTTATAAACTCAAAATAAATATTAGCCATCATTCATGGCTTAATACTAAGTGTGGGATCTATCCCAAGCCAACACATTTGGCTAATTCTCAAAGACTCAAAATAATAAGTTATAACTCTATACATGCCATATTCAGAAATATAAATCCAACTAAACCGAATGTTTCGACTGATAGTGTGATCAATATCTCTGACTTCTGGTGATCCTTGAGATAGTTAGGCGGCACTGAAAGAAAAGGGAAAGGAAAATGAGTAAGCATAAAGCTTAGTAAGTTGTATACAAATAAACATAAAACAATAAGTCCACAATTTACCAACAACTTATGATACCAAAGTGGACATAAGCATGACTTACTCTTTACTTCATACAAATCACATAGCATTTACAATGAGTTCACATCTTACACATATGTATCACTTAGGTACCTGTAATACTTACAATACGGTTATACTTTTCTCATTAACTTAAATTTATAACTCTCACCTTTGAACCATTCGAAACACTACTGGATATTCCATAGGCCTCAGTCATGGGTAAAGTACCGATGCCATGTCCCAGACATGGTCTTACACTGACTATCATCTTCGAGGCTGATGCCATGTCCTAGACATGGTCTTGCACTAGCTCTCACATAACCGTGCCGATGCCATGTCCTAGGCATGGTCTTACACTGACACATCTTGTAGCCGATGCATGCATCATACATGGTCTTACACTTGCTCTCACATAACCGTGCCGATGCCATGTCCCAGACATGGTCTTACACTTACACATCTCAAAGCCGATGCATGTCCTAGACAAGTCTTATACTAGCTTACGTCCCGAGGCTGATGCATGTCCTAGACATGTCTTACACTAGCACTTGTCTCATTGCCGATTCCATGTCCATACATGGTCGTACATTGGATCTCATAATGTGGCCGATGCATGTCCCAGACATGTCTTACACTAGCTCACACAAATGACCCAAGTGATACGGCATGAATATCCGGTTTACTTTCTAAGGTCCCAACAGGAATTCTAGTGTCTCAATAATTATTACAAATTCTCAATTTTGAAATCAAGCAATTCATCCCTTATCTATTCAATGAAAATTTAAATACGGATAGTGGCAATGTAGTTATATTATTTACATACAACTTCCCTCGGATTTCAAAATGTAGTGACTATACGGTTTAGTCGATTTGCTTGGCTTTCCCCGGTCTTGGTTCAGATTTGACAATTTTTTATCTATATTAGCAAAATACACCTTTTTAGTCACTAATAACAGTTAGGCAATTGAAAATTCAAATATTCGATAAAATGACCTTTTTGCCCCTAAATTTTAGCAAAATGATCATTTTACCCCTATGCCCGAAAATCAATTTTTATCGAATTTATTCACCTCTTAAGCTTAGCTGAACTCTTTTTACTCTTATCACAACCTAAAATTCCCACTATTTCACACACTTATCACTTATTTTGCAACTTATGCAAAATAGTCCCTTTAGGTGTTTTCATGCTAACACCTTTCACAAAAGTTGTTTATAAGACAACCAAGACTCATTTTCTTCCATAAAACTCAGCAAAAAACACAAATTATTTCATGGAAAAACCCTAAAATCTTTATCATTTTGCAAGATAGCACCCTCATGTGAAAACTCATGCTTCAAGGGTTTCAAAAGTACAAAAATATTTTAGAAAAGCCATTAGGATCACTTACTTGTGAGTGCTTCAAGTTGCTGCAAATTTTTTAAGCTTAAAACCCAAACAATCGATGATATTTTTAGCTAAGAAGAAATGGGAAATAGGGTGATATCATTTCCTTTTTCTATTTTATATTTTTGTCAAAATTGGTAACCTAATCCCACCAAAAATTGAAATTTTTGACCACACATGTCTCCTATGGCCGGCCACCCTATTTCTAGGGGTATAATTGCCCTTTAAAGTCCCTCAATTTAGGTTCTCTAGCTATTTAACACCTTTAGCTATCAATTTAGGTCTTTTACACTTGATGCGATTTCGTCCTTTTTCACAATCGGGCTCACAAACTTCAAAATTAACTCACGAAATTTTTCATGTACTAATATAAACATGCTATGACTCCAAAATAAGAATACAATATTTTTCCAACTTCAGATTTGTTGTCCCGAGACCACTATTCTGACTAGTCCCTAAATCGGGCTATTACATTTCTCCCCCTTAAGGATTTTCGTCCTCGAAAATCTTACCAGCAAATAAGTTTGAGTACTGATCTCTCATAGTCTCCTCGAGTTCCCATGTGGCTTCCTCGACTCCATGTCTATGCCACAACACCTTTACAAGTGCTATATTCTTATTTCTCAACTGTTTGACTTCTCGAGCCAAAATCTTGACCGGCTCCTCGCCATAAGTCATGTCTGGAAGAATTTCATCATCTATCAGCTTAATCACATGAGAAGGGTCTGATCTATATCGACGTAGCATGGACACATGAAACACGTCGTGAATCTTTTCCAATTCTAGTGGCAAATCCAATCGATAGGCAACTGGCCCTACTTTCTCACTAACTACATAAGGTCCTATGAAACGAGGACTCAACTTGCCTTTTCTACCAAATCTGAGGAATTTTCTCCACGGAGATACTTTTAAAAATACCTTATCACCAACTTGAAACTCAATTTCCTTACACTTCAAATCCGCGTAAGATTTCTGTCTATCCAAGGCAGCCCTCAACCAGTCACGAATCGCTCTAACTTTTTTTCAGTCCCCTTAATTAATTCGACCCCGTGAATCTGACCCACTGTAAGCTCAGTCTAATATAAGGGCGTTCGGAACTTTCGCCCATATAGTTCCTCAAAAGGCGCCATTTTCAGACTTGTTTGATAACTGTTATTATAGGCGAATTCAACCAACGATAGATACTTTTCCCAACTACCTTGGAACTCAAGGACACAACACCGTAACATGTCCTCTAATATCTGAATTACTCTCTCTGACTGACCGTCAGTTTGCAGATGGAAAGCTATGCTAAAATTCAACATTTTTCCCAGAGCCTCTTGTAACATTTTCTAAAACCTCGAGGTAAATCTTGGGTCTCTGTCTGAAACAATCAATATGGGCACTCCGTGTAGTCTCACAATCTCGGAAACATACAAGCCGGCTAATCTCTCAAGGGAGTAATCAGTACGCACTGGTATAAAATGTGCTGACTTTGTTAGTCTATCCATAATAACCCAAATAACATCCTTTTTTTTGGGGGGATAGCGGCAAACCTGTCACAAAATCCATAGTGATCTAATCCCACTTCCACTCGGGGACCATGATAGGCTGAAGTAGACCCGAAGGCACTTGATTTTCAGCCTTTACTTGTTGACATACCAGACACTTAGACACAAACTCTGAAATATCTCTTTTCATACCCGACGACCAATACATTTTCTTAAGGTCACTGTACATTTTCACACTACCCAGGTGGACAAACAAAAAACCACTATGTGCTTCTCTTATAATCTTCTAAATAAGCTCATCGACATTTGGTATACAAACTCTGTCTTTGAACATTAAACATCCATCGATACCAATACGAAAATCTGATTCAATTCCCGACTCACACTGAGTTCTCTTGGCTTGCAATTTCTCATCACCTTTCTGAGCTTCTTGGATCTCTTGAAGAAATGTCGGTCTAGCTCTCATCTCTGTTAGAATTGTACCATCATCAGACAATGTCATATTGACATTCATTGCTATCAGCGCAAATAACGATTTTCTACTTAAAGCGTCGGTGACTACATTCGCCTTTCCCGGATGGTAGTCGATAATCAATTCATAGTTCTTTATCAGCTCTAACTATCGTCGTTGCCATAAGTTCAATTGCTTTTGAGTCATCAAGTACTTTAAGCTCTTATGGTGGTGAATACCCGACATTTCTCCCCATACAAATAGTGTCTCCAAATTTTCAGTGCGAACACAATGGCGGCCAACTCTCAATCATGCATCGAGTAGTTTTTCTCATGTAGCTTCAGTTGTCTTGAAGCGTAAGCTATGAGCTTACCTTCTTGCATAAGCACGCACCCCAAACCATTTAAGGAGGCATCGCTATATATTACAAACTCCTTGCCCGACTCCGGTTGCACTAACACTGGGGCTTCAGTCAACAAAGCCTTTAATTTCTAAAAACTCTGCTGGCACTTTCTGTCTATTCAAATTTAACATCCTTTTGTAGTAGTCTCATCATCAATGTAGCTATCATAGAGAATCCATTTACAAACAGTCTATAGTACCCGGCCAACCCCAAAAAGCTTTGAACCTTTGTCACGTTCTTCGGAGGTTTCCATTCAACAATAGCCGAGATCTTACTTGGGTCAACCCGGATCTCGTCTCCTGACACAAGATGTCCTAGAAAACTGACCTCCCTAAGCCAAAAATCACTCTTACTGAACTTGGCATACAATCTCTTGTCTCTCAAGGTTTGCAACACAACTCTCAGATGCTCTGCATGCACGCTCTCATCACGTGAATAAATCAATATGTCATTGATAAATATGATGACAAACTTATCCAAATATGGCCTGAAAATGCGGTTCATCAGATCCATAAATACCACCAGGGCAGTAGTCAAACTGAAAGGCATAACAAGGAATTCATAATGCTCATATCTCGTCCAAAAAGCAGTCTTTGGTACATCTTGCTTTTTTACTCTCAACTGGTAGTACCTGGATCTTATATCAATCTTGGAAAATACAGTGGCCCCCTTCAACTGATTGACCAAATCATCATTCTTGGTAGAGGATACTTGTTCTTCACCGTCATCTTATTGAGCTGTCTATAGTTGATACATAATTTCATTGAGCCGTCTTTCTTTTTCATGAAAAGTACCAAAGCATCCTATGGTGAAAAACTTGGTCTCGTAAAGCCCTTATTCGTTAACTCTTACATCTGTGCTTTCAACTCTTTCAACTCGATTGGAGCCATCCTATACGGAGCAATCGAGATGGGCGTTGTACCAAGAACCAACTCAACTCCAAACTCGATTTCCCTCACTAGAGGTAGTCCGGGTAATTCTTCTGGGAACACGTCTGTAAAGTCACAGACCACTGGTATGATTCAATCTTCAACTCAGACACTTGAGTATTCAATACAAAACCTAGATAGGCTTCATATCCTTTCCTCAAATATTTCCCAGCAGTTAAAGATAATATTACAACATGCAGATTATATGATCCATCTGGTCCAACTCGAAGAACATTATCGTCTTCAAATTTCAACTCAATAAACTTCCTCAAACAGTCCACTACAACACTATGAGAAGTCGACCAATCCATCCCAAGGATTACGTCAAATTCATTAAACGACAATAAACCTCTAATTGTCAAAGGACAATCCTTACACACTTGGTCCACTAATACATATTTGCCTAAAGGGTTAAACACTTTGATCCCAAACTCATTGGACTCTACTAGCATGCTCATACGAGGTACCAATTCCATACAAATATAAAAGTGGGTAGATCCTAGGTCAATTAATGCAACAACGATATATCATGGATAGAAAAAGTACCTGTGATCACATCAGGAGACTCTGCCTCTTCCTGAGCTTGAATAGCATAAGTCCTTGCGGGCGCTCTGCCCTCGGACCTCACTGCAGCATCTCTGGGTGCACTTCTGCTAGAAGCCCTACTTCTAAAGTTATTTTGTGGTCTACCCCTTAATGGAGCACTGCTTGCCTTTACTTCTTGCTTTTTCTCTCCCATTTCAGGGCAATCATGAATAAAATGGTCTAGTGACTTGTAGCAACCCCTCTCGTTTCCTCGGTACTTGCCAATGTGACGCCTGTCACATTGCGAGCATTCTTGGTCTATTTGGCTGAGCACTATCGGCACTCGCAACAGAAGCGATCTGGGCTCTAGAAGTTGTGTTCTTCCAGTTCTTGTTTCTATTTGAAAACCCCACTAAAACATTCAATCGGGTAGCAAACGCTTTTGATTTTTTAGACGAGAACTGATATGATTTTCCCATCTGTCTCTTCTTTGAATCTCGTGACTCAATAGCTGCCTTTCTCCTTTCTTTTACTAGCTCCTCAGCCTTGCATGCTCTCTCGACGAGTACTACAAATTTTCTTATCTCTAAGATGCCAACAAACTTTGGATGTCTTCATTAAGTCCATCCTCAAACCTCTTACACATGGTAGCTTCAGTGGATACGCATTCCCGTGCATATTTACTAAGTTTCACGAACTCGTGTTCATACTCCGTCACAGTCTTATTACCTTGCTTCAACTCTAAAAATTCCTTCCTTTTTTGATCCATGAACCTCTGGCTAATATTCGGAACTCTTCTTGGAAAAATTCTCAAGTTACTCTTTCTCTTGGTACCACGGACACGAGAGTATTCCACCAATGGTATGCCGAATCCCATAAAAGTGACACTGCACACTTCACGTATTCTTCAGGTGTGCATGATAATTCATCAAATACCCTGATGGCATTTTCTAGTCAAAATTCTGCTTTCTCAGGATCATCATCTATGCTAGCCCAAAATTCCTCGGCCCCTTGTTTTCGGATCTTATCTACCGGAGACTTCTCTCTTTTAAACATGTTTGTGCCTTGCGGAGCTACTGGGGCATACTGAGGAATCGGGGGAGGTGGGGGAGGTGGAGTGTTCGAGTTCGCACGAATGAACTCCATGTACCAAGCATCCATCATCCGGAGGTAGGCTTCTCTATCCCCTCCAACTTGGCCCAAAGTCACGGGCTCACTCTCAACCGGCACGGCCCCTTCAGCGGGAGCCGGTGTATTACTTTTCACGTCATCCGTCGTGGCTCTATTAGGATCCATTTACTATATATAAACATAATTTATAATAGTCAGAATTCATCACACTATCAATGTACAATTATGGCATGTATAGCTAGACTCTTATTCTCGCTATGTTAGTTCTAAAACTGACTAAATCATAGCTCTGCTACCATTAAATGTAACACTCTATACCTGTAACCCACGCCGGGTCAGAGTACGAGGCTTTTCCTAACTTTATCTCATGCATACAAACAGTTTCAAGTCACTGAGACTTGGTCTAAATTAGAACTTTTTCAATTTCTACTTTAAACTTCTTATTATGGGCCTACAAGCCCCAAATCAACCATTGAAAACTATTCAAAACCATTACGGGTCCTTAAACCAACCTTAAGAAATTTGCCTTTAACATAGGGTACATGCCCATGTGACCATTTCAACATGGTCGAGCTGATGGTTCGTGTGGCTTCCACGACCAAAACACCCTAGGACACGCCCGTGTCGTACACCCGTGTAGAATTAAATTCTAATTCACACCTACAGGGGTTTTCACATGGCCAAAGACACGCCCGTGTCAATTGCTCGTGTCCCTTACACGGCCACGACATGCCCGTACCTTAGCCCGTGTGAAAAAACTTGGTTTTCTATTTCTAACGTCAGCATCCCCAGAATGTCACATGGCCATGGCACACACCCGTGTACAGGCCGTGTCCTCCACACGGCTGAGACACACAACCGTGCCTCTGTCCATGTGTTTATTATCATACATACTGACTTGAAACTTTTAAGTGCAGGCGACACACGACCGGATCACACGCCCATGGGGTTGACCGTGTGTCACACACGGCCCAGACACATGCCAATGTGTCTACTCGTGTGGACAATAAAAGGCTATTTTCCAAGCCTCATTGCCACCCTTGCATACTTATTTTGCATGCAAATGCCAACCAATACCAAATCAAACATGTTTTCCAAAATCAAATCAGCCACAATAGATATTTATTCAACCATAAAGATGCATCTTTTATAAACTCAAAATAAATATTAGCCATCATTCATGGCTTAACACTAAGTGTGGGATATATCCCAAGCCAACACATTTGGCCAATTCTCAAAGACTCAAAATAATAAGTTCTAACTCTATACATGCCATATTCAGAAATATAAATCCAACTAAACCGAATGTTTCGGCTGACAGTGTGATCAATATCTTTGACGTCTGGTGATCCTTAAGATAGTTAGGTGGCACTGAAAGAAAACGGAAAGGAAAGGGAGTAAGCATAAAGCTTAGTAAGTTGCATATAAATAAACATACAATAATAAGTCCACAATTTACCAACAACTTATGATACCAAAGTGGGCATAAGAATGACTTACTCTTTACTTCATACAAATCACATAGCATATACAATGAGTTTATATCTTACACATATGTATCACTTAGGTACCTGTAATACTCACAATACGGTTATACTTTTCTCATTAACTTAAATTTATAACTCTCGTCGTTAAACCATTCGGAACACTAACAGATATTCCATAGGCCTCAATCATGGGTAAAGTGCTGATGCCATGTTTTAGACATTGTCTTATATTGGATATCATCTTCAAGGCCAATGCCATGTCCCAGACATGGTCTTACACTAGCTCTCACATAACCGTGCCGACGCCATGTCCTAGACATGGCCTTACACTGACACATCTCGTAGCCGATGCATGTCTTAGACATGTCTTATATTGGCTTACGTCCCGAGGCTGATGCATGTCCTAGACATGTCTTACACTAGCACTCATCTCAATGCCAATGCCATGTCCCAGACATGGTTTTACACTGGCTCTTATAATGTGGCCGATGCATGTGCCAAACACGTCTTACACTAGCTCACACAAATGACCCAAGTGATACGGCATGAATATTCAGTTTACTTCATAAGGTCCCAATGGGAATTCTACTATCTCAATGATCATTACACATTCTCAATCTAAAAATCAAGCAATTCATGCCATATCTATTCAATGGCAATTTAAATATGGTTAGTAGCAATGTAGTTATATTATTTACATACAACTTACCTCAGATTTCAAAAGGTAGTAACTATACGATTTAGTCGATTTGCTTGGCTTTCCCCCGATCTTGGTTTGGATTTAAAAATTCTTGACCTATAGGCAACTGAAAATTCACATTTCCAGGAAAATGACCATTTTGCCCCTAGACTTAGGCAAAATGACCATTTTACCCCTATGCCCAAAAATCGATTTTTTATCAAATTTCTTCCCCTCTTAAGCTTATCTGAACTCTTTTTACTCTTATAGCAACCTAAAATTCCCACTATTTCACACACTTATCACTTATTTTGCAACTTATGCAAAATAGTCCTTTTAGGTGTTTACATGCTAACACCTTTCGAAAAAGTTGTTTATAAGACAACCAAGACTCATTTTCTTCCATAAAAACTCAACAAAAAACACAAATTATTTCATGGAAAACCCTAAAATCTTGATCATTTTGCAAGATAGCACCCTCATTTGGAAACTCATGCTTCAAGGGCCTCAAAAGTACAAAAATATTTTAGAAAAGCCATTAGGATCACTTACTTGTAAGTGCTTCAAGTTGCTGAAAAATTTTGAAGCTTAAAACCCCAAAAATGGCTGATATTTTCAGCTAAGAAGAAATGGGAAATAGGGTGATATCATTTCCTTTTCTATTTTCTATTTTAGTCAAAATTGGTCACCTAATCCCACCAAAAATTGAAAATTTTGACCACATGTCTCCTATGACCGGCCATCCTATTTCTAAGGGTCTAATTGACCTTTAAAGGCCCCCAATTTAGGTTCTCTAGCTATTTAACACCTTTATCTATCAATTTAGGAATTTTACCCTTTATGCGATTTAGTACTTTTTCACAATCGGGCTCACAAACGTCAAAATTAACTCACGAAATTTTTCATACTAATATAAACATGCTATGACTCCAAAATAATAATAAAAATAATTTCTTAAACTTTAAATTTGTGGGCTCGGGACCACTATTCTAACTAGGCCCTAAATCGGGCTGTTACAGTTTTGAGTACGACACTACAGAAATGATCGATAGAGGTTTGATACAACGAAAGTCTTGGTTGAACCTTAGGAATATATAGGATACAAATTTCATGACATTAGGGTTACTGAGATTTCGTGCAAGACCATATCTGAGATATGGCATCTATATGAGATTTCGTGTAAGACCATATCTGGGATATGGCATCGATATGAGATTTTATGTAATACCACAGTTGGGTTATTGGCATCGATACGAGATTACATGTAAGACTATATCTGGGATATGACATCTAATGAGATTTCATGTAAGACCATATCTGGGATATGGCATCGATATGAGATTTCATGTAAGACCATAGTTGGGCTATTGGCATTGATGCGAGATTACATGTAAGACCATATCTAGGATATGGAATTGGTACGATACTGTGAGTACGAGATCCCCGAGTATCCTTTGATATTTCATATGGTTCAATAGGAAAATTCAACGAATATGTCAAGAACGAGAAAAAAGTATGTTCAGTGATGAGCTTTTGGTAAGATTAAGATTGATAAAGTTATACTTATGAAACTATGATCATAAATATGTGATTTATGTTAAGTTAAATTGTATGTTACTCATGCTAAATGTTGCTTAATATTGTTCATTATTGCATGTGAACTTACTAAGTCTTATGCTTATCCCCTTCCTTTCCATTTTCTTATAGTGTCGCCAAGCTAGCTCAAGGTTCAGAAGTCGTCAGAGCATCGATCACACTATCAATTTAGTCATTTGGGTATAGTTGGTTTTGATATTTTGATTATGAAATGTATAGGGACTTGGTATTTTTTGTGATATGTTTCATTATTGATTTGGCCAAGTGTGTTGGCTTGTAATTGTAATTGATTCATTTTGTAAATGGTCATATGGTATTGGCTAATAATGGTTAAGTATATATACTTATGATGATGCCTTTCATGGATATGGTTATTGCATGGTTTGTGATGATAAGTTGAGATGTTGTATGTGATAGAAATCATAATGAAATTGATATGTGGATGTCTTGTTTATGGCTGAATTGGTAGTGTGTATATGCCTGGATTGGTATTGTTTGATGTTGTGTACATTGGTCCAAGTAAGGGTGGCAAAAAGGCTTGGTAAATAGCTTTATTTTTGTCCACATGGGTAGACACACGGGCGTGTGTCTAAGCCGTGTATGACACACAGTCAGCCCCATGGGCATGTGATCCGGTCGTGTGTCCCTTACACCTAAGTTGTTGCAAAAGAGAATGCTCAGTATCGAGCACATGGGTAGAGATACGGGCATGTTTCTCAGCCGTGTGAGGGACACGGACAAACCACACGGGTATGTGACTTGGCCGTGTGACTTCAATTTGTTGATGACGTCATAAACATAGAGTTATACGGGTTAAGGACACGGGCATGTGTGACCATACGACCTGCCCACACGGGCATGTCCTAAGGCATACGTGCGTGTGACCCCTATTTTGATGAAAAATTTTCTAAGTGTTGGAAAGTTTTCTAAAGTTCTCGGTTTAGTCCTAAACTACTCCTAATGCATGTTTTGGGCCTCGTAGGCTCGTTTAAGGGACAATATGAATGTTTTTGAAAAGTTTTAAATTTGAGTAGAAATTCATGTCTCGATTTCGAATGTTTGTTTGAGTTTAAGTCCGGTAATGCCTCGTACCCTATTTCGGTGTCAAATACGAGTAAGAGGTGTTACATATAGGCTAACTTGTCCGTAGATGGCTTAAATATGTTATTTGTAATCTAGCCATTGAAATGGCTAGTAATGGTATGTTTTGGTACTTATAAAGCATAATGTCATGATAAACACTTATGTGTTATGTTTAAATGACCAAATGATGTTCAACCTTTAGGTTAAATAAATGTAAGAATTTAAACATGTATGGATGCTATGTTATATCATATTAGATGTTAAAATTTGCTTAAAATCAATGCTTGGATTGGATGGTATTTGGATGTAAGTTTTAGTGCAGGTCATTGGTATGATTTTGGGTGAGAAATGAAGCTTGAAATGGCTTTACTTTGTCCACATGGGTAGACACACGAGCGTGTGTCTTGACCGTGTGTGACACACGACTTGGTACATAGGCGTGTGGATAGGCTGTATGTTCCCTGCACCATAAATTTGAGAAATAGAGTGCTCAAAATTGAGCACATGGACAAAGACACGGGCGTGTGTCTCAGCCGTGTGTGCTACACGACCTAGAACACTAGTGTGTGTCTTGGCCGTGTGAAAGTTACACCTAATTTTGAAAAATATTAATTAACCATACAGCCTAGTACATGAGCGTGCCGCTGGCCATGTGCACAAGTCAGAGGGTTACACGGGGTTGAACATGGTCTGTAGCACAGGCGTGTCCTAGGGTCACACGGGCATGTCCTTGGACCATACGGGCGTGTGACCCCCGCATCTTGGAAAATTTTTGAAATTTTGTGAAAAATTCTCTGAGTTCCTGATTTAGTCCCGATTCGATTCTAATACTCGTTTTGGGACTGCAAGGTCCATTTTAAGGGACGTTAAGAGTAAAGTCAGTAATTGAATAAAATTTGACATGAATTATCGGTAAATGTTTTGGAAACTCTGGTAACGTTTGTAACACTATTGCAGCGACAGATACGGGTTAGGGGTGTTATATTTAGTGGTATCAGAGCTACAATTTAGTCGATTCTCAGATTTAACGTAGCAAACACGACTTTAGCTATACATGCCATTATATAATTTGTGATAGTGTAATGTCTCCTGGTCATTTTAAATGTGTTTTTCATATAGTAATGTCATCCAACCAAGCTAGAGCTGAATCCGAGAAAACTGGGAGCAATGCTTCAACTTCAGTTCAAAGAGTTGCATCTGCATCTCGTAGTGAAAGGCTCGTATCTGAGGGCCGAAGTGAGAAGGCAAAATAGGCCTTCTTTCAATTGATGGATGAATGGTTTATTGAGTATTTAAGAACATACCCCGCTGTACAACAACCTTCCCCACCTACTCCTCAACCGGTTCCTGAGATGCCACAAGGTGCTGAACCTATTAGAACTGGTAAGCCTCTGGTAGATAAAATTCGTAAGCATGGGGTAAAAGAATTTAGAGCTACTATAGATGATGAGCTAGAAAGGGCTGAATTTTGGTTTGAAAATACCATCTGGGTTTTAGATGAATTATCTTTTATGCCCGCTGAATGTTTGAAATGTGCAGTGTCTTTACTGAATGATATAACTTATCATTGGTGGAATACCATAACTTCGGTGGTACCTAGAGAAAATATTACATGGGAATTTTTCCAAACTGAATTCAGAAAGAAGTATGCTAGTCAGATATTCCTAGATCAGAAAAAGAAAGACTTTTTAGAGCTCAAATAAGGGAATATGACTGTATCTGAATATGAACGAGAATTTGTTCGGTTAAGGAATTGTGCCAAAGAATGGGTTCCATTTGAAGTTGACATGTGAAAACGATTTGAAGAGGGTTTAAATGAAGATATTAAACTGTTTATTGAGATTCTTGAATTTAGGAAATTTTTGGTACTGGCTGATACGGCACATAGAGCTGAAGAATTGAGTAAAGAAAAGAAACAAGCTGAAAGAGAAGCTCGGGTTTCTAGTAAATGAATTATGAGTCAATCACAATCATATGCTTCTAAGAAATTAAAGAAGTATTGTGATTCTGTTACCACCTCTATGGGATATTTAGGAAGAGCGCGAGGTTTTCAACATTCCAACTAGAGATCTTCATCTCCTTCTGTAACTAGTGAAGGCAGTGTCGGTAATCTCAAACCAAAATGTAAGTATTGTAATAAATTTCATCAGGGAGAATGTTGGTTTAGAAATAGAGCTTGTTACCGATGTGGATCCCTTGATCATTTTCTTAAAGACTATCTAGAAAGGGTTGAAAAAGAAGTTGAACTGACTCCAAAGCTGAGTAATCCTGTATCAAGAGGCAGACTACCCCGTCACCCCAATAATGTCAGCGGTAGTCAAGTTGCTACAAAAGATTCAACCATTAAATTTGAGGTACGAGTACCTGCAACAACATATGCTATTTGTGCTAGAGAATATGCTTCTGCACTAGATGTCATTACTGGTACATTTTTTCTACTTGATATTGATATTACTACTTTAATTAATCCTGGTTCCACATGTTCATACATATGCACAAACTTAGTGTCTGTTAAAAAAATTACTTGTTGAATTTACCACCGATACCAACGTATTCCACCACTGATACGCGGTATCTCTCAAAACGGATATAGCACACTTTAAACATTTAGCTGGAGTGCAAGAAAGTTCATCAAGTACTCTAATAGTATTTTCAAGCAAAAACTCGGCTCCCTCAAGATCATTTTCAACATTAGCTCTGAATTCTTCAGCCCTGTGTTTATGGATCTTGTCAATGAAGGCTTGTCTAATATTAAAAGCTCAACTCCTTTAGGAGTTATAGGAACCGGTTGGGGATTAGGAGGGGTGGAGGTTGTTGAGCAGCTGGGTTCGTAGAATATATTGTGTCAACCACTCGTTCATCATTTGGAAGAAGGCTTCTTTAGCCTCTCCTCCCTGGCTGCCCGTTACGGGTCTAGAATCAGACAGCACTGTCCCTTGAGTGGGAGCTAGCACATTACTCTCAACCTCATCAGCTATAGCTCAATTGGGATCCATTTACTATATGAAAACACATTTTAAAACGTCAGGAGTCATCACACTATCATGGTTTATATATGGCATGTATAGCTAGACTCACACACACATTACATTAGTCCTAGAATCGACCAAACTGTATCTCTGATCCTAATAAATGTAACACCCCTCACCCATATTCAACACCAGAATAGGGTTAAGGAGCATTACCGGACTTATAACACAATTATACAACCATTTAGCAAACATAACATCATTTCATACATTCATCATTCAAACTTAATCAATTTGTCCCTAATACAAGCCTACAGGGCCCAAAACATGCGTTAGGAGTGATTCAGGACTAAACATATAACTTATTAAACATTCAAGAACTTGGAAAATTTTTCTCAAAGCAAGGGACACAGGCCCATCCAGAGACGCTCATGTGGCTAGGCCGTGTGTCTCACACAGCTGGCCATGTGCCCTAAAAATGGCAACACATGCCCATTTGTCAGGCCGTGTGCTAGGCCATGCCAAACCTGTAGGGTATACTGACTTATACCACACGGCCAAGTCACACGCCTGTGTGTGAGGCCATGTGGAGCATACTGACTTAATGTAAATTTCAACACCAGGGGACACACGGCCGTGTAATAAGTCTGTGTCGAGCATACGGCTGAGACACACGCCCGTGTCTCTGCCCGTTTGGACAAAAATAGGCTATTTACCAAGCTAATTCGCCACCCAAATTTTTTGCAAACCTATACAATTCAAATGGTACTCACTCATAGCATGGTCATCCAATTCAACCAAAATCAAGACTAAAAAATATCATTTCAATTCCAACAACTAGCATACTTACTATCTCCAGTTCTGCTTATTCAATTCACACCAGCTTTACATAATCAAATCATCTAATTAAACATTTTCCCAACATGTATCATCATATATCAAACCACAAGCACATAACTTCTCAATTATCAACCATTTTACATATATAATACCAACTATCAATAACATTGCAAGCTAACCTCAATCACTCAATAATATATACATAACCAAACTAACCAAATTAAGCCAAGTCTCATGGCTATATGTACAAACCAAAACATAACCATTCATAAGCCATCTCAAATGGCAAAACCTACTATCAAGATACATATCAAAATGACCATAATCCTATACATGCCATATGACCAAACCAAAAGCTCAAAATACCAAAGTGATGGTTGGATAGCGTGAAGTAGCCTCCGACGATCCCTGAATCTGAGCTAGCTTTGAAATCACTATAAAGCATACGAAAAATAAACAAGGTAAGCTTTATAGCTTAGTAAGCTCAAATGAAATAGACTCAACTAATCATAAATAAACAATTCATCAATTTGAACTTGTTAATACATAATTCATAAATACTAACAAACCTTCATAACTTCTTCAATTTAGAGCTCATATGATTCATATACATACCTGAACCAATCCGTAACAAAATCATACTCAAACGGAAAATGTTAAATACTTGAATTCTCACACACTAAGTGCCAATACATAGCCAAAGCTATTTCAATCTTGCACACTTAGTGCCATACATAACCGAAGCTATCTCGAATTGCACACTAAGTGCCATACTTAGCCGAAGGTATCTTGAATCGCACAGTAAGTGACATACTTAGCCGAATTGTTGTCAAATATGACTATAGTCTCGTATACACAATTTATGCAATATCAAAACATTTAAAA
Source organism: Gossypium hirsutum (assembly GCF_007990345.1). Classification (NCBI taxonomy): domain Eukaryota; kingdom Viridiplantae; phylum Streptophyta; class Magnoliopsida; order Malvales; family Malvaceae; genus Gossypium; species Gossypium hirsutum. The sequence goes on from NC_053436.1 coordinate 22,070,654, forward strand.
CATATGTATAACAATGCTTATTAGATACGAACTTACCTCGGATGTGTAAAAGGCAAAATAAGTTGTTTAGTCGATAACTTTCGTTTTTCCCCGATCCTGATCCGAATTCCATTTTTCTTGATCTAATTATATTCAAAATTAACTCATTTAATCAACTATTTATTCAATTCAATCCAAAATATACATTAGGGCTATTTTACACATTTTCCCCTAAACTTTCACATTTTTCACAACTTAGTCCTTTTTACATAAAATCACAAATTAATGAAATTCCAATTATATCCATTCTATAAGAATTACCATAATGCCTCTAGCAGCCCATAATTTTCATTTATTTCACATTTTACCCACTAACTTTGCACATTTCTCAATTTAATCCCTATTTTGCATTTTCACTAAATATCACTTTACAAAACTTGTTTATCTAGCATCAAATATTCATAATCTATCATCAAACATCAAAACACTCATATATTCATCAATGGCATCATTCAAAATCTTTAACAGTTTTACAAAATAGTCCTTGGACTAGCTAGTACTAGATACAATGATCACAAAAACATAAAAATCAACAAAAACAGAGCAAAAACAGACTTACAATTGAAGATCAAAGTGACCGAAACTTTCAAGCCCTAAAATGGGTTTTCTCTATGCTTCATTTGGCCAACAAAGATGAATGAAACCAAGTATTTTGGTTTTGTTTTAATTAAATTAACTTAAAAACTAAATTACAATATTAACCTTTAATATAAACTGTGACAACCCGAATTAGGTCCTAATCGAACCATAAATCCGAGATAGAAATAATTGTTTTATAATTATTTTGGGGTTTATGATATGATTTCATGATTTCGTGAAAATTTCGTGATGAAATTCTGTGCATTTCGCGCTTAAGTTGAGATTAGGGACTAAATCGAATAAATTGTAAAACTCGTGTTTTAGAAGTTTTTAGTATGAAATTGCTTTGGGATATTAACTAGGAGGTCTTAAATAGCAATTTGACCCATTCTTAAGTTATGGACAAAAGTTGGACATGGAGGGAATCTTTTTGAAAGTTTAGTAGGAAGGGCATTTTGGTTATTTGTATATTAAATGAAATAAAATGGGAAAAATAACACAAAATTGGTTATCATCTTCATTAGTTGCTGCCGAAAATTGCTCTCCTCCATAGCTAGGGTTTCTTCAACTTTCAAGCTTCATAGTAAGTGATCTCAAGCCCCGTTTTTAATGTTCTTCACATTTTTGAAATCCTCGTAGCTCGGATTACTTATTTCTACCATTAGTTCGAGTTAGGGTTTATGTTTAAAAATTTTCCCATGAATGATAGGCATGTATTTTGTTGTTTGATGGTAGAATATGAATATTTGAAGTTAGGAGAACGATCTTTTCTAAGCGATTTTTAACGAAAACTAGCAAAACATAATAATAAGGGCTGAAATTAAATTTCTGAGCCTTGGGGCAAAATCATAATTTTGTAAAAGTTAGGGGGCAAAAATGTAATTTTTGTATAATGTGATTTTTGGATTAAAATAAATAGTTTGAGTGTTAAATGAGCTAAATATGTTGTTATAGATCAAGAAAGGCGTGGAATCGACCTCGAACGGGGGAAGGAGAAAGTTTTGGACTAAATTGCAAAATTTCCCATATTTTGCACCGAGGTAAGTTTGTATGTAAATAATACATTAATTTCATTTACATTCTTATATTTCAGCCTATTATATATATTAGTTGATGTTGAAGTATAAATCGACTATTGGAAGAATAGAAATAAGTAATAGAGAGAGAGATCCCGGTTGAACATTCGGAAAAATCGAATAAAATAGAGGGAGCGTAGCTAGGTCACATGTATGGTGCCGAGTGCACATCATGTGTACAAGAAGGCTACGAGATACTATATAGTAGCTAGGTCACATGTGTGATACGGGATGTATCCCATGTAGACAACAGAGCTACGTGAGAGATAAATGTAGCTAGGTCGCATGTGTGATTCCAAGTGAAGGACACCATGTAGACAAGAGAGCTATGAGACAAATCGGCTAGGTCGCATGAGTGGTACTAAGTGTTCACCATGTGTACAAGAGAGCCAAATTAAATGAAATATGATGGTGGGGCTGTGTGCTGAAACCATCAAGTATCAAGGATTAATCCGAATTGTTCAACGGGATGGTTTTGTGGTGACATTGTAGTCATGGACCTACACTTGTGATGCATGAAATGTGGTGAAAATGATTTGTGGTATATATATATGTAAGTTAAAATGAGGTTAGTATAAAGAATGTGTGAAAGAGTGAAATTAGCATTAAAACTATTTTGGGCAGTAGCAGTGACATGATTTTGAAAATTCACCAAAAATAGAAGGAATTTAATTAGAGGTTTAATGAGATGTGAAATTAAATATTAATGAGTCTATTTTTATATAAAAGAAACAGAGCAAGCAAAGGAATTCTATATTTTGAGATATTTACAATTGGGTGAGACTTGTTCAGGATGACTATGTGATCCCCTGTTTCAACTTTGAAAAATCATTAAAAATTGTACAAAACAAATTAAGAAATATATTTTATATGCCTAAATTCCTTATTGAGTTTAGTTTTAAATGAAACAGGTTTCATGGTTATTTGAATTGTGTACTGAGAGAAATTCAATTCGTAATGAACAGAGGTCAGATCAGTTGAGCTGTGTAATAGGGGAAATTTTAACTAATAAACTGTACTAATTGGCTAAACCAAAAATTCTAGAAAAAAATTTGTAAGAATTTTTATGAGTCTAGATTCAGGTAAATTTTACGGATTTGAATTTTGATATTCGTAACTCGAGTTATGATTTATTTAGTGATCATGACGCAGGAGGGACAGCTTGATCAAATTGGAGTAAACAATAAAATTAAAAATATGATATAATTGAGTTATGTTGTAAACATATTAGATTCCTTATTTGTTATTTACATACTTACTTACTAAGCTATAAGCTTACTTTCTTTTCTCTCCTTTGTCTTATAGTGTCATCCAGCTAGCACAGGAGTCAGAGATCATAGAAGATCCGCCCGCACTATCAATACTCTTGGTATCTGAACTCAACAATTTGAAATATGGCATGAATAGCAGACTTAGTTATTTTGTTACGTGTCATAATTGTCTAGGTTTAAATTACTACTTATAGTATCAAACTAATCATTTTGTACGAAGCCTTTGAAGTTGGTTTGTATTGTTAATGGCATATGTTATAATGATCCATGATCAAATTGCACGCCATATTTTTGTTGGGTTTTATTTAATAGTATATACTATAATTTGTTAATACCTCGTACCCTGTTCCGGCGACGGATACGGGTAAGGGGTGTTACATTTAGTGGTATCAGAGCTATGGTTTAGCCGGTTCTCGGACTAATAAAGTGTGTGTAAAAGTCTAGTTATACATGCCATAAAAATATTTTGATAGTGTGGTGACTCCTGATTATTCTAAACTGTGTTTTTTTTAATATAGTAATGGATCCTGAAGGAACTGCAGCTGATGATGCTGCTAGTAATGCGCTGGCTCCCGCACAAAGGACCGCGCCTGTGGAAAGTAGACCTGAGACATTGAGACAGGGAGATGAGGCTCAGGATGCCTTTCTCCAAATGATGAACAATTGGTATACTGAATTTATTCAAGCAAATCCAAATGCTCAACCTCCTCCACCCCCTCCTATACCTCAGACGATTCCTGTAGCTGCTCAAGGCATAGATTTGGTAAGAATGAACAAGCCTCCGGTTGACAAGATTCGAAAACAAGGGGCTGAAGAGTTTAGAGCAAAGGTCGATGATGATCCTGAGAAAGCAGAATTCAGGCTTGAAAATTCTACCCGTGTATTTGATGAGCTCTCATGTACACCCGAGGAGTGCTTAAAGTGTGCTGTATCACTTTTGAGAGAATCGGCCTACCACTGGTGGAAGACTTTGGTAGCAGTGGTGCCAAAAGAAAGAGTTACTTGGGATTTCTTCCAGGAAGAATTTAGAAAGAAATACATAAGTCAGAGATTTATTGATCAAAAACGGAAGGAGTTCCTTAAATTGAAGCAGGGCAAGATGTCTGTGGCAGAGTATGAACGCGAATTTGTGAGACTCAGCAAGTATGCCCAGGAATGTGTGTCCACCGAGGCCATTATGTGCAGAAGGTTTGAAGATGGGCTAAATGAGGACATTAAAGTGCTTGTAGGAATTTTGGAGTTGAAAGAATTTGTAGTATTGGTTGATCGAGCTCTTAAAGCCGAAGAATTGAACAAAGAAAGAAGAAAAGCTGCTATTGAGGCTCGAGATGCCAGAAAAAGGCCGATAAGCAAGCCATTTCAATCTCAATCAAAGAGGTCCAAAGAGACAAACCCTCGAATGACAGTTTCAATTGGGGATTCACACAAAGATCGTGGTAGAGCATATTCGGGGTCTAAAGCTCAAGCTACTTCGGTGGCAAGTGTGGGTAATGTGCGACCTAGAAAGCCCAAGTGTCAGCAATGTGGCAGGCAACATTATGGTGAGTGTTGGGGAACCAAGCGAGCTTGTTTCAGGTGCGGTTCTCGCGAGCATTTTATTAGAGACTGTCCGGAGAAAGTTAAAGAAGAAAGATTTCAGAGTGCTAGACAGAATACCACCGCTAGTAGAGGTAGACCACCGAGAAATACTGGAGGTGGGACTAGCAGTAAAACTGTGATGAAAGATTCAACGGCAAGATCAGAAGCTAGAGCACCTGCTAAAGCTTATGCTATACGTGCCCGAGAAGATGCATCATCTCCCGATGTCATTACTGGTACATTTTCTCTTTATGATACTATTGTTATTGCATTGATTGATCCCGGGTCCACTTATTCCTATATTTTCATGAATTTAGTATCTAATAAAAAGTTGCCTGTTGAGTTTACTGAGTTTACGATTAAAGTGTCGAACCCCTTATGCCAATATGTGCTAGTTGACAAGGTTTGCAAGAATTGCCCGTTAATGATTCAAGGTCACTGTTTTTCGGCTAATTTGATGCTGTTACCATTTGATGAGTTTGACGTTATCTTGGGAATGGACTGGTTGACATTGTATGATGCCAAGGTAGATTGTAAACAAAAAAACACTAGAGTTGAAATGTGAAAATGGAGAAATTCTGTGGGTTGAAACAGATGAATCAAATAAATTGCCAATGGTGATTTCGCATATGTCTGCACAAAAATACATGAGGAAAGGGTGTGAAGCTTATCTGGCTTATGTAATGAATACTGAGTTGCCTCAACTGAAGTTTGAATCAGTACCGATAGTCTGTGAGTTTCCAGATGTATTTCCAGAGGAATTGCCTGGGTTGCCTCCGAACAGAGAGATAGTGTGACAACCCTAAATTGACCCTAGTCGGAAAGTGGTTTCGGGACTACTAAACCGAGTCACCGAAGTATTTGAATATAATATTTATTGTCTAAAATATGTGAATATGAATGTGTGAAAGTTTTAAGCTTCGATTTAGTCGATTGCATGTGAATTTAGTTAATAGGACTTATGTGTGACACTTTTGAAATGTGGTAGGTTAATCTATAAGGATCTATTAATGCATGTTAGAAAATGCTTGTACTTGCATGTCAAATTACCCAAAATTTTAGGTAGTGGCCGGCCATGCTATGGGTTAAAACATATTATAAACATTTTGTGTTAATATTTTGTGTTAGAAATAATAAAATAAAATGTTAGTAATAAAGTAATGGAAATTGGGGGGTGATGAAAACAAAGTGAGAGTTTGGTTCTTCTTGGCCGAAAAACCAAGTAAAAGAAAGAAAGAAAGGTTTGAAGAAGTTCAGCCATGCTTGTAACTAGGTTGAGGTATGTTTGATGTTATTCCATGAAATTCATGCATATTTTTAGTTGTTAGTTTAAATTCTACCTAGCCCATGGTTTAAATTTTTGCTATTTGATGGAGATGATACTCGACCATGGATGTTGTCTTTCTTGGTTGGTGTTTGATGTTGTGGTGATGAGGCATGAAGATGATTGAGTTTGAGTGCTTAATAAAAAGGATCGGATGTGAGTGTGTGTGAGAATTTGAAAAGGATGGGTCTTAGCAACTTCATGAGGTGTTCGGCCATGGTGCTAAAATGTTGTAATTGTGTTTAAACTTAAAATTATTTAGTTATATGGTTAGTATAGGTATGGATGACCGAATATGAGAGCACGAATAGATGAAGAGTTTTGTAATTATAAACAAAATTGGTTAATTGATATGTGGTAAATGTTAAGTGTTAAATGAAATGGAAATGATATCATATTGCAATATGTATATTCGACCACATGAATGAATACATAGATTGATGTTGCATATATTCGGCCTTTAATTAAGGATGTAGGTGATAGTGATAGATTGATGTTGCACATTCGGCTATAGGTAAGCATATTGATGATTTTATCTTGACTTAGATAATCGGCTAAAGGAGAATATTGGCTAATATGTTGAATTTGATTCATGATTTCATATATATATGACTCTAATGCCTAATGTATATATGGGCTAAGTACCTTGAGTTTCTCTTTGATGTTCAAAATGATTAAATCAATTTATTTGTTAAATTAAGCTCAAGAGCAAAGGGGAACTAAATCTGATAAAGGAAAGGAAAAAGTAATTGAATAGCCGTTGAAGTCGTTCGACAACATCCGAGGTAAGTCTTCGAGTAACGGAACTTAGTTTATGATTTGATTAAGTCATGACATATAAGCATAACAAATAAACGGTGATATAATGATTCTACTTGAATTATATATTGAGGTAATTGGTTTATACTTATGACGGGCAGCCGAATGCGTATAGAGATCATGTTGTAAAGCAAATCAAAATCATGCCCTTTGTATGTGGCTATTGAGCCGAAAATGGTAATGGTTGATAAGTGTCTTGTGTTTGAATTCTAGTAATGAAAATGAAATATAGATGTGTTATGATTTATTGATATATGTGCATGATTATTCGGATGATAACCGGACTAAGATCCGAAGGCATTTGTGCTAGTAACTATATCCGGGCTAAGTCCCGAAGGCATTTGTGCGAGTTACTATATCCGGGCTAAGTCCCGAAGGCATTTGTACGAGTTACTATATCCGGGCTAAGTCCCGAAGGCATTTGTGCGAGTTGTTATATACGGCTAAATCCCGAAGGTACTTGGGTTTGGAAATGAGCGATCTTGCTATAATAATTTCAATTAATACGCTCATAAAATCCAAACGATAAGGTATGTTTCGTATATGCATCGGAAAGTTGATTCCTTTCAAATAGTATTCGCTCAATTGATTAAAATACTTCCGGCCTTAGTTAGGTTTGATCCCCTGTGTATGAATATACTGGTTGAAGCGTGAAGTAAGTATGATTTTGGGAATATGCGTGTATGCAATTATTCATTTAGTCATATGAACGCTATACTTTAGTCGTAAATAATTTCATTACTTAAACTTACTGAGCATTAAAATGCTTATTCTGTTGCTTTGATTCTCTGTTTTATAGATTTTGTTCGTCAGCTATCGGACTCGGGAGTGTCAAAGTCGAAGTCGTCCACACTATCAAAGCCCTTTTGGTACTCTTTTAGTTGAACTTTGATAATGGCATGTATAGGACTGACCTTTGTTGTTAATCAAGTACCTTTTGGTAATGTATATATTCGGATAGCCATGCGAAAATGGCTTATATATATTTTGAGCATAGCATTATAATCATTTTGTATATTTTTCATTGAGTGGTATGGAAATGCTTGGTAATGATTAGCCATTGGAATGGTTAATCACGATCATTTTGGTGCTATGTATGACAAATGGCTAGTTGATTCATAGAAAACTATGAAATAGGTGAAATTTACCTTAAACTAGATGCTGACAGCAGCAGTGATGTGAGTTTGAAAAATCACTAAAAAATAGTATAGATGTAATTAAATAATGAATAAATTATGTAATCGAATCTTGATGAGTCTATTTTCATATGAAAGAAACGGAACGACCATATGAGTCGTATTTTATGAGATGTTTAAGTTTTCGTGAAATAGGGCCAGAGCAATTTCTGGGTCCCCTGTTCTGACTTTGGAAATTCACTATAAATTAACCAGAGATAATTAGAAGTCATGCTTTATATGTACAGATTCCTTTTTGAGTCTCGTTTCATTATAAACAAATGGCATAAGTATTGAAGCCCTGTACAGGGAGATATCTAAGTCGTAATGCATGAAGGTCAGAGTAGTTGAACCCTGAAACAGGGGAGACTTTAACTAATAAACTGTACTAATTAGCCTGACCAAAAATTCTAGAAAAATATTTGTAGATGGATATGTGAGTCTAGTTTCAGGAAAAATTTACGGAATTGGTTTTTGAGTTTTGGAACTCGAGATATGATTTTTAAAGTGACTGTGATACAGTTAGCCAGCTTGTCTGGAAATTTTAAAATGAATTGTGTAAGCAAATGAATTAAGTCCGTTAACACCCCGTGTTCAACTCCGGTAACGGTCTCGGGTATAGGGCGTTACAGATAGAGTTTGTCATTGATTTGTTGCCGGGTACTGCACCGATCTCGATTGCTCCATATAGAATGGCTCCGACTGAATTAAAAGAATTGAAGGCTCAGTTGCAGGAGTTAACAGACAAGGGATTTGTGAGACCGAGTTTCTCTCCCTGGGGTGCTCCTGTATTGTTCGTAAAGAAGAAGGATGGTTCAATGAGACTTTGCATTGATTACCATCAGCTTAATAAGGTGACTATAAAGAACAAGTACCCATTGCCGAGGATTGATGATTTATTCGATCAGTTAAAGGGGGCCACAGTGTTTTCAAAGATTGATTTGAGGTCTGGTTACTACCAGTTGAGAGTTAAGGAGTCGGATGCGCCGAAAACCGCCTTTAGGACAAGGTATGGACATTATGAGTTTCTTGTGATGCCTTTCGGCTTAACAAATGCTCCAACTATATTTATGGACTTAATGAATCGGATCTTTCGGCCATATTTGGATAAGTTTGTAGTAGTGTTTATAGATGGCATTCTAATTTATTCTCGGGATGAGTCTGAACATGCCGAACACTTGAGAACATATTGCAGATCTTGAGAGAAAAGAAACTGTTTGCTAAGTTCAGTAAAAGTGAGTTCTGGCTTCGTGAAGTCAAATTTTTGGGACATATAGTCTCAGGTGATGGTATTCGGGTGGATCCAAGCAAGATTTCTGCGATCGTTGATTGGAAACCGCCAAAGAATGTATCCGAGGTTAGAAGCTTTTTAGGCTTAGCCGGGTATTATAGACGTTTTGTTGAGGGATTTTCGATGATTGCCTCTCCTATGACTAAGTTGTTGCAAAAGAATGTTAAGTTTGAATGGACTGATAAATGTCAGCAGAGTTTTGAAAAGTTGAAAGCACGATTGACTGAAGCACCAATTTTAGTACAGCCCGAGCCAGGAAAGGAGTTCGTAATTTATAGTGATGCATCATTGACAGGCCTTGGATGTGTGTTGATGCAAGAGTGTAAAGTGGTAGCTTATGCTTCGAGACAGTTAAAACCGAATGAGAAGAACTATCCTACACATGATTTGGAGTTGGCCACTATTGTCTTTGCCTTGAAGATTTGGCGACATTATTTGTATGGTGAAAAATGCCGAATTTTTACCGATCACAAAAGTTTGAAGTATTTGATGAATCAAAAGGATTTGAATCTGTGACAGAGGAGATGGCTTGAATTATTAAAGTATTATGATCTAGTGGTTGATTATCATCCGGGAAAAGCAAATGTAGTTGCTGACGCCTTGAGTAGGAAATTTCTTTTACTTTGAGAGCCATGAATACGGGGTTAGCATTGTCTGATGATGGGTCAATCTTAGCAGAAATGAGGGCTAAACTGTTATTTCTCCAGTTGATTTGTGATGCTCAAAAGAACGATAGTGAGTTGCGAACCAAGAGAACTCAATGCAAATCAGGTTACGACTCAGATTTTCGAGTTGGACCAGATGACTGTTTGATGTTTCGAGACAGGATATGTGTACCGAAAAACAATGAATTGATTCAGAAAATATTACATGAGGCACACAGTGGCTGTTTATCAGTTCACCCTGGTAGCACAAAAATGTATAATGATTTAAAGAAGTTGTATTGGTGGCCAGGTATGAAAAGGGACATTTCTGAATTTGTAACCAAGTGTTTGATCTGTCAACAAGTAAAAGCTGAACATCAAGTGCCTTCAGGATTACTTCAACCGGTAATGGTGCCTGAGTGGAAATGGGACAAGATTACCATGGATTTTGTAACCGGTTTGCCTTTAACTCCTAAAAAGAAGGATGTTGTCTGGGTAGTGGTTGATAGATTAACAAAGTCAGCCCACTTTATACCAGTACTGTGACATCCCTAAAGTGACCCTAGTCGGAAAGTGGTTTCGGGACCACGAGACCGAGTCTTATAAATAATTAAAGGTTATATTATGTGTTTATGATGTGAGTGAATGCTTGTGTGATAGTTTCATACTTCAATTTGGTCAGTGTATGTGAAAATTATTAGTAGGGACTTATGTGAGACAATTTAGAAATATGCTAGGCAAGTGCTAAAGTGGCCTATTAGTATATGTGGGAAAGTTCTTGTCCTTGCATGTCAAATTAGCCAAACTATAGGTAGTGGCCGGCCATGCTAAAAATTGTATAATCAAGTGTGAATTTTATATTAATTTTAATTAACTAGGTGCCATATTAGTATGGAGGATGGAATAAAATAAAAGGTTAGAAATAAAGTAAAGAAAAGAAGGAAAGGGGTGAAAGAAACAAGTCTTTATTCTTGTTTCTTCTTGGCCGATTCTAAGAGGGAGAGAGGGAGCAACCATTCGGCAATTCTAAGTCATGAATAAGGTGAGAAATTCATGTTAGCTTATGGATTTTTTTTTAGCATATTTTGAGTTAGGTATTAAGTTCATTACATAGCCCATGACAAAAATTTTTAGTTTCATGGTGTCTTGAGCATTTGGCCATGGGGGAAATTGGTAGGGGATAGATTGATGTTTTAAGGTTTAATAGAGTTTAAGCTAGTAAATACTTAATTTTTGGTATTTATATGTGAAAGAGATGAACTTGAAATTTTTGAATTTACATGAATAAATCTTTTGGTTTGTCTTAGTATTAAATTGAAGGGAATGCCGTAGGTGCTTGAATGTACTAACTAGATATTGTTTTATATACATCTCTCAATAGGTTCGGCTTTGTGCATGAATTTAGGGGATTAAACCTTGAATGATGTTATGTATAGGTTTCGGCTATGAATCTTTGTGTTTAATTTCTTTATGTGTTGATGTTCAAATTGAAAAAGGGATGTTAGTTATGTTATAACATTTGCTTAATAATGAAAGGTCATGAGCTTAAAGCTTGAGTAGCATTCGATATTAGAGTAAGTTAAAATTTAGTTGAGTTGAGAAATGATTTCTCAAATGATCTAAAATAATATTCAGCCTAGGCTTGTAAACATGTCTAGTCGGTGTTAAATGTTTTACTTAGGAAAGATTATAAATTGAGTTTAGTGTTCAAGGAATATTTGGTTGGACACCTAGTGCCAAACGTGTTCAAACCCAACTTACCAAGTACATAAATACGATAATGCTATAATGGTAGACTTAATTGGAGTTCGGCATTTTGAGTGATGCGTTTGACTCTTGTGTCGATTTGGGACAATATGTGTATTATGTGAAACCAAATGATGTCTATGAAACCCTAATATGCAAGGTATTAAGCTAGTATTATGTTCGATGGGGCATGAGTAGAGCATGTGTATAATGCTTGAATAACTAGTTAATAAAATCATTCGCACTCAATTGTATAATATACATGTATTTAATCGAATAGCTAATTTGATAAGTTATTGAATAAGATCTATTTGTTTGAATCAAGCTCAAGGGCTAAGAGGGTCAAAGTCAGATAAAGGAAAAGAAAAAAAAAAGGAGCAATCGAGTAGTCTATCCGCAACTATTCAAAATATCCGAGGTAAGTTTTAAGTATTAAAGCCTATAATGTGATTGAGTATGATATGTCAAGCACATATTAAAAGAATCATAACTCTATTGTAAATTTTTATGCATATAGCCTAATGGCTATTATGAAGTATGGGTATGTTATTGATATGATATGTTGCCAAATGGATATGATATTATGAAGCGCTAAAAGGATATGTCAGAAGAGTAAAATTGTGATAAACCTGCTCAGGACAGCAGCAGTAACGTGACTTTAGAAAATCACCATAAATTTATGGATTTGAATTAGAGGCTGAATGAGACATGAAATTAAAGCTTAATGAGTCTAGTTTCTTATAAAAGAAACCGTGTAAGCAAAGGAATTTCCGATAATGAGATACTTAAAGTTGTGTGAGACAGCGCAGAATGACACTGTAATCCTCTGTTCTATTTTTTAGAAAATCATTATAAATTGTACAAAAATGGTTATAAGATAAAATTTATATGCATAGACTCCTTAATAAGTCTAGTTTCAAATGAAATCAAATCCGACACATTTTGAATTCAGTAAAATGAGAAATTTGATTCGTAGCAAAGAGTGGTCAGATTAGTCAAACAGTGAAACAGGGGAAACTTTAAGAAAAATCTGGTATTGATTGGCCAAACCTAAAATTCTGGAAATTTTATGGATGGAAGATATACGAGTCTATATTCAGGAAAAATTAACGGAAAGTGATTTGGAGTTTTGTAGCTCCAGTTATAAATAATTTAGTGACTATTGCTCAGGAAAAACAGCTTGTGCTGAATTTGAGATTATGTTGTGAATATTGATAAACTTGTTTTAGTTGCTCATAAGTTATTGATTAAACCCATACTTGAATTCTAAATCGTGATATTGTAAGTTTATGAGTATTCGAATATGAAATGATAGTAAGGCCTAATGGCCGATGTGATGAATGTGAAAGTGTATATATGTGATAGGGCCTAATGGCCGATGTGATGAATGTGAAAGTGTATATATATATGTGATAAGGCCTAATGGCCGATGTGATGAATGTGAAAGTGTATATATATGTGATAAGGCCTAATGGCCGATGTGATGAATGTGAAAGTGTACATATATGTGATAAGGCCTAATGGCCGATGTGATGAATGTGAAAGTGTATATATGTGATAAGGCCGAATGGCCGATGTGATGAATGTGAAAGTGTATATATATGTGATAGGGCCTAATGGCCGATGTGATGAATGTGAAAGTGTATATATATATGTGTGATAAGGCCTAATGGCTGATGTGATGAATGTGAAAGTGTATATATATGTGATAAGGCCTAATGGCCGATGTGATGAATGTGAAAGTGTACATATATGTGATAAGGCCTAATGGCCGATGTGATGAATGTGAAAGTGTATATATGTGATAAGGCCTAATGGCCGATGTGATGAATGTGAAAGTGTATATATGTGATAAGGCCTAATGGCCGAGGTGATGAATGTGGAAGTGTATATATATGTGACAGGGCCGAGTGGCCAACGTGATGGATGTGAAAGTGTATAAATGTGATAAGTCCCGAAGGGCATTTGTGTCAGTACTATATCCGAGCTCTAAAGACCCGATGACTACGTGTGAGAATTTTGTCCGGGTAAGACCCGATAACTTCGTGTGAAGATTATGTCCGGGTAAGACTTCGTAATAAGAATTGCTTAAAAATATATTCAATGCGAAAGGTTAAATAGGTATGTACTCCAAGTTTATATGCGAGCTTGATTTGCACTAAATCATAAGGTAGTTATGTGATGCATACGAGAGCAATCTATGAGACTATTCCTATGATTATGTGACATCGGATCAGTGTGAGAGGTGATGTGAAATCATACGATGTATCTATGTCACATGAGGTCACTTTTATGTGAAAGTTTATCTGCCTATTGTATATGATGAGATGTGCAGATTCGGTAAAGGGATGGTATGCCCGAAGGAAGAGTGAAATAAAAATACGAACAACTATGTTATAATTTGATTGTTATCTGTTGACGCTGCTTAAAACTTACTAAGCATTGTAATGCTTACTCCGTTTACTCTGTTTCCTCTGTTTTATAGATCTCATTGCGAAGCTACAGGCTCGGGGATCGTTAGCAACTAGTCACACTATCACTATCCACTGTTTGGTACCGCTATGTTTCGGATTGTCTTATGGCATGTATAAAATAGACTAGTGGCGGAAGAATATTTTGGTTAATGTGTATAGCCATGCGAAAATGGCTTATATATGTTTGAGCATAATGTTACAATCATTTGGTATGGAATGGTTAATCGCTATCATAAGTTGTGCTATTTATGCTAAAAGGGCTAGTTGAATCATGGAAACTATGAAATAGGTAAAGTCTACCTTAAAGGCAGATGCTAGCAGCAGCAGTGATGTAGATTTGGAAAAATCACTAAAAATAGTAGGATTGGAATTAAATAGTGAGTAAATTATGTAAACGAACCTTGATGAATCTATTTTCATAGGAAAGTAACGAAACGATCATATGGGCAGTATGTTAAGAGATATTCAGGTTCTCGTGGGACAGGGCCAGAACGGTTTCTGGATTCCCTGTTCCGACTTTGGAAATTCATTATAAATTAACCAGAGATAATTAGGAGTCATGCCATATATGTATAGATTCCTCTCTCAGCCTAGTTTCTATAGAAACAAATGGCATCAGTATTGAAGCTCTGTGCAGGGAGATATCCAAGTCGTAATGTGCAAAGGTCAGTGTAGTCGATCCCTGTAACATGGGAGACTTTGACTAATAAACTGTACTAATTGGCCGGACCAAAAATTCTAGAAAAAAATATGTAGATGGACATATGAGTCTAGTTTCAGGGAAAATTTACGAAACTGGATTTCGAGTTTCAGAACTCAAGATATGATTTTTAAAGCGACTAGTACGCAGATTGGCAGCTTGTCTGGGAAATTTTTTTTAAGTGGTTTGAAGTCTGTTAACACCTCGTGTTCGACTCCGGCAACAGCCTCGGGTTTGGGGTGTTACAAGTACGTACCGATTACTCACTTGATAAATTAGCCGAATTATATATTGCTGAAATTGTGAGGTTGCACGGAGTACCTATGTCTATAATATCAGATAGCAATCTGAGATTTACCTCGAGATTTTGGAAAAAGTTACAAGAAGCTTTGGGTACAAAATTGAACTTTAGTACCGCGTTTCATGCACAAACAGATGGTCAGTCGGGAAGAGTAATCCAGGTACTCGAGGATATGCTTAGATGCTGTGTCTTAGAATTTGCAGGTAGTTGGGAGAAATATCTATCTTTGATTGAATTTGCCTACAATAACAGTTATCAGTCAAGTATACAAATGGCACCGTACGAAGCCTTGTATGGTCGTAAGTGTCGGACTCTTTTATATTCGACCGAACTTAGTGAGAAACAGATTCATGGAGTTGATCTAGTTAAAGAAACCGAAGAGAAAATAAAAGTAATTCGGGATTGCTTGAAAGCTGCTTCAGATCAACAAAAGTCATATGCAGATTTAAAAAGAAAAGAGATTGAATTTCAGGTGGGTGATAAAGTGTTCTTGAAGGTGTCACCATGGAAAAAAATTCTGAGATTTAGCCGAAAAGGCAAGTTGAGTCCGCATTTTATTGGGCCGTACGAGATTACTGAGAGGATTGGACCAGTGGCATATCGGTTGGCCTTACCGGCAGAGTTAGAAAGAATTCATAACGTGTTTCATGTATCAATGTTGCGACGTTATCGTTCTGATCCTTCACATGTGATTTCTCCAACAAAAATTGAGATTCGACCGGATATGACCTATGAGGAGGAACCAATAAAGATTTTGGCTCGACAAATTAAACAATTAAGAAATAAAAGTAAGCCTTAGTGAACGTATTGTGGCACAGACATGGGATAGAAGAGGCTACATGGGAACTCGAAGAAGCTATGAGGAAATAGTACCCGAACCTCTTTACCGGTAAGATTTTCGGGGACGAAAATCTCTAAAGGGGGGAGAATTGTGACAACCCGAATTAGGGCCTAATCAGAATAGTGGTTTCGTGACCACAAATTTGAGATAGAAATAATTGTTTTATAATTATTTTGGGGTTTATGATAAGATTTCATGATTTCGTGAAAATTTCGTGATGAAATTCTGTGCATTTCGCGCTTAAGTTGAGATTAGGGACTAAATCGAATAAATTGTAAAACTCGTGTTTTAGAAGTTTTTAGTATGAAATTGCTTTGGGATATTAACTAGGAGGTCTTAAATAGCAATTTGACCCATTCCTAAGTTATGGACAAAAGTTGGACATGGAGGGAATCTTTTTGAAAGTTTAGTAGGAAGGGCATTTTGGTCATTTGTATATTAAATGAAATAAAATGGGAAAAATAACACAAAATTGGTTATCATCTTCATTAGTTGCTACCGAAAATTTCTCTCCTCCGTAGCTAGGGTTTCCTCAACTTTCAAGCTTCATAGTAAGTGATTTTATGCCCCGTTTTTAATGTTCTTCACATTTTTGAAATCCTCGTAGCTCGGTTTACTTATTTCTACCATTAGTTCGACTTAGGGTTTATATTTAAAAACTTACCCATGAATGATAGGCATGTATTTTGTTGTTTGATGGTAGAATATGAATGTTTGAAGTTAGGAGAACGATCTTTTCTAAGCGATTTTTAACGAAAACGAGCAAAACGGCATAATCGATAAAAATACCTATTGTTCATAACTATGTGTTAGAGTGAGAATTTGATGTTGCCATAGAAGAGAAAAATGATCAGTAGGTCATTAAACATAAGAATAAGGGCTGAAATTAAATTTCCGAGCTTTAGGGCAAAATCGTAATTTTGTAAAAGTTAGGGAGCAAAAATGTAATTTTTGTATAATGTGATTTTTGGATTAAAATAAATAGTTCGAGTGTTAAATGAGCTAAATATGTTGTTATAGATCAAGAAAGGCATGGAATCGACCTCGAACGGGGGAAGGAGAAAGTTTTGGACTAAGTTGCAAAATTTCCCATATTTTGCACCGGGGTAAGTTTGTATGTAAATAATACATTAATTTCATTTACATTCTTATATTTCAGCCTATTATATATATTAGTTGATGTTGAAGTATAAATCGACTATTGGAAGAATGGAAATAAGTAATAGAGAGAGATCCCGGTTGAACATTCAGAGAAATCGAATAAAATAGAGGGAGCGTAGCTAGGTCACATGTATGGTGCCGAGTGCACATCATGTGTACAAGAAGGCTACGAGATACTATATAGTAGCTAGGTCACATGTGTGATACGGGATGTATCCCATGTAGACAAGAGAGCTACGTGAGAGATAAATGTAGCTAGGTCGCATGCGTGATTACAAGTGAAGGACACCATGTAGACAAGAGAGCTACGAGACAAATCGGCTAGGTCGCATGAGTGATACTAAGTGTTCACCATGTCTACAGAGAGCCGAATTAAATGAAATATGATGGTGGGGCTGTGTGCTGAAACCATCAAGTATCGAAGATTAATCCGAATTGTTCAACGGGATGGTTTTGTGGTGACATTGTAGTCATGGACCTACACTTGTGATGCATGAAATGTGGTGAAAATGATTTGTGGTATATATATGTAAGTTAAAATGAGGTTAGTATAAAGAATGTGTGAAAGAGTGAAATTAGCATTAAAACTGTTTTGGACAGTACCAGTGACGTGATTTTGAAAATTCACCAAAAATATGAGAAATTTAATTAGAGGTTTAATGAGATGTGAAATTAAATATTAATGAGTCTATTTTCATATAAAAGAAACAGAGCAAGCAAAGGAATTTTATATTTTGAGATATTTACAATTGTGTGAGACTTGTTCAGGATGACTATGTGATCCCCTGTTTCAAATTTGAAAAATCATTAAAAATTGTACAAAACAAATTAAGAAATATATTTTATATTCCTAAATTCCTTATTGAGTATAGTTTTAAATAAAATAGGTTTCATGGTTATTTGAATTGTGTACTGAGAGAAATTCAATTCGTAATGAACAGAGGTCAGATCAGTTGAGCTGTGTAACAGGGGGAAATTTAACTAATAAACTGTACTAATTGGCTAAACCAAAAATTCTAGAAAAAAATTTGTAAGAATATTTATGAGTCTAGATTCAGGGAAATTTTATGGATTTTAATTTCGAGTTTCGTAACTCGAGTTATGATTTATTTAGTGATCATGACGCAGGAGGGACAGCTTGATCAAATTGGAGTAAACAATAAAATTAAAAATATGATATAATTGAGTTATGTTGTAAACATATTAGATTCCTTATTTGTTATTTATATACTTACTTACTAAGCTATAAGCTTACTTTCTTTTCTCTCCTTTGTCTTATAGTGTCATCTAGCTAGCACAGGTAAAATTCATTAAAATTCATTCAATACTTCTCCATATATGTCCATTCATACTATTAATGGTCTAACCTTTAATTTAATAAACCATAGCTATTAGACACCTTTAGCTATTAGAAATCAAATTTTATGCTTTATGCGATTTAGTTCTTTTTATCAAATTAAGTATTCAAATGATACATTTTTTTCACGAAACTTTCACACATACATACTATCATGTTGTAAACAGTTAAAATAATATTAAAATAATTTTATGACCTTCGATTTGTGGTCCCAAAACCATTATTCTGATTTGATTAAAACGGGTTGTTACAACTCTTCCCCCCTTAGGGATTTTGGTCCCAGAAAATCTTACCAGTGAATAGGTTAAGGTACTATTTTCTCATAGCTTCCTCGAGCTCCCACGTAGCCTCTTCAATACCATGACGTTGCCATAAGACTTTTACTAAATCTATGAGTTTATTTCTCAATTCTTTAATCTCTCGAGCTAAAATTCTAATCGGTTTTTCGTTGTACGTCATATTAGATTAAATTTTAATTATTGCCAGAGAAATTACGTGTGAAGGATCCGATCTATATCAACACAACATCGATACATGAAACACACTGTGGATTTCCTCTAACTTAGTTGGCAAAGCTAGTCGATAAGCTATTGGCCCTATTCTTTCCATAATCTTGAACGGCCCGATGAAACACGGACTTAACTTGCCTCTTCGATCGAAACAAAGTATTTTATTCCAGGGAGATACTTTTAAGAACACTTTATCACCGATCTAAAATTCAATGTCTTTTCGTTTCAAATCTATGTAAGATTTCTGACGATCTGAAGCTGCTTTCAAACAGTCACGTATTACTTTCACTTTCGATTCTGTTTCTATAATCAAATCAACCCCGTGAATCTATTTTTCACTAAGTTTAGTCCAGTGCAATGGAGTTCGACATTTGCGATCATACAATGCTTTATACAGAGCCATCTTTATGCTTGATTGAAAGTTGTTATTATAAGCAAATTCAACCAACGGCAAATATTTTTTCCAATTACATTCGAACTCTAAAACACAACATCGGAGCATATCTTCAAGAATCTGAATTACTCGTTCAAAATGTCCATCAGTTTACGGATGAAAAGTTGTACTAAAATTCAGCTTCGCACCCAAAGATTTTTTGTAATTTCTTCCAAAATCGTGATGTGAACCCTTAGATCTCTATCTGAAATAACAGAAATTGACACCCCGTGCAATCTAACAATCTCAAAAATATACAACTCAACCAATTTATCAAGCAAAAAGTTAGTACACACCGGAATGAAATCTATGGATATCATCAATCGATCAATGATAACCCAAATTGCATCTTTCTTCTTCGGAGACAGGGGTAATCCCGATACGAAATCCATAGTCACTCTATCCCATTTCCACTCCAATATCATTACAGGCTGAAGCAAACTTGAAGGAACTTGATGTTCAGCTTTCACTTGCTAGCAAATCAAACACTTAGATACAAATTCTGAAATGTCTCATTTCATACCCGACCACCAATACGACTTTTTCAAATCATTATACATTTTGACACTTCCAGGATGAACGGATAAACAACCGTTATGTGCCTCGTGCAAAATTTTCTGAATCAACTCTGAATTTTTCGATACGTAGATTTTATCTCGGAACATCAAACAATCATCAGATCTGATTTGATACTTTGAATCACTAGTCAACTCGCATTGCACTCTTTTAGCTTGCAATTCACTATCACCTTTCTGAGCTTCGCAAATTTTCTGAAAAAAGACTTGTTTAGCATTTAACTCAGCTAAAATCGAACAATCATCAGATAATGTCAACTGTGTACTCATTGCTCTCAAAGTAAACAACGATTTCCTACTCAAAGCATTTGTAACCACATTTGCTTTCCCCGAATGATAATCGATTACTAACTCATAATCTTTTAGTAGCTCGAGCCATCACAGTTGTCGTAAATTCAAATCTTTCTGAGTCATAATATACTTTAAGCTTTTATGATTAGTAAAGATGTGACATTTTTCACCGTACAAATGATGATGCCAAATTTTCAATGCAAAAACTATGGCAGCCAACTCTAAATCATACGTCATATAATTCTTTTCATGCGGTTTCAACTGTCTGGAAGCATAGGCTATTACTTTTCCTTCATCCATAAACACGCAACCCAATCCGTTCAATGATGCATCATTGTAAATCACAAATTCTTTACCCGACTCAGGTTGAACCAACACTGGTGCCTCAGTTAACAATGCTTTCAATTGACTGAAGCTTTATTGACATTTCTCAGACCATTCAAACTTTACATCTTTCTGTAGCAACCTGGTCATTAGTGTAGTAATCATCAAGACCCCTTTAACAAAACGTCAACAGTAACCAGCCAACCCAAAAAACTTCTGACCTCAGATACATTTCTAGGTGGTTTTCAATCAATTACTACAAAAATCTTGCTCGGATCCACCCAAATGCCATTCGCCGAGACAATATGTCCCAAAAATCCAACACGAGCCTTAAAATCGAATAATTAGTAATTATGAGAACATGTTGATAAAGTTGATAAATGCATGTAAATGAAATGCTTATTATTCTCATACGGGCTTACTAAGCTATAAAGCTTACTCCCCCTTTCCATTTCTTTTAGTGTTGTCAGGTTGGCTCGAGGTTGGAGATCGTCAGAGGCAGCATCACACTATCAAATTATTCAATTTGGGGGTATTAAAATTCTTAAATGTTTTAGAGTGAGTGGCATGTATAGAGGCTTAGTTATTATGATACGTGTTCTTATGAATTGGCCAAAGATGTTGGCTTACATTGATTCATTGTATTTAGCCATGAGATGTGGCTTATACTAGTTACGGGTTTGTAAGCCTATTTATCTATGCTAATGTCTTGAAATTTCTCTGAGCCAAAACTCATATTTGCTGAATTTAGCATACAGCTGCTTATCTCTCAAGGTTTGCAACACAATCCTCAAATGCTCGGCATGCTCATACTCATCTCATGAATAGATTAGAATGTCATCAATGAACACAACAATAAATCTATCTAGATACGGTTTAAGAATTCATCAAATCCATAAAAATGGCAAGAGCATTAGTTCATCCAAAAGGCATAACAAGGCATTCATAGTGTTCATACCTCGTTCTGAATGCAGTTTTTGGCACATCTGAGTCTTTAAATCGCAACTGATAATAACCCGATCTCAAATCAATCTTCGAAAACACTATTGCACCTTTCAATTTATCAAACAAATCATCTATTCTTGGAAATATCTACTTATTCTTTATCATAACTTTATTGAGCTAACGATAATCAATACACATTCTCATTGACCTGTCTTTCTTCTTTACGAACAATACAGGCGCACCCTGTGGCGAAAAACTCGATTGTGCAAAACCTTTATCTTTTAACTCTTGCATTGAGCTTTATTGCTTGATCTTGCATTCTGAGATTTATCTTTTTCATTTAACTCAGGAAAATCTCGGATAAAATGATCTCGCGAACTATAATTGTAACAAGCCCTATTACTATATTTCACCCAACAATCTCCAAAATGTCTCACACTGTTAACACTCAAGTTTAGTGTCTTTCACATTACCAACACTCAATACTGATGTAGCTTGAGCCTTAGGACTAGTGTATTGCTTTCCGCGATCTCTATTTGAGTATCCAGCTGAAGTGGTCGATCAGTGATCGCGGTATTTCGTGATAGGTTTTAAATATTTATAATTAATCGTTCTTGAAACTAACTATTATCGCGATTTAGGCAAGTGTACCTCTCGAACAGTAGTATAGTTTTAGCAAGACCAGATTGTCGAACCCAAAGGAACTAAAAGTACTAGTAATAACTGTCTTTTTATTATCTATCCTAAGAATAATAGGGTTTTTTTTAATTAACTAATTATCTAAACTAAGAACGTATAGAGAAAAGAATTGGGGAATTTCTTTTGATTGACTTAAGACAATACCTAAGGACAAATCCACCTAGACTTTACTTGTTATTTTGGCTCCGAATTGGACGATGTATTCATTCAACTTGTTCCATAGAGATCCCTAAGGTATATTATTATCCCTATTCAAGACTAATAACGTCTAATTCCTAGATTGAATAACCGAGACTTTTCTCTAATTAACATTCTAGGGTTGCATTAACTCGATCTATGGATCTCCTTATTAGGTTTCACCCTAATCTGGCAAAATCTTGTCACCCTATTCTAGGCGTGCAATCAACTCTGCTTAATTATGACAAAAGTACTCTTACACAGGGTCTATTCCTCCTCTGAATAAGAGCATGTCTTGAATCAGTATCCTGGGATATCAAAATAAGAATTAAGAACACATAATTAAGAACAAGTTAAATATTTATCATACGATTCAGAAAATAGTGACAAGATTCGTCTTAGGTTTCATTCCCCTTAGATATTTAGGGGTTTTAGTTCATAACTAAATAAGAAAACATCTTAGAAAAAGAAAACCCAAAACTCCTAAAGGGATATTGAGAAGAGACCTTCTGTCTTGATGATGAATCAGGCTTTTGACATGGATCAATCAGCTTCCTTAGAGTAATTCCTTACCCCCTATTCTCCGTCTCTCTTTTCTCCTCTTCTAGGGTGTATTTATAGGCTTTGGAATGCCTATGAGCCCTCAAAAGTGGCCTTTTCTGAATTGGACTCAACTTGGGCACGCCCGTGTACGATTACTTCAAGCCGTGTTCGACCCTGCCAAATTTACATGGCCTTGTGGTTTACCCGTGTGAATCATGCTTTGATTCTGCCAATTTGACACGACCGTATGGCTGCCCGTGTGAGGAAGTTTAACACCCCTATCCCGTATCCTTCGCCGGAATGGGTAAAGGGGCATTACCGGACTTGAAACTCATATCTGAATAGTAAAAATTTTGAATATTTTTTTTATAAAGAACGTTCCTTTAGGTAAATAATAAAGACAGTCAGGGATACAATTTAACTTCTATAAGTACACATTCAAAAGATGCCATTTTCGTATGGCTTATATACATTAACCAAAATATTCTTCGGCCACTGGTCTATTCTTTACATGCCATAAAATAATTCAAAGCATAACAGTAACAAGCAGTGGATAGTGATAGTGTGACTAGTTGCTGACGATCCCCGAGCCTGTAGCTTCCAAATGAGATCTATAAAACAGAGGAAACAAAGTAAACGGAGTAAGCATTACAATGCTTAGTAAGTTTTAAGCAGTGTCAACAGATAACAATCAAATTATAACATAGTTGTTCGTATTTTTATTTCACTCTTCCTTCGGGCATACCATCCCTTTACCGAATATGCACATCTCATCATATATAATAGGCAGATAAATTCTCACTTGATAGTGATCTCTTATAAACATAGGTACATTACATATTTTCACCTAACTTTCCACATTGACCAAACGCACAATAATCATAGAACAGTCTTATTGCTTTACTCACATATGCATCACATAACGACCTTGTGATTTAGTCCAAATCAAGCTTAAATATAATCTCAAAATACATACCTGACCAACTTAACGCATTGAACATATTTATTACCAATTGTTACTGTGAAGTCGTATAATCTTATGCTTTACTCGAATCTTCAGCGAAACCTTTAGCTCGAATAGTCCCCACACGTAGTTATCGGGTCTTACCCAGACAAAATCTCCACACGTAGTCATCGGGTCTTACCCGGACATAATCTCCACACGTAGTCATCGGGTCTTACCCGAAATATATTTCCAAGTTTCATGTACACTTAATCACATGTTACAACATTCACATCGACTGTCATATTTGTAATTCATTTGCCTCATCAAATATCTAATAATACACACCTTTCACATTTGGTCATTCGGCCACAATATACACACATCTCCTACATATTTCACACTAGCCATTCGGCTTTACCACATATACATATCTCATACATATTTCACACTAGCCATTCGGCTTTACCACATATACATATCTCATACATATTTCACACTAGCCTTTCGGCTTTACCACATATACATATCACATACATATTTCACACTAGCCATTCGGCTTTACCACATATACATATCTCATACATATTTCACATTAGCCATTCGGCTTTACCACATATACATATCTCATACATATTTCACATTAGCCATTCGGCTTTACCACATATACATATCACATACATATATATTTATCTTGTACATCAATTTCAGCAATAGCTTATAAGCAACTCAAATAGTTTCATCAATGTTTACAACAAATTCACATATTCACTACAAGCTGTTTTCCTGAGCAATAATCACTAAAGTATTTATAAATGGAGATAAAAAACTCAAAATCAATTTCCGTTAATTTTCCCAGAATATAGACTCATATATATTCCATCCATAAAATTTTCAGAATTTTAGGTTTGGCCAATCAATACCAGATTTTTCTTAAAGTTTCTCCTGTTTCACTGTTTGACTAATCTGACCACTCTTCACTACGAATCAAATTTCTCATTGTACAGAATTAAAAATATGTTCTATTTGATTTCATTTGAAACTAGACTCATTAAGGAGTCTAAGCATATAAATTTTATCTTATAACCATTTTTGTACAAATTATAATGATTTTCTAAAAACAGAATAGGGGATTTCGGAGTCATTCTGACACTGTCTCACACAACTTTAAATATCTCTTTATAGGAAATTTATTTGCTTACACGGTCTCTTTTATAAGAAACTAGACTAATTAAGCTTTGATTACATATTTTATTCAGCCTATAATTCCACACCAACAATTTATAGTGATTTTCTAAAATCACGTTACTGCTGCTGTCCTAAGCAAATTATTACAATTTGCTCTTAAATTTCCAAGTCCAAACACTTATGAACTTACCATTTGAGTTTAAGACATATCATGCCCACATCATATCTTATTAAATCAACTCATTATGTCCTATTATGATTGAATTTACTCAACGTTTAATCACTTAAAACTTACCTCGGAAGTTGCAGAACGATTACAACGGCTATTCGATCACTTTTTCCTTTCCCTTATCCAACTTTGATCCTCTAAGCTCTTGAGCTAAATCAAACAATTTACTTCCCAAATTAAAAATAGTCATACGACATCCATATACATTTTCTACTAGCCGAAATGTACCATCAAGATATACTTTACTCAAATAATTTACCTTGGCCGATCATGTATAATGTTTTGTAGCTTAATAAATTTAACATACATTATGTATTTATAATATTTGTGCAGCCAATTATCCATGGTCATACACACACAATCAAAAATAAATACCAAATTTTCATATCCTTTATGCCCTAAGCCGAATACACTTGTCATGTTCACCTACATTTTTCAAGTACAACATTCTCATATTCGGCATTAGTATCAAGCATAATAGCCAATTCTTCCCACCTTGAATCTATGCATCTATTTAATCATAGTTTGTTCAAGCACTCATACAACAAGATACATCCAATTTAACAAGAAACAAAAACCTTATTCCTCCATAGCTACTATGGCCGAAAGTTCTAGGCATCTCAATACCGAAATTTTTAACATGGGTTGCCTAAAGAACTTGGTGATGAGTTCAAATTAATCTAACATTTCCAGCAACTTAACACATCCATATAACTAAAAATTCTAAGTTTAAACACAATACAACATTTTAGCACCATGGCCGAATACTTCATGAAGTTGTTAAGACCCATCCTTTTTATTAAGCACTCAAACTCAATCATCTTCATGTCTCATCACCACAACATCAAACACCAACCAAGAAGACAACACCCATGGCCGAGTATCATCTCCATCAAATAGCAAAAGAATTTAAACCAACATCTAGAAATATGCATGAATTTCATGGAATAACATCAAACATACCTCTTCCTAAACATCAACCAACCCAACATGAAGCAAGAGAATCCTCTTCTTCTTCCTTCCTCAAGTCACGGCAATGGGGGAGCATGGATGAGACAACTTTGTTTTCATCACCCCTCCCTTTTCATTGCTTTCTTACTAACCTTTTATTTTATTATTTCTAACATAAAACATTAACACAAAATGTTTATAATATGCTTTAACCCATAGCATGGCCGGCTACTACCTAAAGTTTTGGGTAATTTGACATGCAAGGACAAGCATTTTCTAACATGCATCAATAGGCCACTTTAACATTTGCCTAGCACATTTCTAAATTTTCTCACACAAGTCCTATTTAATAAAATTCACTTACAATTAACAAAATTCAAACGTGAAATTTTCACACATGCATATATATATATAATAAGCATCAAATATGACGGTTAATTATTTTTATGACTCGGTTTTGTGGTCCCAAAACCACTTTCCGACTAGGGTCATATTAGGGGTGTCACAGGAAGTCCAGGCCGTGCTGAGTTCGTACTTTGGCTCATTTTCTTTGTTTTTGTCCCGTTTCTCGTTCCTTTTTCTCTCCTATGCTCTCTGAAGTATAAAACATGAAATTAAAGCATTAGGAGCATCGAATTCACCAATTCTAATGAGAAATCATCCATAAAATGCATTAAACATGGGGTAAAAATATGTATAATTTACGGTTTATCAAATACCCCCACACTTAAGCATTTGCTTGTGCTCAAGAAAAATTCTCAACTCATAATCAAAATAAATTCTCCTCAACTTATAATTTCTATTGATAATATCTCAAACTAATCTATAGGTAATTATACATTGAGAATTCAACTAAAAGAACATAAAAGTTTCAAACATTCCAAGTTGAGTATTTAGTCATGCAAACTTAGGTGCTTCCCTTCGTCTAAGTAATTACCTTTGATTCAGAATATCACAGAGTTTCACATCCTCACTAAAGGTTCACTTAAATCACTCAAGGTGTTTAAAGACAATAAATGAAGCACTCAATAGTCAATAATGAAAAGTCATTACCATAGGCTTGCATGAAAATCAAATCTCCACCACTATGATACATCAATCAAAAGGTCTTTAGAGGGTTGTAGTGAGGCTTGGTTAGAGGGGTGTGGTCACAAGCTAAAAGAAAGCGTTAGAGTCAAGATTGAATTGAAAAATTTCCTAACTAGAAAAAGAGTTAATCTTCACTTGCGTACAATAGAGCTTCTCTCAGAATCTGAAATTACAGATATGCATACATAGTTTTTTTTTTAAGAATAAGTTACATAACATAGACTAACTATTAAGAACAAGACATAGCTAAACAATTTATTCAAGTCAAGTCTTGACAAAAATAGGGATTAATTTAGGGGATTTCAACAATAATGGGTTAAGGGTTAATATTAAGGTTAATACAATAAATGGCTTGTTAGGCTCAAGGGGGTTTACTAGGGGTTAATCATGGAGGTAGGCTTTTCATGGCATGAGTGGGTTAATCCTAAGTGCCTTAATCATTTTGATATATCAAATCAAATAGTGTGGTCTCGACATGCATAATCAAGCAAGTTCTAGAATAACAGTTCAATACTGACTCACTCAAAGCAATAATAAAAGTGAGCATGAAAGAATTACAAGATGCTTAAAGGGCTCAAAAATCTCACAAAAATTATGGCTTTTTGATGTTAAAAACTTGTGAATTCCAATTCAAAGTAATACCTAAACTTTGGGGAAACAACCTAATATTTTAAATTCTTAAAAATCAACTTATCATTCTTGATTCTCTAATGTCTTAAAGTTTAAACAATCAATGCATAAATCCCTATGTTTTAATTCAAGATATATTAATCAAAATCATAAAACAATTAAAATTTATCCTAAATATGATATGAGAGCTTTTTAAGAGAACAAGGCAGTCATTCAAGGATTTTTCTAATAATAAAATGAATGCCTCCCCCCACACTTAAGATGTACATTACCCTCAATGTCCAAAGATAGGTATTATAAAATAAAAATAAGATAGGGAGAGAAGTGAAACTTCCTGTATGATGAATTCCTCGAACTAGACTTTTAGAGTGTAATTGGTTCGAGAGTGGAGAAGGATACTTTGGCGGTCGTAGAGGTTCATTAGTCCATAAGTCCTCTGCCAAAAGAATATTATATCTAGTGGTGGCTATGGTTATGGTTGAGCAGGACATGGCAGTCGTGGAGAACCTTTCCCGGTGGAGTTTTAGTTCCTATGTAATGATGAGCTTAAGAGCTCTGTATAACTGTGATAAAATTAGGAACTTTTTAGGGGATATTAGGAAGAATAAGTACTCGAAAATAAATAACCGAAATTAATAATTAAAAATAAAATTCTAAAATCTAACAAAAATAAAAAATAGTTTCAATAAAAATTAAAACATAAAATAATAAATAAATATTTCTAAACATCTTCATCGCTGGATGGTTCGTGAGGTGGGACTGGCGATGAGATGTGGAGGTGATGACAAATGAAGCCGCCGCATGAACTGGACGAGAGAATGGTGGTGGCTGAATCGGTAGGCGCTCGTGCTATGGAGGGACATCATCAGGAATGTCCTTGGAGACCTCCTCCTTAGTAGATTGGGCAAGACGATATTGGGGAGGGTAGGTTCCTCGGCGCCTCTCGATCATCCTCATGCGAAGCATGCTTGAGATGACTTGTGGAGATATCTAGCCGATGAGGGTGAGGGATGATTCTTGGGCCGCGGTGTTGAGGACCCCGAAGTGACGCGCCAGCCAAGTCACGTAGGGGCCAATGGAGATGACCCCCTTCCGATGCCGCTCCGTCTTGTGTTGAATCGCAAGGGCGATGAAATAGGCCAGGTCGATGGCGTGCCCTTGCGACATGCACCATAAGAAGTAGAAGTCATGGGTGTTAATGACGCCAGTGCTCTCTCACCTTCCTGTAATCGTGTAAGCTAAAATAGTGTGTAAGTACCTCAGGGATGGTGGGAGAACTGATGCCTTGGAGCGGCTAGGATTGTACTAGGCCATGCTAGGTGCCAAAGTGTAGTTCATTCTCCTCCCTGAACTCCTCCGTATATAGGCCTAGTGCAGCACCAAACTCTGGGATGCTTAGCTGGCGGACTAATCCGCCTAGGCGAAACTGGACCGTGCCGGGATCATCGTACCTTGTCATTACGGTCTGGAGATGGAACGTTGAGTAGAGTTTCATCGTGAGCTTGAGTATGTCGGCTCGATAATCTCGAAGAACAGCTCCCACGGGTCAGTGGTTAAGAGAGCCCGAATCGCATCAGCCATCTGGACTTCTTCTACGGCAGCCCAGTCGATGCAGCGGCCCGTTGCTAAAGGTCAAGCCCGAAGTATTTGGAAGAGCTCTTCTTGGGGCCCTCATGGAAACTGTAGGAGAGGGTGACAAATTTCTGCGGTTGGACCGGCAAAAGATGACGCTCCCTTCCTCTACTTTGAGACTGGTACGGCAGTTTTCTTTCCTCTTAAAGATGACATTGAAGGCCTGTAATATAAAGAATAATAATAATAGGTAAACATATTCGAAGGGGAAGTAAACTATTTTAGCCAAGACTACTAATATGAAGCAAACTCAACCAAAATAATAATGAGAATGGGAATAGAAATGTAATGGGTATAAGGTTTTCCTAGTCTCAATTTAACATAAATTGTACGGTAACTAATCTAGGAATGCAAATTAAATGATAGACATTGGCATGATAATAGCATGAAAATAAACATAGTAATGGCATGGATATGAGGTATGTCTAACAACTTGATTTAATTCAAAATGTATAATAAAGAACCTAAAAATGCAAACTAAATGATAAAGTAATGAACAAAAATGAAAACTAGTACAAAAGTAATGGAGATTATTGTAATAATAAGCATTAATAATGAGTAAAATAGAAGTGAAAATAGTAAACAAATGCTAAGGGAGAGAGATTGAGCTTTAAAAACGATGTTGGAGGCGGGGCACGGGCGTGGCAGGGGGCTATGTGGAGTTGCAGCGGCTAGGGTTAGGGTTTTTGAATGGAGAAGAAAGTGAATAGTGTAGGGTATTTATATATTTTGGGGCACACGGCCATGGCACACACTCGTGTTCCCCAATTGCAGCTCGTGTAATTCTCAAATTTCAAATTTGAGTGCGTCTGACATTTAGTACACGCCCGTGTTCCTCGGGCGTGTGGGTTCACACAGCCGTGTCGCACGACCGTGTATAGCTTCGTTTGCTTCTCTCACGCCCGTGTGTTCAATCCCCATGCCCGTGTTATTTTAACAGGTTCGACCACGGGTGTTAGACACGAGCATGTCGCACGCCCGCGCTAGTTTCTCAGTTTCAACCACGGGTCTTCCACACGGGTGTGTCGCACGCCCGTGTTGTTTTCGCAGGCTCGACCACGGCCATATCAGACGACCATAGCATTTAATCATAGCCCGTGTTGGGAAAATCTTTTGCCTTGTTTTCACACGGCCTTAAGCACTCCCGTGTGCTTGGCCGTGTCTCTGTGGAATCACCTATATTCAAGATCTCTATTAGTAGGTTAGGAGTTAAATACGAAAATTTAAAGAAATTAATAATGTTAGTGCAGTTGTCTCCCGAGAAGTGCGTATTTATAGTCTAAGCTAGACTTACCTCTTTAGTGAATGGTCATGGTGGTTTGAGGAGTTTATACTCCTCATTCCTGCTATCAATCTCATCAAAATAAGGTTTTAATCGGGTGTTGTTTACCTTAAAAGTTCCGAACTTGGGATGACTCATCTCCACCGTACCAAATGGAAAAATACTGAGTACCGTAAAAGGGATTTCCTCATTCAGTGTGGTAGTGACAATGTGGGGATCTGCGGCATCTAATAAGACCTTATTACCAACCTTAAATAAATTTGGGGAGGTATTGAACTCATTCTGGCGTAATTTTGGTTTATCGTGTGTTATCGATTTATGCACTCGCCATTCGTCTAGCTCCTCTATCCTAGCCTTCGTTCTTCATGAATGTGTCCTCTATCATTTTTGGAACATGGCTCGTGAACTTCTTTGAAGCTCAATTTCTGCAAAGTCATATTGTCAGTTTTAGTAGACTGGTGTGGACCATTACCTTTAATGTTCGATGTGATGCCAGAATTATGAGCTTGAAGGGTGATCGTTTCGTCTCCCACATGAAGTGTAAGCTCACCTGTGCCAACATCAATAATTGTTTTAGCAGTTGCTAAAAAGGGCCTCCCTAAAATCAAAGGAGTGTTATTATCCTCCTCTATGTCTAGAACAATGAAATCAACGGGAAATATGAACTTATCTACTTTTACTAGTACATCTTCAATAATACCCCTAGGAAATCTTATAGTTTTATCTGTCAATTGAATGTTCATCCTAGTTTGTTTAGGTTTCCCAAGACCTAGTTGCTTAAACATTTTGTAAGGCATGACGTTAATACTAGCCCCTAAATCAGCTAATGCATGACTTATATCTAAACTAGCAATTAAGCAAGGAATTGTAAAACTCCCTGGATCTTTCAATTTGTGGGGTAGCTTATTCTGTAGAGTAGCTGAGCAGATTGTGTTTAGCTCCACATGCGACGCTTCGTCCAACTTCCGCTGATTTACTAAAAGCTCTTTTAAAAATTTCATTGCATTTGGCATCTGCGATAGAGCTTTAATAAACGGTAAGTTAATATGTAATTTTTTCAAAAGTTTGAGGAATTTACCGAATTGTTCGTCTAACCGGTCTTTCCTTATCGCATTAGGGTATGGGACACGAGGTCTATATTCTTTATTCACCATTTAGTTATGACTTACCTCACTTGTACCTTTGCTCACTATAGTTTCTTGCATCAATTCTGGCTCAGGGGTAATGAATCCTTCCTTATCTTGAGTACTAATTGTGTTGAGGTGTTCCCTTGGATTAAGTTGAGTATTACTTGGTAAGCTACCTTGTGGTCGTTTGGAGATTAGTTTGGATAGCTGGCCTATCTGAGTTTTAAGCCCTTGGATCGATGCTTGTTGATTCTTAAGTGTTGTCTCGGTATTTTGGAAATGAGTTTCTGATATCGAGATGAATTTAGAGAGCATCTCTTCAAGGTTCGGTTTCTCCTCTTATTGATAAGGTGGCTGTCGAAAACCCTGAGGATTTTGTGGCCTTTTATTCCCTTGACCACCCCAGGAGAAATTTTTGTGGTTCCTCCAACCTGCACTATAAGTATTACTGTATGGGTTATTTTGAGATCTAAAGTTATTGTTACCCATATAGTTGACTTGTTCCTCTCAGTTATAGGATTGAAGGATTGATATTCTGTATGCACACCTCCTCCACTTGAGTCACACCTCATTACTGGATGTACCTACGTAGAACAAAGTAAACCATCAATCTTTTTATTGAGAAGTTCTACCTAATTTGACAGCATAGTAACTGATTCGACGTTATAAATGCCGGCTACTTTTGTTGGCTTAGTCCTCATTACTTGCCACTGATAGTTATTTAGTGGCATTTCTTCAACGAATTCATAAGCCTCTTCAGGTGTTTTGTTGTTGATGGTCCCTCCAGCAGCTGCGTCAATCATCTGTCTTGTCGAGGGATTCACACCATTGTAAAACGTTGATCGCGTGATTCGTAACAAGTAATAAATATTTATAATGAAGATCAAACCTAGACTAACTATTATCAAGATGAAAAGGCAAGCGCACCTATCGAACAATAGCATAGTAATGGCAAGACCGGGATATCGTACCCAAGGGAACCAAAAGTACTAGTAATAACTATCTTTTTATTATCTAGCCTAAGAATAAAAGGGGTTTGTTTTAATTAACTAATTATTTAAACTAAGAATGCACAGAGAAAAGAATTGGGGAATTGCTTTTGGGAAAATCAATTGACTTGAGACAATACCTAAGGAAAAATCCACCTGGACTTTACTTGTTATTCTGGCTCCGAATCGGACGATTTATTCATTCAACTTGTTCCGTAGAGATCCCTAAGTTATGTTATTATCCCTATTCAAGACTAATAACATCTAATCCCTAGATTGAATAACTGAGACTTTTCTCTAATTAACACTCTAGGGTTGCATTAACTCGATCTATGGATCCACTTATTAGGTTTCACCCTAATCCGGCAAAATCTTGTCACCCTATTTCTGGGCGCGCAATCAACTCCGCTTAATTATGGAAAATGCACTCTTAGACAGGGTCTTTTCCTCCTCTGAATAAGAGCGTGTCTTGAATCAGTATCCTGGGATATCAAAACAAGAATTAAGAACAAGTTAAATATTTATCATACGATTCAGAAAATAATAACAAGATTCGTCTTAGGGTTCATTCCCCTTAGGTATTTAGGGGATTTAGTTCATAACTAAATAAGAAAACATCTCAGAAGAATAAAGAATACAAAACATAAAGAAAACCCAAAACTCCTAAAGGGGAATTGAGGAGAGATCTTCAGTCTTGATGATGAATCCGGCTTCTGAGATTGATCAATCGGCTTCCTTGGGGTAATTCCTTACCCCTCTTCTCCGTCCCCTCTTTTTCTCCTCCTCTAGTGCGTATTTATAGGCTTTGGAATGCCTAGAAACCCTCAAAATTGGCCTTTTTAGAATTAGACTCAACTTGGGCTTGGCAGGGACACGCCCGTGGCACATGCCCATGTTAGATTACTTCAGGCCATGTTCGAGCCTGCCAAATTGACACGGTCGTGTGGTCTGCCCATGTGAGGAGGTCCGGGCCATGTTGATTTTGTACTTTGGCCCATTTTCTCTATTTTTGGCCCATTTCTCATTCCTTTCGCTCTCCTATGCTCTCCTAATTATAAAACATGAAATTAAAGCATTAGAAGCATCAAATTCACTAATTCTAATGAGAAATCATCCATAAAATGCATTAAACATGGGGTAAAAATATGTATAATTTACGGTTTATGAAATACCCCCACACTTAAGCATTTGCTTGTCCTCAAGCAAAATCCTCAACTCATAATCAAAATAAATTCTTCTCAACTTATAATTCTTGTCGATAATATCTCAAAATAATCTATAGGTAATCATACATTGAGAATTCAACTAAAAGAACATAAAAGTTTCAATCATTCCAAGTTGAGTATTTAATCATGCAAACATAGGTGTCTCTTCACATCTAAGTAATTACCTTTGATTCAGAATGTCACAAAGTTTCACATCCCTGCTAAAGATTCACTCAAATCACTTGAGGTGTTTAAGGATAATAAATGAAGTACTCAATAGTCAATAATGAAAAGTCATTACCATAAGCTTGCATGAAAATCAAATCTCCACCACTATAATTTAAGATGATACATTAATCAAAAGGTCTTTAGAGGGTTGTAGTACGGCTTGGTTAGGAGGGTGTGGTCACAAGCTGAAAGCAAGGGTTAGAATCGAGATCGAACTGAAAAATTGCCTTACTAGAAAAAGAGTTAACCTTCACTTGCGTACAACAAAGCTTCTTCTCAGAATATGGAATTACTAATATGTATACATAGTTTTTTTTTAAAGAACAAGTTAAATAAAGAAAAAAAAACATAGCTAAGCAACTTTTCCAACTCAGATCTCGAAAAAAATAGGAATCAAATTAATTTGGGGGATTTCAACAATAATGGGTTAATGGTTAATATTAAAGGTAATACAAGGAATGACTTGTTAGGCTCAATGGGGTTTACTAGGGGTTAATCGTGGAGGTAGGCTTTTCATGGCATGAGTGGGTTAATCCTAAGTGCCTTAATCATTTAGACATATCAAATCAAATGGTGTGGTCTCGACATGCATAATCAAGCAAGTTCTAGAATAACAGTTCAATACTGACGCATTCAAAGCAATATTAAAAGTGAGCATGAAAGGATAAATAGATGCTCAAAAGGCTCAAAACTCTCACAAAAATTATGGCTTTTCAATGTTTACACTCGTCAATTCTACTTCAAAGTAATACCTAGACTTGGGGAAACA
This sequence comes from Gossypium hirsutum, assembly GCF_007990345.1. NCBI lineage: Eukaryota > Viridiplantae > Streptophyta > Magnoliopsida > Malvales > Malvaceae > Gossypium > Gossypium hirsutum. The sequence goes on from NC_053436.1 coordinate 22,105,788, forward strand.
ACCTATAATTTTAATTTCTTAAAAATCAACTTATCATGCTTGATTTTCTAATGTCTTAAAGTTTAAATAATCAATGCATAAATCCCTATGTTTTAATTCAAGATATATCAATCAAAATCATAAATCAATTATAATTTATCCTAAATATGATATGAGAGATTTTCAAGAAAACAAGGCAATCATTAATAAATGCCCCCCACACTTAAGATCTACATTACCTTCAATGTACAAAGATAGATGTTAAAGATTAAAAATAAGATAGGGAGAGAAGTGTAACTTCCTGTATGATGAATTCCTCAAACTTAGAGTTTTGGAGAGTGATCTGTTTGAGAGTGGAGGAGGATACTCCAGCGGTCGTAGAGGTTCATTAGGCCATAAGTCCTGCGCCAAAAGAATATTATATCTAGTGGTAGCTATGGTCGTGGTTGAGCAGGACATGGTAGTCATGGAGAACCATTTTTCGGTGGAGTTTTAGTTCCTCTGTGATGATGAGCTTAAGAGCTCTATATAATTGTGATAAAATTAGGAACTTTTTAGGAGATATTAGGAAGAATAAGAACTCGAAAAGGAATAACCGAAATTCATGATTAAAAATAAAATTCTAAAATCTAAAAAAAATAAAAAAATAAAAAGTAGTTTCAATTAAAAACATAAAGTAATAATAAATATTTCTAAACATCTTCATCGCTGGATGGTTCGCGAGGTGGGACTGGAGATGAGATGTGGAGGTGCTGACAAATCTGCTGTAGAGTAGCATCAATGTTGTCAAATCGTTGAAAACAGTGATGCTCGAATCGGCTGAGGCACTCAAAGATGTCAGCATATGAGGCCGCCGCATGAACTAGATGAGAGGGTGGTGGTGGCTGAGTCAGTGGGTCCTCGTACTGTGGGGGGTCATCATCAGGAATGTCCTCGTAGGCCTCCTCCTCGGTAGATTAGGCAAGACAATACTGGGGAGGGTAGGTTCCTCGGTGCCTCTCGATCATCCTCAAGCTAAGCATGCTCGAGATGCCTTGTGGAGACATCTGGCCGATGAGGGTGAAGGATGATTCTTGGGCCGCGGTGTTAAGGAGCCCGAAGTGTCGCGCCAGTCTGGTCACGTAGGGGGCAATGGAGATAACCCTCTTCCGACGCTGCTCTATCTGGTGCTGAATTGCGAGGGCTATGAAATAGGCAAGGTCGATGACGTGCCCTTGCAACATGCACCATAAGAAGTAGACGTCGTGGGTGTTGACGACGCCAGTGCTCTCTCACCTCCCTGTAATCGTGTGAGCTAAAATAGCGTGGAAGTACTTCAAGGATGGTGGGAGAACTGATGCCTTAGAGCGGCTAGGATTGTACAGGGCCGTGCTAGGGGCCAAAGTGTGCCAGCACTTCGAGGGAGAGAAATGTATGTGGTGACTAAGAGCATGTAGTTCATTCTCCTCCCTAAACTCCTCTGTATATAGGCGTAGTGTAGCACCAAACTCTGGGACGCTTAGCTGGTGGATTAATCTGCCTAGGTGAAACTGGACCTTGCCGGGATCATCGTACCTTGTCATTACGGTCTGGAGATGGAACGTTGAGCAGAGTTCCATCGTGAGCTCGAGGTATGTTAGCTCGATAATCTCGAAGAATAGCTCCTACGGGTCGGTGGTTAAGAGAGCCCGAATTGTATCAGCCAACTGGACTTGTTCTACGGTAGCCTAGTTGATGAATTGGCCCGCTGCTAAAGGTCGGGCTCGAAGTATTTCGAAGAGCTCTTCTTGAGGCCCTCGTGGAAACTGTAGGAGAGGGTGACGAATTTCCACGGTTGGACCCGCGGAGGATGATGCTCCATTTCTCTTCTTCGAGGCTGGTTCGGCGGTTTTCTTTCCTCTTGAAGATGACATTGAAGGCCTGTGATATAAAGAATAATAATAGGTAAACATATTTGAAGGGGAACTAAACTATTTCAACCAAGTACGAGTATGAAGCAAACTCAACCATAACAAAAATGAGAATAGAAATGTAATGGGTATAAGGTTTTCTTCGTCTCAATTTAACATAAACTGTATGGTAACTAACCTAGGAATGCAATTTAAATTATAGACAATAGCATGAAAATAAGTATAGTAATGTCGTGGATATGAGGTGTGTCTAACAACTTGATTTAAATTGAAATGTATAACAAAGAACCTATAAATGCAAACTAAATGATAAAGTAATAAAAAATGCAAACTAGTTCAAAAGTAATGGGGATTATTGTAATAATAAGCATTAATAATGAGTAAAATAGAAGTGAAAGGTGTAAACAAACGCTAAGGGAGAGAGATTTGAGTTTTAAACACAAAGTTGGAGGCGGCGCACGGGCGTGGCAGGGGGCGTGTGGAGTTGCAGCGGCTAGGGTTAGGGTTTTTGAATAGAGAAGACAATGAATAGTGCAGCCTATTTATAGATTTTGGGACACACGGGCATGTCCCCAATTTCAGCCCGTGTGTTTTGTATTTTTACTATTTTGGCATGTCTGAAATTTGACACACGCCCGTGTGCCTCGGGCGTGTTGGGTCACACGGCCGTGTCGCACGATCGTGTCTAGCTTCATTCGCTTCTCTCATGCCCGTGTGTTCTAGCCCCACGCCTGTGTAAATTTGATAGGTTCGACCATGATTCCTTCACACGGGCGTGTCGGGGCCCATGTTGTTTTGGCAGGCTCAACCACGACCATGTCGCACGGTCGTGGCGGTTTATCATAGCCTGTGTTAGGGAAATCTTTTGCCCTGTTTTCACACGGCCTTAAGCATGCCCGTTTGATTGGCCGTGTCTCTGTGTAAACACCTGTATTCAATATTTATATTAGTAGGTTAGGAGTTAAATATCAGAATTGAAAGAAATTAATAATGTTAGTGCTCGAGTTGCCTCCCGAAAAGCACTTACTTATAGTCTAAGCTCGACTTACCTCTCCGTTGAATGATCATGGTGGTTCAAGGAGTGCATACTCCTCATTCCTGTTGTCAATTTTAAAATAAGGTTTTAATCGGGTGTTGTTTACCTTAAGAGTGCCGAACTTGGGATGACTCACCTCAACCATATCGAATGGGAAAATACTGAGTACCGTAAGAGGGATTTTCTCATTTGATGTGGTAGTGACAATGTGAGGATCAACGGCATCTAGTAAGACTGTATTGCCAACCTTAAGTTGATTAGGAAAGGTATCGGGCTTGTTTTTGCATAGTTTCGGTTTATCATATGTTCTCGGTTTGTGTTCTCGCCATTCGTCTAGCTCCTCTATCTGTAGCCTTCGTTCTTCATGGACGTCTTTGTTCTCTTCATGATAGTAGCGCACTATCTCTGTTGTCTTGGTTCGAGGAAGTTCTTGCAAGGACGATTGAATATTAGTTTTATTATCGACAGTTTTTATAGCATTATCTTGAGTCTTAGAGGTTTTGACTGAGTCACGTGCTTAGAGTGTTATTGTGTCATCGCCTACACGAAGTGTTAGCTCTCCTATGCCTACATTAATAATTGTTATGGCAGTTGTTAAAAATGGTCGTCCTAAAATTAAAGGTACCACGTTATCCTTATCCATATCTAAGACAACGAAGTCTACTAGGTAAATAAATTTATCAATTTTAACGAGAACGTCTTCAATAATACACTTAGGAAATCTAACTGTTTTGTCAGCCAATTGTATGCTCATCCTAGTCTATTTGGGTTTACCGAGACCTAGTTGTTTAAACATTTTATACGGCATAACATTTATACTTGCTCCTAGATCAGCTAAAGCATTATTCACAGATAGACTACCAATTAAACAAGGAATTGTAAAACTCCCTGGATCTTTTAATTTGTTAGGTAGCTCATTCTTTAGAATAGCTGAGCAGATTGCATTGAGTTCCACATGCGATGTAGCGTCTAATTTCCTTTTATTGCTCAGAAGTTCCTTTAAGAATTTTGCTGAGTTGAGTATCTGCGAAAGAACTTCAATAAAGGGTAAGTTAATATGTAATTTCTTTAAGAGTTTGACAAACTTACCGAATTGCTCTTTTGTTCTGTCTTTCGTCATCACTTTAGGATATGTCACACGAGGTTCATGATTTGTACTTACCTGTTTAGGATCATTATTGTTTACCTCTTCTCGTCCTTTGTTCATCGCGTTGTCTTGCTGTAATTCTGGCTCAAGTGTAATGAATCCTTCCTTATCTTGGGCACTAATTGCATTGAGGTGTTCCCTCGGATTAGGTTCAGTATTACTTGGTAGGCTACCTTGTGGTCATTCGGAGATTAGTTTGGATAGCTGGCCTATCTGAGTTTCGATTCCTTGGATCGATGCTTGTTGATTCTTAAGTGTTGTCTCGGTATTTTGGAAACGGGTTTCTGACACCAAGATGAATTTAGAAAGCATCTCTTCAAGGTTTTTTTTCTCTTGTTGATAAGGTGGCTGTTGAAAACCTTGAGGATTTTGTGGCTTTGGATTTCCTTGACCTCCCCAGGAAAAATTTGGGTGGTTCCTCCAACCTGCATTATAAGTATTACTGTATGGGCTATTTTGAGATCTAAAGTTATAGTTACTCATATAGTTGACTTGTTCCTCTTCGGTTGTGGGATTGAAGGATTGATATTCTATATGCACACCTCCTCCGCTTGAGTCACACCTCATTACTGGATGTACCTGCATAGAACCAAGAAAACTATCAATCTTTTTATTGAGAAGTTCTACCTGATTAGAGAGCATGGTGACTAAATCAATGTTATAGACACCGGCTGTTTTCGTTGGCTTTGTTCTCATAACTTGCCACCGATAATTGTTCAGTGACATCTCCTTTATGATTTCATAGGCATCTTCTAGTGTTTTATTGTTGATGGTTCCACCAGAAACTGCGTCAATCATTTGTCATGTCGAGGGATTCACACCATTGTAGAACGCTTGAACTTGCAGCCAAAGCGGTAACCCATGGTGAGGGTACCTTCTCAGTAAGTTCTTGTATCTCTCCCATGCATCGTAAAGTGTTTCTAAATCTATCTGCACAAAAGAAGAGATATCATTACGCAATTTAGCCGTTTTAGCCGGGAGAAAATATCTTAGGAAAAACGTCTCGGTCATTTGTACCCAAGTAGTGATAGACCCTCGTGGTAATGAGTTCAACCACTGTTTAGCTTTGTTTCTCAGTGAAAATGGAAAATAACCGAAGACGAATGGCATCATCAGAAATGCCCTTGATTTTGAATGTATCGCAAAATTTAAGAAAATTCGCCAAGTGCATGTTGGGATCCTCATCCTACAAACCATCAAACTAAACAAACTGTTGTATCATCTGAATTGTGTTAGGTTTTGTTCGAAATTATTCACAGCAATAGCATGTCTAACTATACTAGACTCAGTTCCTATTAAAGAAGGTTTAGCATAATCATACATAGTACGTGGAGCAGGATTTTGATTAGCTGCAATTGCAGGAGGCAGCAGATCGCCTGGATTTTTGGCCATCTCTTCGGTTGGGGTTTGAGTATCTCTTCTCGCTCGTTCTCCGTGTATCGTAAGCTGCGCCTTATTTCTCTTTGATTTTTTCGAATTGTACGATCGATTTCTTCGTCAAAAAGTAATGGTCTTGACGGGTTTCTTCTAGTCATAAACTATAAAAACCTTCCAAGAGAGAGAAAAAGTAAATTAATAAATAATAAAATAAAATTGCAAGAAAAATAAATGGCTAAAGTAATAAAAATTTAGTGTTCCTAATATTTTAGTTCCCCGACAATGGCGCCAAAAACTTGATCGCATGATTCGTAACAAGTAATAAATATTTATAATGAAGATCAAACCTAGACTAACTATTATCACGACGAAAAGGCAAGCACACCTATCGAACAATAGTATAGTAATGGCAAGACCGGGATATCGTACCCAAGGGAACCAAAAGTACTAGTAATAACTATCTTTTTATTATCTAGCCTAAGAATAAAAGGGGTTTGTTTTAATTAACTAATTATTTAAACTAAGAATGCACAAAGAAAATAATTGGGGAATTGCTTTTGGGAAAATCGATTGACTTGAGACAATACCTAAGGAAAAATCCACCTAGATTTTACTTGTTATTCTGGCTCCAAATCGGACGATTTATTCATTTAATTTGTTCCATAAAGATCCCTAAGTTATGTTATTATCCCTATTCAAGACTAATAACGTCTAATCCCTAGATTGAACAACTGAGACTTTTTTCTAATTAACACTCTAAGATTGCATTAACTCGATCTATGGATCCCCTTATTAGGTTTCACCCTAATTCGACAAAATCTTGTCACCCTATTTCTAGGCGCGCAATCAACTCCGCTTAATTATGACAAATGTACTCTTAGACAGGGTCTATTCCTCCTCTGAATAAGAGCGTGTCTTGAATCAGTATCCTGGGATATCAAAACAAGAATTAAGAACACATAATTAAGAACAAGTTAAATATTTATCATACGATTCAGAAAATAATAACAAGATTCGTCTTAGGTTTCATTCCCCTTAGGTATTTAGGGGACTTAGTTCATAACTGAATAAGAAAACTTCTCAAAAGAATAAATAATACAAAACATAAAGAAAACCCAAAACTACTAAAGGGGAATTGAGGAGAGATCTTCAGTCTTAATGATGAATCTGGCTTCTGAGATGGATCAATAAGCCTCTTTGGGGTAATTCTTTACCCTATTCTCCATCCCCTCTTTTTCTCCTCCTCTAGTGCGTATTTATAGGCTTTGGAATGCCTAGAAACCCTCAAAATTGGCCTTTTCTAAATTGGACTCAACTTCAGCTCGGTAGGGACACGCCCGTGGCACACGCCGTGTTAGATTACTTTAGACCATGTTCGAGCCTGCCAAATTGGCACGGCCGTGTGGTCTGCCCGGGTGAGGAGGTCCGGGCTATGTTGATTTCGTACTTTGGCCCATTTTCTCCGTTTTTTGCCCATTTCTCGTTCCTTTCGCTCTCCAATGCTCTCCTAATTATAAAACAAGAAATTAAAGCAGTAGGAGCATCGAATTCACTAATTCTAATGAGAAATCATCCATAAAATGCATTAAACATGGGGTAAAAATATGTATAATTTACGGTTTATCAAACGTTTGTACTTGCAGCCATAGAGGTAACCCATGGTGAGGGCACCTTCGCAATAGATCCTTGTATCTCTCCCATGCATCGTAAAGTGTTTCTAAGTCCATCTGCACAAAAGAAGAGATATCATTACGTAACTTAACCATTTTAGCCGGTAGAAAATATTTTAGTAGAAATTTTTCGGTCATTTGTTCCCAAGTAGTGATGGACCCTCGTGGTAACGAGCTCAACCACTGTTTAGCTTTTTTTCTCAGCGAAAAAGGGAGTAACCGAAGGCAAATGGCATCTTCAGAAACGCCATTAATTTTGAAAGTGTCATAAAACTCTAGAAAATTCGCCAAGTGAGTGTTGGGATCCTCATCCTGCAAACCATCAAACTGAACAAACTGCTGTATCATCTAAATTGTGTTAGGTTTCAGTTTGAAATTATTCGCAGCAATAGCAGGTCTAACTATACTTGACTCAGTTCCTATTAAAGAAGGTTTAGCATAGTCATACATAGTACGTGGAACAGGATTTTGATTAGCCGCAATTACAGGAGGTAGCTGATTGCCTTGGTTTTGAGCCATCTCTTCCGTTGGGGGTTGAGTATCGTCTTCTTGCTCGTTCTCTATGTATCTTAAGCTTCGCCTTATTTCTCTTTGGTTTCTATGAACTGTGCGATCGATTTCTTCGTCAAAAAGTAATAGTCTCGACGGGTTTCTTCTAGTCATAAATTATAAAAACCTGTCAAGAGAAAGAAAAATTAAATTAATTAGTAATAATAATAATTAAATTAAATTAAATTAAACTGTAAGAAAAATAAATGGCTAAAGTAATAAAAATTGAGTGTTCCTAATATTTATGTGCCCCGGCAATGGTGCCAAAAACTTGATCGCGGTATTTCGTGATAGGTTTTAAATATTTATAATTAATCGTTCTTGAAACTAATTAATCGGCAAGTGTACCTATCGAACAGTAGTATAGTTTTAGCAAGATCAGATTGTCGAACCCAAAGGAACTAAAAATACTGGTAATGACAGTCTTTTTATTATCTAGCCTAAGAATAATGGGGTTTTGTTTTAATTAACTAATTATCTAAACTAAGAATGCACAGAGAAAAGAATTGGGGAATTGCTTCTGGGAAAAATCGATTGACTTAAGACAATACCTAAGGAAAAATCCACTTAGACTTTACTTGTTATTCTGGCTCCGAATCAGATGATGTATTCATTCAACTTGTTTCGTAGAGATCCCTAAATTATGTTATTATCCCTATTCAAGACTAATAAAGTCAAATCCCTAGATTAAAAAACCAAGACTTTTCTCTAATTAACATTCTAGGGTTGCATTAACTCGATCTATGGATCCCCTTATTAGGTTTCACCATAATCCGGCAAAATCTTGTCACCCTATTTCTAGGCGCGCAATCAACTCCGCTTAATTATGACAAAAGTACTCTTAGACAGGGTCTATTCCTCTTCTGAATAATAGCATGTCTTGAATCAGTATCCTGGGATATCAAAACAAGAATTAAGAACACATAATTAAGAACCAGTTAAATATTTATCATACGATTCAGAAAATAATAACAAGATTCGTCTTAGGTTTCATTCCCCTTAGGTATTTAGGGGATTTAGTTCATAACTAAATAAGAAAACAGCTTAGAAGAATAAAGAATACAAAACATAAGGAAAACCCAAAACTCCTGAAGGGAAATTGAGAAGAGATCTTCAGTCTTCATGATGAATCTGGCTACAGAGATGGATCAATCGGCTTCCTTGGAGTAATTCCTTACCCCTTATTCTTCGTCTCTCTTTTCTCCTCTTCTAGGGTGTATTTATAGGGTTTGGAATGCCTGTGAGCCCTCAAAAGTGGCCTTTTCTGAATTAACTTGGGCTAGGCAGGGACACGCCCGTGTGACACGCTTGTGTCTGATTACTTCAGGTCGTGTTCGAGCCTACCAAATTGATACGGCCGTGTGCTTTGCCCGTGTGAATCGTGCTTCGATTTTGCCAATTTGACAAAGCTGTGTGGCTACTCGTGTGAGGAAGTCCAGGCCGTGTTGAGTTCGTACTTTGGCCCATTTTCTCTGTTTTCGGCCCGTTCTCGTTCTTTTCGCTCTCCTATGCTCTCCTAAGTATAAAACATGAAATTAAAGCATTAGGAGCATCGAATTCACCAATTCTAATGAGAAATCATCCATAAAATGCATTAAACATGGGGTAAAAATATGTATAATTTACGGTTTATCAATCGGTTAAAATAATCTCTTGATTTCTTTGACAAGGAATGATAAGGTTTACTCATCAATCTCTTCCTCGACTCTCTTACCTCTGAATCAGCCTTTCTCTTTTCTTTGCTAAGTTCTCAGCTTTGAAAGCTCTGTCAACTAAAATGACAAATTCTTTCAGTTCTAAAATTCCAATTAGAAGTTTAATGTCTTCATTCAACCCATCAACAAATCACTTGCACATGATTTCTTTAGTAGAAACATACTACTGAGCATACTTGCTCAACCGTACAAATTCACTTTCATATTCTGTTATAGCCATGCGACCTTATTTCAATTCTAAAAACTCTTTATGCTTTTGGTCCAGAAATCATTGACTTATATATTTCTTTTGGAACTCAGTCTGAAAGAATTCCCCCGTGACTCTCTCCCTCGGTACCACCAACACTAATGTATTCCGCCACTAATATGCAATATCTCTCAAAAGGGATATAGTACACTTTAAACATTCAGCTGGCGTGCAAGAAAATTCATCAAGTACTCTGATAGTTTTTTCAAGCCAAAACTCGACTCTCTCAGGATCATTGTTAACATTAGCTCTGAATTCTTCATCCCCATGTTTATGGATCTTGTCAACTAAAGGATTGTTTAATATTAAAAGCTCAGCTCCTTGAGTAGTTACAGGAACCGATTGGGGATTAGGAGGGGTAGAGGTTGTTGAGCAGTCGGGTTCATATATACATTGTGTGAACCACTCGTTCATCATTTGGAAGAAGGCTTCTTTAGCCTCTCCTCCCTGGCTGCCTGTTACGGGTCTAGAATCAGACAGCGCTGTCCCTTGAGTGGGAGCTGGTGCATTGCTCTTAACCTCATCAGCTATAGCTCGATTGGGATCTATTTACTATATGAAAACACATTTTAAAACGTCAGAAGTCATTACACTATCACAGTTTATATATGGCATGTATACCTAGACTTTCACACACGCTACGTTAGTCCTAGAATTGACCAAACCATAGCTCTGATACAAATAAATGTAACAACCCTCACCCATATTCAACACTGGAATAGGGTTAATGTGCATTACCGAATTTATAAAACAATTATACAACCATTTAGCAAACATAACATCATTCCATACATTCATCATTCAAACTCAATAAATTTGTCCCTAATACGAGCCTACGAGGCCTAAAACATGCTTTAGGAGTGGTTCAGGACTAAACCTATAACTTATTAAACTTTGAAGAACTTGGAAATTTTTTCTCAAAATAGGGGACACACGCCCGTACGGCTAGGCCGTGTGTCTCACATAGCCACCAGACACACCCGCATCACAAGCCGTGTGAACATTCAAAATGGGAGCACATGGCCGTGTCCCAGCCCATGTTCTACCCCGTGTAACTCTCTGACTTAGGTCATACGACCAACAAACACGCCCATGTGGCTAGCCGTATACCCTAAAAATGGAGACACACGCCCGTGTGCCAAGACATGTTCTAGGCCGTGCCAAACCTGTAGGGTATACTGACTTATAGCACATGGCCAAGTCACATGCCCATGTGTGAGGCCGTGTGGAGCATACTGACTTAATTTAAATTTCAACACCAGGGGACATACGACCGTGTAACAAGATCGTGTGTCATACACGGCTAAGACTTATGCCTGTGTCTCTGCCCGTTTGGACAAAAATATGCTATTTTCCAAGCCAATTTGCCACCCAATTTTGTGCATGCCTATACAATTCAAATGGTACTCACTCATAGCATAAATGGTCATCCAATTAAACCAAAATCAAGACTAAAATATATCATTTCAATTCCAACAACTACCATAGTAACTATCTCTTGTTTTGCTTATTCAATTCATATCAACTTTACATATTCAAATAAACTAATTAAACATTTTGTCAACATGTATCATCATATATCAAACCCCCAGCACATAGCTTCTCAATTATCAACCATTTGACATATATAATACCAAAAATCAATAACATTGCAAGCCAACCTCAATCACTCAATATAAACCATATGCACACTTATATATACATAACCAAACTAACCAAATTAATTAAAGTCTCATAGCTATATGTACAAACCAAAACATAACCATTCCTAAGCCATCTCAAATGGAAAAACTTACTATCAAGATACATATCAAAATCACCATAATCCTATACATGCCATGTGACCAAACCAAAAGCTCAAAAATACAAAAGTGATGGTTGGATAGTGTGAAGTAGTCTCCGAAGATCCCCGAATCTCAGCTAGCTTTGAAATCACTATAAAACATACGAAAAATAAACAAAGTAAGCTTTATAGCCTAGTAAACTCGTATGAAATATACTCAACTAATCATAAGTACACAATTCATCAATTTGAACTTGTTAATACATAATTCATAAATACTAACAAACCTTCATAACTTCTTCAAATTAGAGCTCGTATGATTCATATACATACCTGAACCAATTCGTAATAAACTCATACTCAAACAAAAAATGTCGAATACTCAAATTCTCACACATAAAGTACCAATAATAGTTGAAGCTATTTCAATCTCGCACACTAAGTGCCATACATAGCCGAAGCTATCTCGAATTGCACACTAAGTGCCATACTTAGCCAAAGCTATTTGAATCACACACTAAGTGCCATACTTAGCCGAATTGTTGTCAAATATGATTGTAGTCTCGTATACACACTTTATGGAATATCAAAGCGTTTAAAATATATTTATAATAATGCTTATTACATACGAACTTACCTCGGATGTGTAAACGACGAAATAAGTTGTTTAGTCGATAACTTTCATTTTTCCCCTATCCTGATCCGAATTCCATTTTTCTTGATCTAAATATATTCAAAATTAACTCATTTAATCAAACTATTTATTTATTTCAATCCAAAATATACATTAGGGCTATTTTACACATTTTCCCCTAAACTTTCACGTTTTTCACAATTTAGTCCTTATTACATAAAATCACAAATTAATTAAGCTCCAATTATACCTATGCTAGCCGAATTACCATAATACCCTTAGCAACCCATAATTTTCATTTATTTCACATTTTACCCACTAACTTTTCACATTTCTCAATTAAATCCCTATTTTGCAATTTCACTAAAAATCACTTTACAAAACTTATTTATCTAACATCAAATATTCATCATCTATCTTCAAAAATAAAAATGCTCATGTACTCATCAATGGAATCATTCAAATTCTTTAACAATTTTGCAAAATAGTCCCTGGGCTAGCTAGTACTAGATGCAACGATCACAAAAACATAGAAATCATAAAAACCAAGCAAATATGGACTTACAATTTAAGATCAAAGTGACCAAAACTTTCAAGCTCTAAAATTGCTTTTCTCCATGCTTTATTTGGCCAAGAAAGATGAATGAAACCAAGTATTTTGGCTTTGTTTTAATTAAATTAACTTAAATAACTAAATTACAATATTAACCTTTAATATAAACCATTAAAATTCATTTAATACATGTCCATATATGTCCATTCATACTAATAATATTCTAATTACAACATAAAGATATTTAATTTAATAAATAAACCATAGCTATTAGACACCTTTAGCTATTAGAACTCAAATTTTATGCTTTACGCGATTTAGTTCTTTTTATCAAATTAACTATTCAAACGATAAAATTTCTTCATGAAACTTTCACACATACATACTATTATACTATAAACAGTTCAAATAATATTAAAATAATTTTACGACCTCAAATTTGTGGTCCCAAAGCTACTATTCCCATTTGATTAAAAACGGGCTATTACAACCAAATACAGGTACTATAGGTTTCTTGTGATGCCATTCGGTTTGATAGATGCACCTGCAGTGTTTATGGATCTGATGAACAGAATTTTTAGACCATATTTAGAAAAGTTTTTGGTGGTATTTATAGATGATATTTTGGTTTACTCCCAAGATGAAAATGAACATGCTGAGCGTTCGAGAATAGTGTTGAAAATTTTGCGTGAGAAATAATTGTATGCCAAATTCAGTAAATGTAAATTTTGACTATCGGAAGTTGGTTTTCTTGGGCAAATAGTATCTGCTGAAGGTGTCAGTGTAACATCCCGAATTAGGACTTAGTCAGAACAGCGATTTCGGGACTACAAATTTGACACAGTAAAATTTGTTTTTATTATATTTTTAAGGTCTACAATTTCATAGGATGGTTTCATGAAAATTTCGTTCGAAAAGTTTGACGTTTGGGCACTCAATTTGGTTAAAAGGACTAAATTGTAAACAGTGCAAAAGTTGAGTTCTACATGTTAGAGGTGTCTAATTGTTTTGAAATTTTAAATTAGAGGCCCTTAAATGGTAAATAGACCATTGGATAATTGTTTTGACAAAAATGGACATGAAATGGGTGAAATAAAATATTTTTAAGTTAGGGGCATTTTGGTAATCTAGTAATTAAAATGAATTAAAAACAAAATTAAAAGTCAATTTTTTGTCCATCTTCTACCCCATGGCCGAAACTTGCATGGAGAAGACATAGCTAGGGTTTTTCAAGCTTCCAAGCTCGATTATCAAGGAAAATGAGATTCGGGCATAGATTAGGAATGAATGAGATTATGGACTAAATCTGAATAAATAGTCGTGCTCGCATTTGAGGTAAGTTTGTATGTAAATAATATATCAATTCTTTTTATGTTATTATATTTTGTTATTATATGAGATGTGGTTGCCTATAAAATGATCATTTGATGTAAATTACAAATCGAAATAAACTATGAATGAGTTTGTTAAATGTTGAAAAAGTGAGGAATTTCCTAGTTTAACCTTCAGAATAGAAATGATACGATGATCCATTGTGAGAACACATGTGTAGTACTATGTGCAGGCTACTATGTGTTTCAGATGGTTTTAGGTCACGTGTGTAGTACTAAGTACAGGCTACTACGTGTACCAGATAGTTAGGTTGCATTTGTAGTACTAAGTGCAAGCTACTATGCGTACCCGAAAACTTCAATCACATGTGTAGTACTAAGTGCAGGCTACTACGTGCGCCGGATTGTTGGTTGCATTGTAGTACTAAGTGCAGGCTACTATGCATACCAGATAGCTTCGATTACAAGGGTGGTAATATGTGCAGGCAACTGTGTATCTATTATTATTTCGATGAGTTCAACTAGAAATCGACTAAGTGAAAGTACATGTGAACATGACCATGTGATGAATAAGTGCAGGTATGTGTTTGTGAAAATTTATGATCAATGTGCTCGATAGTTAAGCGAACTTTCGTTAAGATGGGATGGAGTAAGTGAAATTATGTAAGAGTGAAATTTATAATAAAGCAATTTTGGACAGTAGCAGTTGTGTAACTTTGAAAAATCACCAAAAATCGTGGAAATCATGACCAGAAAATAAGTAAAAGTGTAATTATGATTATATTTCCATGGAATCATGTTGATAATTTGCTTATTATTTTCATATGGACTTACTAAGCTTTAAGCTTACTCCCTCATTTCCATTTCTTTTAGTGTTGTCAGGTCAGCTTGGGGTTGGAGATAGTCGGAGGCAGCATCACACTATCAAGCCAATACCTTTGGAATATTGTTACATATGTTAGAATTATCAAGTGAGTGGCATGTATAGGGACCTAGTTCTATGACATGTGTTATTATGATTTGGCCAAATGTATTGGCCTATTTTAAGCTATTGTATATGGCCATGAGATGTGGCTCATGTTGATTATGGCTTGTAAGTATAGCTAGTAAGTTATGATTATGATGTGAATATATGATTATGTTTGTTTTTCATGCATGGTGGCAATATGTCATGTGTGTTGAATGCATGTTTTATGACCATGAATTAAATGTTTAATATGGAGATAAATAATAATGCTTTGAACATGGAAGTTTGATGATAAGTTGAAATAAATTGGCACAAAGATAACTATGGTATGGCTAGTCTTGGCTTAATGTGGGAATGTGTAACATATGCATGCTGACAGGTAAATGATATGTTTGTATCATAATTGAGGATGTTGAATGCCATTGGATCCATGTATATGTGTGTGCATGTAAGGGTAACAAAAAGGCTTGGAAAATAGCCTAAGAGTTAACTACACGGGATGAGACATGGCCGTGTGTCTCAACCGTGTGAGGGACACGGCCTAGTGACACGGGCGTGTGGCCTGGCCATGTGGTTCAATTTATTTGCTAATGTTATAAACAGAGAGTTACACGGCCTGAAGACACGGGCGTGTTGATGGCACACGGGCGTGTGACCCTGTTTCATGAGAAAAATTTCTAAGTTTTTGCCAGAGCTTTCCAAAGTTCTCGGTTTAGTCTCAAACCCTTTCTAAAGTATGTTTTGGGCTTCGTAAACCCAAATAAGGGACTATGTGCATGTGATTGAATGTTTTAAAATATGAATGAAATTTATGGCCCAGTTTGCATGATTGTTTGTGTTTAAGTCCGTTAATGCCTCATATGCTGTCCTGGCATCGGACACAGGTCGGGGGTGTTATAGTCAGAGTGGATCCGAATAAATTTTTGCTATTGTTAATTGGAAGCCACCTAAGAATGTGTCAAAAGTCTAAAGTTTTCTGGGACTGACTGGGTATTATCGAAGGTTTGTAAAAAGGTTTTCAATTATAGCTTCTCCAATGACTCGTTTACTACATAAAGATGTAAAATTTGAGTGGTTGGATAAATGGCAGCAGAGTTTTCATAGGTTGAAAACCCTATTGACAGAAGTACCAGTGTTAATTCAGACTGAATCGGGTAAGTAATTTATAATTTACAGTGATGCATCGTTAATTTGTTTAGGCTGTGTTTTGATGCAAGAAGGTAAAGTAATAGCCTATGCTTCAAGACAACTAAAACTACATGAAAAGGATTACCCGACACATGATCTTGAATTGGCAGCCATAGTGTTTGCACTGAAAATTCGGCGACATTACCTATTTGGTGAAAAATGTCATATATTCACTTATCATAAAAGTTTGAAGTAATTTGATGCCACAGAAAGATTTGAATTTGAGCCAGCGTAGGTGGCTTGAGCTATTGAAAGATTATGATCCGGTTATTAATTACCATCCGCGAAAAGCCAATGTGGTTGTTGATGCTCTGAGTAGAAAATTCTTGTTTTCCTTGTGAGCTATGAATACTCGATTGTCATTATTTGATGATGGTTCAATTATAGTTGGGTTAAAAGCTTGATCGCGTTATTTTGTGATAGGTTTTAAATATTTAGAATTACTGAACTAACTATTATCGCGATATAAGCAAGTGTACCTATCGAATAGTAGTATAGTTTTAGCAATACCGGATTGTCGAACCTAAAGAACTAAAAGTACTAGTAATGATTCTCTTTTTATTATCTAGCCTAAGAATAAAGAAGTTTTGTTTTAATTAACTAGTTATCTAAACAAAGAACGCACAGAGAAAAGAATTGGGGAATTGCTTTTGGGAAAAATTGATTGACTTAAGACAATACCTAAGGAAAAATCCACCTAGACTTTACTTGTTGTTATGGCTCCTAATCAGACGATTTATTCATTCAACTTGTTCCGTAAAGATCCCTAAGTTATGTTATTATCCCTATTCAAGACTAATAACGTCTAATCCCTAGAGTGAATAACTAAGACTTTTCTCTAATTAACACCCTAGGGTTGCATTAACTCGATCTATGGATCCCCTTATTAGGTTTCACCCTAATCCGGCAAAATCTTGTCACCCTATGTCTAGGCGCGCAATCAACACCGCTTAATTATGAAAAATGTACTCTTAGATAGGGTCTATTCCTCCTCTGAATAAGAGCATGTCTTGAATCAGTATCCTGGGATATCAAAACAAGAATTAAGAACACATAATTAAGAACAAGTTAAATATTTATCATACGATTCGGAAAATAATAATAAGATTTGTCTTAGGTTTCATTCCCCTTAGGTATTTAGGGGTTTTAGTTCATAACTAAATAAGAAAACATCTTAGAAGAATAAAGAATACAAAACATAAAGAAAACCCAAAACTCCTGAAGGTAAATTGAGGAGAGATCTTCAGTCTTGATGATGAATCCGGCTTCTGAGATGGTTCAATCGGCTTCCTTGGAGTAATTCCTTACTCCTCCTCCTCTGTCCCATTTTTCTTCCCCCACTAGGGTGTATTTATAGGCTTTAGAATACCTAAAAGCCCTCAAAATTAGCCTTTTCCGAATTGGACTCAACTTGGGCTCGGCAGGGATACGCCCGTGTTCATTTATAAATTAACGATTACTTCAGGCCGTGTTCGAGCCTGCCAAATTGACACGGCCGTGTGGTCTACCCGTGTGAAGAGGTTCAGGCCGTGTTGATTTCGTACTTTGGTCCATTTTCTCCATTTTTGGCTCGTTTCTCGTTCCTTTCGTCTCCTAAGTATAAAACATGAAATTAAAGCATTAGGAGCATCGGATTCACCAATTCTAATGAGAAATCATCCATAAAATGCATTAAACATGGGGTAAAAATATCTATAATTTACGGTTTATCAAAGCTAGACCAACATTTTTGCAGTAGGTATCTGTAACACCCCTAACCCGTATCAGTCACTAGAATAGGGTTATGAGGTATTACCAAAAATCTCACACGATTCACATACATTCATACAATCATAATCAAAATCTATTCATATCAAGCACATTGTTCCTTGTAAGGTCATACAAGACCTTAAAACATGCTTAGAAGGGGTTCGGACTAAACCGATAACATTCACAAACTTTGGGAGACATAAAAAATTTTCAAAGATGTAAGGGTCACATGCCCGTGTGAACAAGCCGTGTGCCTCACACGGCTACCAGACACACCTATGTCACAGGCTGTATGAAGACAGGGCATACATAGGCCAAGGACACGTCCGTGTGCCATGGCCGTGGGAAAATTAGGGAGGTTACTGACTTGGATCACACGGCCGACCTCACACCCATGTGCTAGCTCGTATTCCACACACACGGCCAATAGACACGCCTGTGTGTCTAGGTTGTGTCAAAACTGTAGGGTATACTAACTTTAAATCGAAGGGTACCCCAGGGAACACACAGCCATGCAACATGACCATGTGTCGCACACGGCTGAGACACACGCCCGTGTCTCTACCGGTGTGGACAAAAATAGGCCAATTAAAAGGCCAACATGCCACCCAAAAAGGGTCATCTCTACAAGCATCAACCAAAGCAAAATTCATGACCAAATAGCAACCAAAACCATACCCAAACATGCATAATCCAATCCACAATATCACCAATCAATTTCATACTCAATTTCATATCAAAGCATACCAATTTCATGAACTAAAATCATGTCGATCCATTTGTCTCAAACACCATATAATTAAACTCAAAATCATATCAAAACCTTACCATTTTAACTACCAAATCATACCAAGATGGCCATTCATACAATAGTATATATACACACCAATTATAATATTTTTCCATCACATAATCTATACCAAAACCAATTCCATAGTCTCAATCATATTCATACCACATCGCATGGCAAGAAATACACATAACACATATCATAACATCACTAGCCTATACATGCCATATATTAGTGTTTACAACTTCAAAAGTACCAAAAAATGTTCGATAGTGTGACGATGATCCTTGACGATCCCCGAGCTCACGACAGCTTCAATAATCTATAGAACAATGAAAAACACACACAAAGTAAGCTTTCAAAAGCTTAGTAAGCCATATACAAATAAACTTAACACATAAGATAAATATAAGACAATTTATCCATGGAATCCATAGCAAATCACATACACAAGTTTCATAATTCA
Organism: Gossypium hirsutum; assembly: GCF_007990345.1. Taxonomy (NCBI): domain Eukaryota; kingdom Viridiplantae; phylum Streptophyta; class Magnoliopsida; order Malvales; family Malvaceae; genus Gossypium; species Gossypium hirsutum. The sequence goes on from NC_053436.1 coordinate 22,124,858, forward strand.
CATCTAACTCACTTGTTCTTAATGCACTTGCATTTAACCACCATTCATTTTTATGAAATTCACATGTCATTATTTATATACATACTCACCTTTCATTCTTGAATAACATATACATTTCATATGTACTTGAATCGGATACTTATTAACATTTTCATTCCATTCTCGATATTTCCCGTTGAACTGTTCAGAATTGATAAGGATACTCGGATAGCTCGTAAACTAGTACAATGCCATATCCTAGATATGGTCTTACATGTTATCAAATATCGATGCCACTGTCCTAGACAGGGTCTTACATGAAATCATATATGATGCCAATGTCCCAGACATGGTCTTACACGTAATCTTAGATCGATGTCAATGTCCCAGGCATGGTCTTACACAATATCACATTTCGAAATCCTAATTTCATGACACTCTTATCCTATACTATTCCTATGGTTTGTAAAGGACTTTCGGATATTGTAACATCATCGATTCTTGCTCGTATTTGCTCGTTCAACATTCATTGTAATTCAATGACTAATAAACATTTGTAAATCAATTTAAAGGCATTCATTCATATATGAACTTACCTCGTATGGAAACGAACGGACCGAAATGACTAATCGACAACTTTTGATTTACCTCGATCCAAATATGATTTCCTCTTTTCTTAATCTAAATTAATAAAAATTTGACTTGTTTAATCATATATTCATTCAAATTCATTTATAAACACATAAATGGGAAAATTAAAATTTTGCCCCAAACATTTCACATTTTTCACAATTTAGTCCCTATTTCACAAAACACAAAATATTCAAAATTTCACTACACCCAAGCATAGCTGAATTTTACTAAGGTCCCTAGCAGTCCAATTCTTTCATTTATTTCACGTTTTGACCCTTAAATTTTCAAATTTTACAATTTAATTCTTAATACACATTTTTACCAAAAATCACTTAATTAAACATGATGACATATGAACATATATTTATTTCTCATCATCAAACAAAAAAAACCACAAGCTATCATCAATGGCAAATTATGAATACATCAACAAATTCAAAAATTCAAACATGGGCTAGCTAGTATTCGAAGCAACGATCTCAAAAACGTGAAAATCATAAAAAATCAAGCTAAACACATACCTTAATCAAGCTCGAACAAGGTTGAAACTAGCTTGTTCTTTTTCTTTCTTTTTCTTTTGAATTTTCGGCCAAAGATGAACTAAAATAAATGGCCATTTCATGTTTATTTTATTTAATTACATGTTATTTTACTTTTTACTATTTTAACCTTAAGTGTTTAGTTAGAAAACTATTTAATGGTTGTCCATATTTGTCCATGAATATTTCTAATGGTTAAATTACATCATAAGGTCCCCACATTATAAAAGCCATAACAATGTTGTACTTTAACAAATAGCTAGCCACTTTTACATTTATTGTTAATAGGTAAAGATTGAAACACTATTTTTGGGGCAGGATTGAGAAAGCTTGCAAAAAACACAATCTGGAATGTAAAGTAGTGATAGAAATAGAAAACAAAAAAGAGAACTGGAGTTATAACTTGATTTGGGAGCCAAATGAATCAAGGAGTCACACTTGAAGTAATAGGGAGAATCCAAATGCAATATGTAAAATTTTGTATAGTTAACTTTAGGTAACTTTGTTATTTTGTTTTATAGTGTAAAGCAACACAAAAGATGATGGAATAGGGAGTTACATGCAACAGAAGGGTGAATTTCAAGGAAGTCAAGGTTGTGTCATGAAACAAGTTTATGGTGTTGTGACATCTTAATTCTAGTACTGTAACATTTTTGAAAAATGGTCAATGTTGCAACACCAACATTTGGTGTCACGACATGATACTTCGAAGCTAGAAATTATAACCTTGGTAGTCAGTGTCAAGAGACAACAAATTGGTGTTATGACACAGAACATTGAAATAAAACCCTGGAGTATTCAAAGTATGGTGTCGCGACATCACATCAAATCTACATGGTTTTCTTAAGATTTTCATGCAACTAGTCGACTTTCCTTTTACAAGCTTCCCTACCGTCAAATGTAGTAGTTATTTCAGTCTATTTCCACACTTAAGGAGCTTGTTTTCTACCCAATTTAGTATTTAGTATTGTGTTTTTGGTATTTTGTACTTATAAAAGTAAGTGTTTTTAACACATTTTGTGAGTGTTGTGACCTATTAGGCCAACATGGGCCTTAAATAGTGCTAATATGTGTAATTGAGTGTGTAGGATGATGATTTACAGGCCAAATTGATGTGAGAGCAAGGGACAAGTGATGCACAAGCTTCTCGAGTTGTCAAAGTATGAAATGAACCATAAAAGGCACAAATCACATGTCGTGTCATGCCATAGACCTTGTATAATGCGACATAGTTAGACGTGTTGCCCAAGCCGATTGAGGTTATTTTTGTTTGCATAATTGACTTTATATGAAGACCTAGGATGTCTTGAAGACCTAATTTGGGCGGCGAACACTCCTATAAATAAGACGTTAGGTGTTTAATGTAACTAAGTCGTCTTAGACACATTCAAAAACCCTTGTAGCTTAGGAGTAAGATTAGATTTAGTTTTCTTTTGGCTTTTCTAAACTCTTTGTTTTTCCTCATGGAATCGGTTTAGATCCAAGAGTTATTTTATATTATTAAGGTATTTCTGTTTATTTCTTTTTTGCAAATGATGATAGTGTAACACCCCTTACCCACGTCCGACGCCAGAACAGGGCACGAGGCATTATTGAACTTAAACATACACATTCATGCAAAAACCGGGCCATAAAATCTCTTTTAATTCAAAACCTTTCAAACATATGCAAGTCATCCTTTATTAGCCCAAAACATTCATCAAAATTGATTTGGGACTAAACCTAGAACTTTGAGAAGTTTCAGGAAAACTTAGGAAATTTTCCCATGAAACAGGGTCATACGCCCGTGTGGACATAGGGCCTTTGGCACGCCCGTGTGCCTTTGGCACGCCCGTGTGCCTTTGGCACGCCCGTGTGCCTTTGGCACACCCGTGTCCTCAGGTCGTGTAACTCTCTATTTATGACGTCAGCATGCACATCGAACCACACGACCGAGCCACAAGTCCATGTCTCCAGGCCATGTCCCTCACACGGTTGAGACACACGGCTGTGTCTCAGCCCGTGTGGCCAACACTTAGGCTATTTTCCAAGCCTTAATGTTACCTATTATCTCTTACAACCTTATGCACAACAAAGTCGCAAATCATGGCATCATTTTAGTGATTAAACACTCTTTATATAGACATTTCCTTAACATTAACATGTCCTCTTACAAGTAATGCATCTACTCATGCAATACCAAGTCTAGATTCCTTATTTCACATTCTTAAGACTTGTCATACCATTATACTATGGTTACCAACTTATCCATTAAACACTCATGTTCAATCATTATCACGTTGTGTTTATAACGTGAAATTACTACATGGCTATAACCACCTCAATTGGTCATAGAGCATACATCCCATACAGATGTCATATTGCTAACTGTGCATGGAAAACAAACATAGTCACATTATAAACATTAGACATGACATGAATAGCTAGGATTACAAGCCATAATCAATATGAGCCACATCTCATGGCCATATACATATAACTCAATATAAGCCAACACATTTGGCCAAAGCAAAATAATACATGTCAATCAACTAGATCCCTATACATGCCACTCACTTGAAATTTCTAATATATGCTTCATTATTCCAAAGGTAGCGACTAGATAGTGTGATGCTGCCTCCAACGATCTCCAACCCCGAGCTAACCTGAAAACACTAAAGGGAAGGAATGGAAGGGAGTAAGATCTATAGCTTAGAAGACCGTATAAAAATAATAAGCAATTTATCAACTTGCTTCTCATGGTAATACAACCCTATTAGCATTTTTACTCATGTTATAGTCAAGCTATTTTCTTGAGTCGCAGTCACTAAATTATTTATATCTTCATCTACCGAATTCCAAATTAAGTTCCGCTAATTTTTCCTAAAACTAGACTCACATATATTCTTAACATAAAATTTTCAGAAATTTTGGTTCAGCCAATTAGAATAGTTTATTCTTTAAAGTTACCCCTTTTTCGCTGCCTGATAGTTCTGACTCCTCTTCACTAAAAATTAATTATCTCATAATACAGAACTCGGAAGATGTTCTAGTCTATTTCTCTTGAAAATAAACTCATTCTAAGCATATAAATTATAACTCATAACTATTTTTTTATTACAATTTTCAATAATTTTCTCAAATCAGAACAGGGGATTTCGAAGTCATTCTGACTCAGTCTCACAACAATTAAAATATTTCATAATATGGAACTCTTTTACTTACACCATTTCTTCTATGTGAAACTAGACTCATTAGGCTTTAATTTGATATTTTATTCAGCCTCTAACTCAATTTCCATAATTTTTTGTGGATTTTTAAAGTCGGGCTATGGTTGCTATCCAAAACTATTTGAGTGTAAATTAACTATACTACATTTATCACACATTAATTCATTTTCACCACATTGGTAATGTTACATATTCAAGCATCATAAGTATAGACCTATAATCACAAGGTGTAATAGCCCAAAATTGGGTCTAGTTGGAACAGAGGTTTCGGGACCACAAAATCTGAGATATAAATAATTATTTTATGATTATTTTGAGGTCTATGATATGATTGCATGATTGTGCGAAAATTTCGTGAAGAAATTCTATGCATAAAGTGCTTAATTCGAAGTTAGGGACTAAATTGAATAAGTTGCAAAACTTGCATTCTAGAAGTTTCTAGTATGAAATTGATTTGAAATATTAATTAGGAGGTCTTAAATAGAAATTTGACCAATTTCTAAGTTATGGACAAAAATTGGACATGGATGGAATTTTTGGAAAGTTTAATAGTAAGGGTATTTTGGTCATTTAGGGGTAAAATGAATTAAAATACAAAATTAAAAGCCAATTTTGCTCATCTTCTTTACCATGGACGTGTATACCAAGGGAGACTCCATGGCTAGGGTTTTCAAGCTTCCCAAGCTCAATTGTAAGTCCGTTCTAACCCCATTTTTCAAGTTCTTTACGTTTTTGGAGTCTCGGTAACTTGATTTAGCTTATGCTAGCAATAATTCAACCTAGGGTTCATATTTGGAAAAATACCCATAGGTAAAATTTGTGTATTCTTGTGTTTTATGATACAATATGAGGTTTTAAATTATGTTAGACAACTTGTGCTACTCGGTTTTAAGTGAAAACGAGCAAAAGGGCTTAATCAGTAAAAATACCTAATAGTCATAAGTATAGTTAGAGTGAGAATTTGATGTTGCCATAGAAGGGAAAAGTGATCATCATGTCATAAAACATAAGAATAAGGGATGAAGTTTAATTCCCGAGCCTAGGGGCAAAAGTGTAAATATGCAAAAGTTTAGGGGCAAAAATGTAATTTTTCCAAAGTTTGAGTTAAGGACTGTTTTCAATATTCATTAATTAAATAAGTAAAATATGATGTTTTAGATCCCAAAAAACGAGATTTGAACCTAGAATGAGAGAAAAATCGAAAATTTGGAAAGTTGGTAAAATGGCCGTTTTAATATCAAGGTAAGTTCATATGTATAATAAGCATTAATTTATGCATGTTTCAGTGTAAAATTGATATATTTACTATGATCTCCGAGGTGTTGAAAGTATGTAAGTTGGTATGATAATAATACAACAATAATGCTGTAATTTATATTTGAAAGTTAAATTTAGTGAATTAATTGAATTATGTTAAATTAAATGATTATGGTGCCAAGTTTATGAATTGATTTAAAAATATGTCTATGGTACATGAAGTGCATTGAATTATCATACATAAATGTGATTTCTATGATTATGGATATTATGGGAAATTGTAAGTTCATATGATTTTAATAAGACAATGTGTAATTTAATGTTATTGCGTTGATATTAAATGAGATGTAAGTTTATATGTAAGTAATACATCACTATTACTTGTATTATGATATTTTATAAAAATATTGGAAATATGTTTGTGGATAATTACTTGATTGGTGAAATTGTTGGAAAAGAGAGAGAAATCCCGGTTGAACCTTCGGAAAGATTGGATGATCAGATGGTATGTAGCTAGGTCACATGTATAGTGCTGAGTGCACATCATGTGTACAAGAGAGCTACAAGACATTATAATGTAGCTAGGTCGCATGGGTGATACTATGTGTACACCATGTAGACAAGAGAGCTACGGGATTTATGTAGCTAGGTCGCATGCGTGGTTCCAAGTGAAGGACACCATGTAGACAAGAGAGCTACGAGATAAACTGGCTAGGTCACATGGGTGGTACTAAGTGTTCACCATGTGTACAAGAGAGCCGAACTATATGATGGGTGGAGCTATGTGCTGAAACCACCAAGTATCGAGGATTGATCCGAAGTGTTCAACGGGAGACTCTCTATGTATTGCTTTGTGAGTTTTGTGATGAATAAGTGCAGGAACTTGGTTATGTGAATGATGTGTACATTAAGTGACCGGGATGTGGTAAGGTTATAAACAAGTAAGTTATACATGAGGATGATTTTATGGTGACCTTGTGATCATGGGCCTATACTTGTGATGTATGAAATGTGGTGAAAATGATTTGTGATATGTATGTTAAAATGAGGTTAATACAAAGAAAGTGTGAAAGAGTGAATTAGCAATAAAACTGTTCTGGACAGTAGCAGTGACATGATTTTGAAAAATCACCAAAAATAGTATAAATTGAATCAGAGACTTAATGAGATATCAAATTAAAGCTTAATGAGTCTATATTCATATAAAAGAAACATAGAAAGCAAAAGAGTTATATATTTTGAGATATTTATGTTTTCGTGGGACTGATTTAGAATGATTACGTGATCCCCTGTTCTAACTTTGGAAAATCACAAAAATTTGGAGAAAAATAATTAGAGGCTAAAAATTATATTTTTAAAATCCATAATGAGTCTATTTTCAAGATAAATCAACAAGAATATTATCCGAGTTCTGTACTGTGAGATAATTATTTTTTAATGAAGAGAGGTCAGAACTTTCTGAAAGTGAAACAGGGGAAATTTTATGAATAAACTGTACTAATTGGATAAACCAAAAATTTTGAAAATTTTATGGTGGAGCGATATGTGATTCTAGTTTTAGGGGAAATTTACGGATCTTAATTTGGAGCTCTGTAGCTCGAATTATAAATAATTAAGTGACTATGACTCGTGTGGACAGTTTGATGTGAACATTTATTAGTAAATTGTAAAATCGTACTTACAAGAATGCTATATACATTAAGGATGTGGAATGGAGAGGAGGAGGAGGAAAATAAATATATGTGGAATACATGGAAACTATGGTATATGAAATATTAATATAATGAAATAAATGTTATGTGTTTATAAGAAAACAAAAAGAGAATGTTAAGTATCATGACATGTATATATATATAATACATGGAAACTATGGTATATGAAATATTCATATAATGAAATAAATGATATGTGTTTATAAGAAAACAAAAAGAGAATGTTATGTATCATGACATGTATATATATATATGACTAGTCTTAATGTAATGCTTGCTGGGTATGGAATTGAATTGAAATGTTTCAGGCAAACATGTTATTCTGCGCATCTGAATCGTGGTATTTTATAAAGATATGATCTAGCTTTAAATATGAATGCTTGATGATTAAGCTGAAGATATTTGGTAAGATGATAATCTTGGTATAAATGTATAAGTGGTACTATAATAAACAAGGTAAAATGAGTTTGAGAGACACATGTATGATGACATACAAATGCTATGTTTGTGGTTTAATTGAGGATTTATAATCATTAAATGAATACCATGTTATATGTTTTTGATTTTGTATAAGTGTGTAAGAGATCAAGGTTGACCAAAGCTTGGAAAATAGCCTAGGTATATTCCACACAGGCAAAGACACGACCATGTGTCTCAGCCGTGTATGGAACACGACTTTGGGACGCGGGCGTGTGGAGCCTTAAAGCATGAAGTTTCCAAGATTTTCGTAAGTTCTCGGTTTAGTCCCAAACCCTTTCTAAAGTATGTTTTGGGCTCCGTAGACTCAAATAAGGGACTATTTGTAAGAGAATGAACGCTTTGAAATATGAATAAAATTTTATGGCTCGTATTTTAGTTTAATGTTTGTATGTTTGTCTGGTAACGCCTCGTACCTTAGCTCGGCCTCAGATACGGGTAAGGGGTGTTACATTTAGTGGTATCAGAGTAGGTTTAGTCAATTCTCGGACTAACATAGCAAGTGTAAGAGTTCAGTTATACATGCCACAAATATGTGATAGTGTGATGTTTTCCGACACTAATAAGGACTATTTTGTTTAAAATGAAATATTCTCCAACCGAGCTACATCTGACCATTTGATAGCGATATTGAAGTACTTGAATAAAGTGTAGCTATGATGTGTTAAACTCAGAAAGGTATGAATAAGAATTCGTGATATATGTATATGTGATAATATGTGAGATGAAAGTTTATATAGTGATATATTTATTCATATTTGTTTGGCCTTCATATGCTGTTGCATGCTTGACTAAATTAATTAGTAAATGTGATGATTAAAGTTATTCAAAATTCATAGAATGTATGAGTGAGTGCACTTGTTTGAAATGAGATAATTGGCTATCCAAAACTATTTGAGTGTAAATTAACTACACTACATTTATCACACATTAATTCATTTTCACCACATTGGTAATGTTACATATTCAAGCATCATAAGTATAGACCTATAATCACAAGGTGTAATAGCCCAAAATTGGGTCTAGTTGGAACAGAGGTTTCGGGACCACAAAATCTGAGATATAAATAATTATTTTATGATTATTTTGAGGTCTATGATATGATTGCATGATTGTGCGAAAATTTCGTGAAGAAATTCTATGCATAAAGTGCTTAATTCGAAGTTAGGGACTAAATTGAATAAGTTGCAAAACTTGCATTCTAGAAGTTTCTAGTATGAAATTGATTTGAAATATTAATTAGGAGGTCTTAAATAGCAATTTCACCAATTTCTAAGTTATGGACAAAAATTGGATATGGATGGAATTTTTGGAAAGTTTAGTAGTAAGGGTATTTTGGTCATTTAGGGGTAAAATGAATTAAAATACAAAATTAAAAGCCAATTTTGCTCATCTTCTTTACCATGGACGTGTATACCAAGGGAGACTCCATGGATAGGGTTTTCAAGCTTCCCAAGCTCAATTGTAAGTCCGTTCTAACCCCGTTTTTCAAGTTCTTTACGTTTTTGGAGTCCCGGTAACTTGATTTAGCTTATGCTAGCAATAATTCAACCTAGGGTTCATATTTGGAAAAATACCCATAGGTAAAATTTGTGTATTCTTGTGTTTTATGATACAATATGAGGTTTTAAATTATGTTAGACAACTTGTGCTACTCGGTTTTAAGTGAAAACGAGCAAAAGGGCTTAATCAGTAAAAATACCTAATAGTCATAAGTATAGTTAGAGTGAGAATTTGATGTTGCCATAGAAGGGAAAAGTGATCATCATGTCATAAAACATAAGAATAAGGGATGAAGTTTAATTCCCGAGCCTAGGGGCAAAAGTGTAAATATGCAAAAGTTTAGGGGCAAAATTGTAATTTTTCCAAAGTTTGAGTTAAGGACTGTTTTCAATATTACATTAATTAAATAAGTAAAATATGATGTTTTAGATCCCAGAAAACGAGATTTGAACCTAGAATGAGAGAAAAATCGAAAATTTGGAAAGTTGGTAAAATGGCCGTTTTAATATCAAGGTAAGTTCATATGTATAATAAGCATTAATTTATGCATGTTTCAATGTAAAATTGATATATTTACTATGATCTCTGAGGTGTTGAAAGTATGTAAGTTGGTATGATAATAATACAACAATAATGCTGTAATTTATATTTGAAAGTTAAATTTAGTGAATTAATTGAATTATGTTAAATTAAATGATTATGGTGCCAAGTTTATGAATTGATTTAAAAATATGTCTATGGTACATGAAGTGCATTGAATTATCATACATAAATGTGATTTCTATGATTATGGATATTATGGGAAATTGTAAGTTCATATGATTTTTAATAAGACAATGTGTAATTTAATGTTATTGCATTGATATTAAATGAGATGTAAGTTTATATGTAAGTAATACATCACTATTACTTGTATTATGATATTTTATAAAAATATTGGAAATATGTTTGTGGATAATTACTTGATTGGTGAAATTGTTGGAAAAGAGAGAGAAATCCCGGTTGAACCTTCGGAAAGATTGGATGATACAGATGGTATGTAGCTAGGTCACATGTATAGTGCTGAGTGCACATCATGTGTACAAGAGAGCTACAAGACATTATGATGTAGCTAGGTCACATGGGTGATACTATGTGTACACCATGTAGACAAGAGAGCTACGGGATATATGTAGCTAGGTCGCATGCGTGGTTCCAAGTGAAGGACACCATGTAGACAAGAGAGCTACGAGATAAACTGGCTAGGTCACATGGGTGGTACTAAGTGTTCACCATGTGTACAAGAGAGCCGAACTATATGATGGGTGGAGCTATGTGCTGAAACCACCAAGTATCGAGGATTGATCCGAAGTGTTCAACGGGAGACTCTCTATGTATTGCTTTGTGAGTTTTGTGATGAATAAGTGCAGGAACTTGGTTATGTGAATGATGTGTTCATTAAGTGACCAGGATGTGGTAAGGTTATAAACAAGTAAGTTATACATGAGGATGATTTTATGGTGACCTTGTGATCATGGGCCTATACTTGTGATGTATGAAATGTGGTGAAAATGATTTGTGATATGTATGGTAAAATGAGGTTAATACAAAGAAAGTGTGAAAGAGTGAATTAGCAATAAAACTGTTTTGGACAGTAGCACTGACGTGATTTTGAAAAATCACAAAAAATAGTATAAATTGAATCAGAGACTTAATGAGATATCAAATTAAATCTTAATGAGTCTATATTCATATAAAAGAAACATAGAAAGCAAAAGAGTTCTATATTTTGAGATATTTATGTTTTCGTGAGACTGATTCAGAATGATTACGTGATCCCCTGTTCTGACTTTGGAAAATCACAAAAATTTGGAGAAAGATAATTAGAGGCTAAAAATTATATTTTTAAAATCCATAATGAGTCTATTTTCAAGATAAATCAACAAGAACATTATCCGAGTTCTGTACTGTGAGATAATTATTTTTTAGTGAAGAGAGGTTAGAACTTTCAGAAAGTGAAATAGGGGAAATTTTAATGAATAAACTGTACTAATTGGATAAACCAAAAATTTTGAAAATTTTATGGTGGAACGATATGTGAGTCTAGTTTCAGGGAAAATTTACGGATCTTAATTTGGAGCTCTGTAGCTGGAATTATAAATAATTAAGTGACTATGACTCGTGTGGACAGTTTGATGTGAACATTTATTAGTAAATTGTGAAATCGTACTTACAAGAATGCTATATACGTTAAGGATGTGGAATGGAGAGGAGGAGGAGGAAAATAAATATATGTGGAATACATGGAAACTATGGTATATGAAATATTGATATAATGAAATAAATTGTGACAGCCCTAAATTGACCCTAGTCGGAAAGTGGTTTCGGGACCACGAAACCAAGTCATAAAAATAATTTACAGTCATGTTTGATGCTCATTATATATGAATATGCATGTGTGAAAAATTCATGCTTGAATTATGTGTATATGGTGACAAATTTATTAAATAGGACTTGTGTGAGAAAATTTAGAAATGTGCTAGGCAAATGTTAATGTGGCCTATTAATGCATGTTAGAAAATGCTTGTACTTGCATGTCAAATTAGCCAAATTCTAGATGGTGGCCGGCCATGTTATGGACTAAAACATATTATAATTATTTTATGTTAATATTTTATGTTAAAAATAAAAATATGGATAATAAAAAAATGTTGATTTGTGGGAGGAGAAACCAAAGTTTCTCCATCTTTGCTCCTCATTGCCGTAACTAGAAGAGAAAAAGCTTTGAGAAATTCGGCTATGGTGGTTAGCTAAATTAAGGTAGGTTCAATGATGATTCTTAGATTTTTAACATTTTTGAGTTAGTCATTAATTTCTTTGCTCAACCCATGAGCAATTTGGAATGGTGTGGTGTCTTGAGCATTCGGCCATGGTAGAAAATGGAAGAGATATATGGTTGTTTTCATGTTTAATGAATAAGTTACAAATGGTTGTTAATTGTGATAGTTTAAGGTAATTTTAAGTAGTTTGAATAAATGAACAATAATAATAATAAATCATCTAGGGAATTGGTGTAATTGCCGAATTTGAACTAGGAAGTTATTGAGTAATGTTTGTACTTTAAGTGATAGAATAGAGTGAATGCTTGGAATGTGATATGTGTGAATTATAAGTTGGATTAAAGGCTGTTATATTGCCTTATCATTTTCGGAAATGTGCTTTGTCAAAGAAATTTAGGGTTGATGTTTAAGTGATGTAAGTATAGGTATATTCAGCTTGTAGTTTTATGGATGTAATATGAGTGTTAGGTCGGAATGATGTTTAAGTACGAATGTATTTGGATGGATGTGCTTATAAGTATAACTTGAGATAAAATGGTGTTTAGTCATTATAAATAACCATATTTGTAGAATGTGTTAAATTATATATATTCGGCCTTAACATAGATATGCATATATCTATAAAGTTGTTAATGCCTAAGTAAGATGTTGGGTTGTGCATGACTAGAGAATATATATATACATATATATGCGTATGGTGTTTGATAGTTAACCATTAAGTCATATGTACCTCAACCTTATAATATACATGTATTATATTAAATCGCCTATTTGATTTGAAATTAAATGAATTCAATTGTTTTAAATTAAGCTCAAGAGCAAAGAGGATCTAGATCTGATAAGGGAAAGGAAAAAGTAATCGAATAGCCGTTGAAGCCGTTCGACAACATCCGAGGTAAGTCTTTGAGTAATGGAACTTAGTTTATGATTTGATTAAGTCATGACATATAAGCATAACAAATAAACGGTGATATAATGATTCTACTTGAATTATATATCGAGGTAATTAGTTATACTTATGACTGGTAGCCGAATGTGTATAGAGATCATGTTACAAAGCCAATCAAAATCATGCTCTTTGTATGTGGCTATTGAGCCGGTAAAGGTTGATACGTGTCTTGTGTTTGAGTTCTAGTAATGAAAATGAAATATAAATGTGTTATAATTTATTGATATATGTGCATGATTATTAGGATGATAACCGGACTAAGATCCGAAGGCATTTGTGCTAGTGACTATATCCGGGCTAAGTCCCGAAGGCATTTGTGCTAGTTACTATATCCGGGCTAAGTCCCGAAGGCATCTGTGCTAGTTACTAAATCTGGGCTAAGTCCCGAAGGCATTTGTGCGAGTTACTATATCCGGGCTAAGTCCCGAAGGCATTTGTGCGAGTTGCTATATCCAGCTAAATCCCGAAGGTACTTGGGTTTGGAAATGAGCGATCTTGTTGTAATAACTTCAATTAATACGCTCATAAATCCAAACGTTAAGGTATGTTTCGTATATGCATTGGAAAGGTTGATTCCTTTTAAATAGTATTCGCTCAATTGATTAACAAGCTTCCGGCCTTTAGTCAGGTTTGATCCTGAGTGTATGAATATAATGGTTGAAGCGTGAAGTAAACATGATTTTGGGAATATGCGTATATGCAATTGTTCATTTAGTCATACGAATGCTATACCTTAGTTGTAAATAATTTCATTACTTAAAACTTACTAAGCATCAAAATGCTTATTCTGTTGCTTTAATTCTCTGTTTTATAGATTTTGTTCGTCAGCTATCGGACTCGGGAGTGTCAAAGTCGAAGTCGTCCACACTATCTAAGCCCCTTTGGTACTCTTTTAGTTGAATTTTGATAATGGCATGTATAGGGCTGACCCTTGTTGTTAATTAAGTATCTTTTGGTAATGTATATTCGTATAGCCATGCGAAAATGGCTTGTATATTTTGAGTATAACATTATAGTCATTTTGTATATATGGTCTTATGATATTGTTATTAAGTGGTTTGGAAATGTTGGTAATGATTAGCCATTGGAATGGCCAATCATGGTCCTATTGATGCTACGTATGACATGGCTAATCGTGATTATACTTGAAAATGATGTATGTCAATTTACTAATTGATTCATGGAAAATTATGAAATAGGTAAAATTTACCTTAGAATAGATGCTGACAGCAGCAGTGTTGTGAATTTGAAAAATCACTAAAAATAGTAGGAATAGAATTAAATAGTGAATAAATTATTTAATCGAATCTTGATGAGTCTATTTTCATATGAAAGAAACGAAACGACAATATGAGCCGTATTTTATGAGATGTTTAAGTTTTCGTGAAACAGGGCCAGAGCATTTTCTGGATCCCCTGTTCTGATTTTGGAAATTCACCATAAATTAACCAGAGACAATTATAAGTCATGCTTTATATGTAAAGATTCCTTTTTGATTCTAGTTTCATTAGAAACAAACGTCATAAGAATTGAAGCTCTGTACAGGGAGATATCTAAGTCGTAATGCATGAAGGTTAGAGTAGTCGAACCCTGAAACAGGGGAGACTTTAACTAATAAAATATACTAATTGGCCCGACCAAAAATTCTAGAAAAAAATTTGTAGATGGATAAATGAGAATAGTTTCAGGAAAAATTTACAGAATCAGTTTCTGAGTTTTGGAACTCGAGATATGATTTTTAAAGTGGCTGTGATGCAGTTAGCCAACTTGCCTGGAAATTTCGAAATGAACTGTGTAAGTAAATGAATTAAGTCCGTTAACACCTCGTGTTCGACTCCGGCAACGGTCTTGGGTATGGGGCGTTACATAAATGATATGTGTTTATAAGAAAACAAAAAGAGAATGTTATGTATCATGACATCTATATATATATGACTAGTCTTAATGTAATGCTTGCTGGGTATGGAATTGAATTGAAATGTTTCAGGCAAACATGTTATTCTACGCATCTGAATCGTGGTATTTTATAAAGATATGATCTAGCTTTAAATATGAATGCTTGATGATTAAGCTGAAGATATTTGGTAAGATGATAATCTTGGTATAAATGTATAAGTGGTACTATAATAAACAAGGTAAAATGAGTTTGAGAGACACATGTATGATGACATACAAATGCTATGTTTGTGGTTTAATTGAGGATTTATAATCATTAAATGAATACCATGTTATATGTTTTTGATTTTGTATAAGTGTGTAAGAGATCAAGGTTGACCAAAGCTTGGAAAATAGCCTAGGTATATTCCACACAGGCAAAGACACGACCATGTGTCTCAGCCGTGTATGGAACACGACTTTGGGACGCGGGCGTGTGGAGCCTTAAAGCATGAAGTTTCCAAGATTTTCGTAAGTTCTCGGTTTAGTCCCAAACCCTTTCTAAAGTATGTTTTGGGCTCCGTAGACTCAAATAAGGGACTATGTGTAAGAGAATGAACGCTTTGAAAAATGAATAAAATTTTATGGCTCGTATTTTAGTTTAATGTTTGTATGTTTGTCTGGTAACGCCTCGTACCTTAGCTCGGCCTCGGATACGGGTAAGGGATGTTACACAAGGTCATCACAAAATCAATCTCATAAGCATGAATTACTTATTTACATTTTTACTAAATGTAGATCATTAATTGAAATCATTTCTCATGAGCTTGGCATACATACCTGTGTTACCCAACATGCTCATATTCATTCCTTACTAATCATATAACATGAATTGAATTAAAATCTCATCAATTTCATGTAAGTACCTGTACCACTCACAATATGGTCATAACATGTCTCATTTAGCTTAAAGCGTAACTCTCACCTTTGAACCATTTGGAATGCTATCTGCTCTTCACTAAGCCTCAAACATAGGGTATAATGCCGATGCCATGTCCCAGACATGGTCTTATACTGGCTCATCTATCAAGTTGATGCCAAGTCCCAAGCATGGTCTTACACTAACACATCTCGTAGCCGATGCATGTCCCAGACATGTCTTACACTGGCTTACATCTCGAGGCTGATGCATGTCCTAGACATGTCTTACTCTAGCTCTCATTTCAATGCCAATGTCATGTCCCAGACATGGTCTTACACTAGCGCACAAATGACCCAAATGTCATGGCGTGAATATCCGATTTGTTCCTAAAGTTCTTACGGGAGTTCTACTATCTCAAAATTCACCATTCATAATCATTTCCACAAACAAGAAATTTATGCTATATTAATTCAAACACATATAATAACAATGTAGTTGTATTATTTATATACGACTTACTCGTTTCAATGGAATATCCTATTCCATCAAATCTCCAAGCATTCAATCAACACATAAATGTTATTTACATTTGACATCACTTTCTCATATACAATATTGTCGACATAAACTTTAATACAATCATGGCATGATAGATTTTCAAGTATAATAACAATGGCATAAATATCATGCTCATTTAATCACACGGACTTACCTCAAATGCAATTTTGGCTAATTATTCTCTTTTTGTCCTTAACCACGTACTTTCTCGATTTTCTTAATCTAACATGATAAAATTCACTCATTTAGTCACTGAATAAATTTGGACAATCAAAATTCACATTTTTGGCAAAATGGCCATTTTGCCCCTAGACTTTCACAAAATGACTATTTTACCCTTAGGCCCAAAAATCGATTTTTATCGAATTTCCTTATTATCCAAGCCTAACCGACCAATTATTACTCTTATGAAAACCCCAAATTTCCAGTATTTCACACAATTACAACCTACTTTATAACTTTTACAAAATGACCCTTTTAGGTGTTTTCCATGAAAATCCTTTCACAAAAGTTGTTTATTACACAACCAAGACTCATATTCTTCCATAAAATTTCAGTTAACAACACAAATTCTTTCATGGAAAAACCCTAATCTCTCAACCATTTTGAAAAATAGTCCCCTTAATAGCTAGATTAACTTTAGGGGTCCCAAAAATGTAAAAATCATCAAGAAAAGTCATCAAAATCACTTACTTGCAAGAGGATAACCTAGATGAAATTTTAAAGCTTTAAAAAGCCCCTCTTTTTTGGTATTTTTGGTGGAGAAGGGGATGAGAAGAAGATGATATCATTCCCTCTTTATTTTATTTTCTTTTTAGTCAAATAAGCCACCAAATTCCACCTAACTTTGAAAATTGTCTTATCTTTGTCTCTATGGCCGACCAACCTATATTTAAGGGTCTATTTGCACTTTAAAGACCTCCAATTATGGTTCTCTATCTATTTAACACATTTGGGTAGTAAAACATAACTTTTCCCCTTTTATGCGATTTACTCCTTTTTCGCAATTAAGCTCACAAACGTTAAAATTAATTCACCAAATTTTTCATACACCTATATAATCATGCTATAGCACATAAAATAACATTAAAAATAATTTCTCCGGCCCAGAAATAGTGGTTTCAAAGCCACTATTCCGACTAGGCCCAAAATCAGGTTGTTACAATTCTCGCCCCCTTAGGGACTTTCGAGGAGGAAAGTGGTTTGGTTTCTCACATAAACTTCTCTTTCTCAAAATCATTGCTAAAGAAATTTTACTCTTCTATACCTTTAATACTTGTCTCATTAATTTCTCATATTCGAGTCATGAGCGATTTTTCGTTATACGATGCTTTCACCAAACCTTAACCTCTATCAGAGAGTTCATGCACTCAAAAGTCTGATCCATACCATCATGCTACATATTCACTCTTACTTGAATCCTTTCGAATTCGAAAAGTGAAACTAGTCAATTCATCTTGGTCTTATGCTCTCTATAATTTCACACTGTCCAAATGTTTACCAATTCAACCCTCAATTGCTTCTAAATTTCAAAGCCTCCTTTAGCTTTCCCAAGAAATCATGATATAAAACTCGGATCTCAATTCGATTAGTGAAGACTAGAATTCCAAGAAATCCAACAATGATAAAGACACAAAATTCCATAAATCTGATGAGCGAAAGTTCAGTATATACCGGCATGATTTACATATCTCGTCAAACATTTAACAATAAGTCTCATAACATTTTTCTCTTTCAGAGACAGGAATAATCTAGACATGAAATCCATATCAACATTTTCTCATCTTCATTTTAGCGCAAACACAGACAGAATAAATCTGATGACACTTGATATACATTCTTAAACTTTTCAACATTTCTAGAATTCATGCACAAAAGTCAACAATGTCGGGTTCCAAATTTGATCACTAATACACTATTCCCGAGGGTTTCCTCGCGAAATTTCTGTATAAGTTTTGGATTTTTCTGTCCAATTACCCGTAGCCACAATTTGCTTTCTCAAAGATCATACAATTACATTATCCCAAATAACACAGATATCTCAATTGAAGGCAATAATTTCAATTAACTTACTTAAGAAAAGAGATCTATCATAACAATTGAAATTCAAAATTTCACCACTTAGGCCTTTGCCAATGTCAAATCCTTATACGTAAATTAGAGAAATCCAAATATTAAAATCACCGCATTACCATGATCAAATCAGGAGTATAGTCACACTTGACATGATTATCACAAGCTAAAGAACACACTTTGAACATGAGTCATAATTGACAGATTATAGAACAAAGATAATAAGAAAACCAAGTAAAGAAATCCAAGATAGAGAAATCCCAAGCTACGAGACTATACCTGAAGACCGAAAAAAACCTCTTAAGAAAATATGAAAGACTTCGATAATTCCTCAGAGGGAAAAAAGTCTAGAAAAAAGTATCATTTAATCCCACTGGAATCAAATACAATAATTTAGAGAAACAGAATCATAGCATCATGTGTATTTTCTCATAAGTTCCCATCAGACTGAATATAATAGAATACCAGAGAGAAGTAGACCAAAGCATATTATAAACCAGTCAAACCGACACTGTCTTTGTCTAACATTGAGATCAGATAACATTCTCATATAACAAGAATTTCATCAGAAGATAGATAGCCACTATAATACCTCCGAGAACAACGATCTCTTAAAATATATCAAGAGAGACAGTCATCATCTACTCACTATGATTTCCATACTCAAACATTTCATGTTTCAAATATTATTCCCCTAACTATTTCTATCATCACAAATCCCATATTATTACACTTTCTCAACCTCGTACCTGAGTAATTACTTACCAAAGTATATTTCTTCTCTAACTGTAACAGTGCGTAACTCACATAATCTTTATGTCAACCTAATACTTTTCTAGCTCTGGCTTACTTATCAACTTATTCTCAATCTCTAATCGTTTTTATAGATATTTCTCCACTGAACTTTTCGGTTTCATACTTGTGAATTTATTCAATGCAAATCTCGTGAAATTCCATTACAATACACCACTCTGGTAAGGGGGTGAGGTCGTGGGGCCTCTAACTCGACTCTCATATACATACACATGTAACACAACTTTCATCATCATAGCAACATCATCAAAATCATATCATTCATTTCAAACTGACTGACATTCATATTCGTTTTACGCCAACTTTCCAATTATCTCATTTAAACAAGTATACTCATACATGCACTCTATGAATTCTAAGTAACTTTACTTATCCCATTCATTTAATCAAATCAGTCATGTACATAACATCATACGAGAGCCAAGAAACATGGATAAGTATATTCCAATCTGTACTTTCATTTTGCACATTATTGTATTCATATCATTACAAACATGTAAATCAATCCAAGCAATTTAACACTTATACTCAGACTATGTGAATTTGCCAACCATATTCATTCAAATAAGTATACATGAACATTCTTTCTACCTGTATTTTTAGTAAGTTATCTAAACACATGTATTCACTCTAACAAATCAATCATGTACACCATGGACTTATCAATCAATCATAGATAAGCTCATTATACCATGTACACATTCTATTTCATGTTTCTCATATCACAAATATGTACATATACATTTCACGAATTCTTGTTCATACTTTTTTGAGTTTCAACTCTTCATAACTGTACTTTATTGAATACTTTGGCATCATTATCTATGTGATCAGGTGTAGCTCGATTGGAGAGTACCTTGCCCACACAAGATAGTTCTCATTCGCGCTGGGAGACATCAAACTATCACAAACTTGTGGTATGTATAGCTAGACTCTTACACGTGCTAGGTTAGTCTGAGAACCGACTAAACCATGCTCTGATACCACTAAATCTAACACCCCTTACCTATGTTCGACGCCGAAACGGGGTAGGAGGCATTACCGGACTTAAACATACACATTTATGCGAAAATCAAGCCATAAAATCTCTTTTAATTCAAAACCTGTCAAACACATGCATGTCGTCCCTTATTTGGGTCTACGAAGCCCAAAATATTCATCTGAATTGATTCGGGACTAAACTGAAAACTTTGAAAAGTTTCAGGAAAACTTAGAAAATTTTCCCATGAAACAGGGTCACACGCCCGTATGGACATAAAGACACGCCCGTGTGCCTTTGGCATGCCCGCGTCCTCGGGCCGTGTAACTCTCTATTTATGATGTCAGCATGCACATCGAACCACAGGGTCGGGCCACACACCCATGTCTCCATGTCGTGTCCCTCACACAGTTGAGACACACGGCCGTGTCTCAGACCGTGTGGCAAACACTTAGGCTATTTTCCAAGCCTTCATGTTACCCATAATCTCTTACAACCTCGTGCACGACAAAATCGCAAATCATGGCATCATTTTTGTAACACCCCTTACCCGTATCCGTCGCCGGAACAGGGTACGAGGTATTAACAAATTATAGTTATACTATTAAATAGAACCCAAACAAAAATATGGCGTGCAAATTGATCGTGAATCATTATAACATATGCCATTAACAATACAAACCAATTTCAAAGGCTTCATACAAAATGATTAGTTTGATACTATAATTAGTATTTTAAACCTAGACAATTATGACACGTAACAAAATAATTAAGTCTGCTATACATGCCATATTTCAAAATGTTGAGTTCAAATATCAAGAGTATTGATAGCGCAGGCGGATCTTCAACGATCTCTAACTCCTGTGCTAGCTGGATGACACTATAAGACAAAGGAGAGAAAAGAAAGTAAGCTTATAGCTTAGTAAGTAAGTATATAAATAACAAATAAGGAATCTAATATGTTTACAACATAACTCAATTATATCATATTTTTAATTTTACTATTTACTCTAATTTGATCAAGCTGTCCCTCCTGCGTAATGATCACTAAATAAATCATAACTCGAATTACGAAACTCGAAATTCAAATCCGTAAAATTTTCCTGAATCTAGACTCATAAGTCTTCTTACTAAATGTTTTCTAGAATTTTTGGTTCAGCGAATTAGTATAGTTTATTAGTTTAAGGTTCCCCTGTTACACAACTCAACTGATCTGACCTCTGTTCACTACGAATTCAAATTTCTTTCAGTACACAATTCAAATAACCATCAAACCTATTTCATTTAAAACTAGACTCAATAAGGAATTTATGCGTATAAACTATATTTCTTATTTTGTTTTTCACAATTTTTAATGATTTTTCAAAGTTGGAACAGGGGATCACATAGTCGTCCTGAGCAAGTCACACACAATTATAAATATCTCAAAATATAGAATTCATTTTCTTGCTCTGTTTCTTTTATATGAAAATAGACTCATTAAGCTTTAATTTCACATCTCATTCAACCTATAGTTAAATTCCTTCTATTTTTGGTGATTTTTCAAATTCACGTCACTGCTATTATCCAAAACAGTTTTAGTGCTAATTTCACTCTTTCACACATTCTTTGTACTAACCTCATTTTAACTTATATATATGTATATATATATCACAAATCATTTTTGCCACATTTCACACATTGCGAGTATAGGCCCATGATTACAATGTCACCACAAAGCCATCCCGTTCAACAATTTGGATTAATCCTCGATACTTGATGGTTTCAGCACACAGCCCCACCATCATATTTCATTTAATTCGGCTCTCTTGTACACATGGTGAACACTTAGTACCACTCATGCGACCTAGCCAATTTGTCTCGTAGCTCTCTTATCTATATGGTGTTCTTCACTTGGAATCACGCATGCGACCTAGCTACATTTATCTCTCCCGTAGCTCTCTTGTCTACATGGGATACATCCCGTATCACACATGTGACCTAGCTACTACATAGTATCTCGTAGCTTTCTTGTACACATGATGTGCACTCAGCACCATACATGTGACCTAGCTATGCTCCCTCTATTTTATTTGATCTTTCCGAATGTTCAATAGGGATCTGTCTCTCTATTACTTATTTCCATTCTTCCAATAGTCGATTTATACTTCAACATCAGCTAGTATATATATAATAGGCTGAAATATAAGAATGTAAATGAAATTAATGTATTATTTACATACAAACTTACCTCGGTGCAAAATATGGGAATTTTGCAATTTAGTCCAAAACTTTCTCCTTCCCCCGTTCGAGGTCGATTCCACGCCTTTTTTGATTATGAAGCTTGAAATTTGAAGAAACCCTAGCTATGGAGGAGAGCAAATTTCGGCAGCAACTAGTGAAGATGATGACCAATTTTGTGTTATTTTCCCATTTTATTTCATTTAATATACAAATGACCAAAATGCCTTTACTACTAAACTTTCCAAAAATTCCCTCCATGTCCAACTTTTGTCCATAACTTAGGAATTGGTCAAATTTCTATTTAAGACCTCCTAGTTAATATCCCAAAGCAATTTCATACTAAAAACTTCTAAAACACGAGTTTTACAATTTATTCGGTTTAGTCCCTAATCTCAACTTAAGCGCTCAATGCATAGAATTTCATCACAAAATTTTCACGAAATCATGAAATCATATTATAAACCCCAAAATATTTATAAAATAATTATTTCTATCTCGGATTTGTGGTCACAAAACCACTATTCCGATTAGGCCCTAATTCGAGTTGTCACAATTTTAGTGATTAAACACTCTTTATATAGACATACCCTTAACATTAACATGTCCTCTTATAAGTAATGCATCTACTCATGCAATACCAAGTCTAGATTCCTTATTTCACATTCCTAAGACTTGTCATTTTGATGACCACTTTTACCAGTATACTATGGTTACCAACTTATCCATTAAGCACTCATGTTCAATTATTATCACATTGTGTTTATAACATGCAATTACTACATGGCTATGGCCACCTCTATTGGTCATATAGCATATATCCCATACACATGTCATATTACTAACCGTGCATGGCAAACAAACATAGTCACATTATAAAGATTAGACATGACATGAATAGCTAGGCTTACAAGCCATAATCAATATGAGCCACATCTCATGGCCATATACATATAACTCAATATAAGCCAACACATTTGGCCAAAACAAAATAATACATGTCAATCAACTAGATCCCTATACATGCCACTCACTTGAAATTTCTAATATATGCTTCATTATTCCAAAGGTAGCGACTAGATAGTGTGATGCTGTCTCCGACGATCTCCAACCCCGAGCTAACCTAAAAACACTAAAGGGAAGGAAAGGAAGGGAGTAAGATTTATAGCTTAGAAAACCGTATAAAAATAATAAGCAATTTATCAACTTGCTTCTCATGGTAATACAACCCTATTAGCATTTTTACTCATGTTCTAGTCAAGCTATTTTCTTGAGTCGCAGTCACTAAATTATTTATATCTTCATCTACCGAATTCCAAATTAAGTTCCGCTAATTTTTCCTGAAACTAGACTCACATATATTCTTAACATAAAATTTTCAGAAATTTTGGTTCAGCCAATTAGAATAGTTTATTCTTTAAAGTTACCTATTTTTCTCTGTCTGATAGTTCTAACTCCTCTTCACTAAAAATTAATTATCTCATAATACAGAACTCGAAAGATGTTCTAGTCTATTTCTCTTGAAAATAAACTCATTCTAAGCATATAAATTATAACTCATAAATAGTTTTTTACAATTTTAAATGATTTTCTCAAATCAGAATAGGCGATTTTGAAGTCATTCTGACTCTGTCTCACAACAATTAAAATATTTCATAATATGAAACTCTTTTGCTTACACCATTTCTTTTGTGTGAAACTAGACTCATTAGGTTTTAATTTCATATTTTATTCAACTCTAACTCAATTTCCACAATTTTTTGTGGATTTTTAAATTTGGGCTATGGCTGTTATCCAAAACTATTTTAGTGTAAATTAACGATACTACATTTATCACAGCATATTAATTCATTTTCACCACATTGGTAAGGTTCCATATTTATACATCATAAGTATAGGCCTATAATCACAAGGTAATCACAAAATCAATCTCATAAGCATGAATTACCTATTTACATCTTCACCAAATGTGCATCATAAATTGAAATCATTTCTCATGGGCTTGGCATACATACCTATGTTACCCAACATGCTCATATTCATTCCTTACTAATCATATAACATGAATTGAATTCACATCTCATCAATTTCATGTAAGTACCTATACCACTCATAATATGGTCATAACCTTTCTCATTTAGCTTAAACCGTAGCTCTCACCGTTGAACCATTCAGAAAGCTATCGGATATTCAGTAAGCATCAAACATAGGGTATAATATCGATGCCATGTCCCAGACTTGGTCTTACATTGGCTCATCCATCAATTCGATGCCAAGTCCCAGACATAGTCTTACACTGGCTATCAAAAATGAGGCCAACGCCATGTCCCAGACATGGTCATACACTAGCTCTCACATATCTGTGCAGATGCCATGTCCCAGACATGGTCTTACACTAACACATCTCGTAGCCGATGCATTTCTCAAACATGTCTTACACTGGCTTACATCTCGAGGCCAATGCATGTCCTAGACATGTCTTACACTAGCTCTCGTTTCAGTGCCAATGCCATGTCCCAGACATGGTCTTACATTAGCGCACAACTGACCCAAATGTCATGGCGTGAATATTTGATTTGTTCCTAAGGTTCTTACGGGAGTTCTACTATCTCAAAATTCACCATTCATAATAATTTCCACAAACAAGCAATTTATTCTATATCAATTCAAACACATATAATAACAATGTAGTTGTATTATTTACATACAACTTACTCGTTTCAATGGAATATCCTATTCCATCAAATCTCCAAGCATTCAATCAACACATAAATGTTATTTACATTTGACATCACTTTCTCATATACCATATCATCAACATAAACTTTAATAAAATCATGGCAAGATAGAATTTCAAGTATAATAACAATGGCATAAATATCATGCTCATTTAATCACACGGACTTACCTAAAATACAATTTTGGCTAATTATTCTTTTTTTGTCCTTAACCACGCACTTTTTCGATTTTCTTGATCTAACATGATGAAATTCACTCATTTAGTCACTGAATAAATTTGGACAATCAAAATTCCCATTTTTGGAAAAATGACCATTTTGCCCTTAAACTTTCACAAAATGACCATTTTACCCTTAGGCCCGGAAATCAATTTTTATCGAATTTCCTTATTACCCAAGCCTAACTGACCAATTATTACTCTTATGACAACCCTAAGTTTCCACTATTTCACACAATTACAACCTATTTTATAACTTTTACAAAATGACATTTTAGGTGTTTTCCTTGAAAATCCTTTCACAAAAGTTGTTTATTACACAACCAAGACTCATATTCTTCCATAAAATTTCTATTAAAAACACACATGCTTTCATGTAAAAACCCTAATCTCTCAACCATTTTGCAAAATAGTCCCCTCAATAGCTAGATTAAGCATTAGGGGTCCCAAAAATGTAAAAATCATCAAGAAAAGTCATCAAAATCACTTACTTGCAAGAGGATAACCTAGATAAAATTTTAAAGCTTCAAAAAGGCCCTCTTTTCTGGTATTTTCGATGGATAAAGGGATGAGAAGAAGATGATATCGTTCCCTCTTTATTTTATTTTCTTTTTAGTCAAATAAGCTACCAAATTCCACCTAACTTTGAAAATTGTCTTATCTTTGTCTCTATGGACGGCCAACCTATATTTAAAGGTCTATTTGCACTTTAAAGACCTAAAATTATGGTTCTCTAATCTATTTAACACATTTGGGTAGTAAAACATAACATTTTGCCCTTTATGCGATTTAGTCCTTTTTCGCAATTAAGCTGACAAACGTTAATATTAATTCACCAAATTTTTCATACACCTATATAATCATGATATAAAACATAAAATAACATTAAAAATAATTTCTTCGGCCCGAAAATAGTGTTTCCAAAACCACTATTCTGACTAGGCCCAAAATCGGGCTGTTACAGATAGTCAATTATTCCAATCGAAAGATTCATTACTCTATCCTTTAGTCAACATCAATCTAGGATTACTCTAATCTCTTTTCTCTTTCAATTTATTCGTGTGTTTTACATGTTTAATTCAGTTGATATTAACGAGTGGATGGGAACGTGATTAATGGAGGATTTAAGGTTTCCCGAGAGGATTAGTTGGTACAAATTTTGTGTTCCTAAACCTTAAGCTTGACAACCCTAGGAAGTGACCATAGGTTAGATGACATTAGGAGATAAGTTGAACTGAATAAATCGTAGTTTATACTAGTTGAGAAAGTGAGGTTAGGAGTTAAGTGACTATCAACCAATCGATTAATTAGTTAGAGGTTGGGAGGTAATAATTGGTTAACCGATAGCTAATCCACCCTAAAACACTAATTTTAAGTTACTTACAAACCCTAAAATGAGTTAATCTTCTTGATTGGTTTTATTGATTTAAGTCATTTGTTTATTTTCTCGTTTATTTATTTTAGTTATTTAATTTCTCTTATTAATCTATTTGATGATTTATCATAATATAGGAATTAATTACTACTATTAGACTTATTATTGTAAAGAGATTTTTTATAAATTTATTCCATCGTCGCTTGGGTACAATCCTCAGAATACTTTTTGTGTTCCATTGTCCACATTTATTATATTTCAATTTGACCCATATACTTAGGGACACCGCCAATTGAATTCTATATATTTCTGGTGTGCTATTTTTACTAGGCGGTCACAAACCACATCGGTTTAACCCTAGAAACCCTTATCAAACCCCTTAAATACCTCATTAAAGCCTTCTTAAAAAACTTACCAATTGCAAAGCACATAAAAGAAAAATCCTTTCCTATTGTTTCTCCATTCCCTACAAATAACATACCACCTTTTAGAGTGCTGCATAGTAATTGTTTCTTCATTCATCCTCATGGCCACATGCATAGAGACTCGTTTTATAGTAAACACATCATCAAAAACTCCACGAAGGGGATACAATAGGTTATGGATTCTAAACTTTAACCTATTTAATTTTCACAATTATTTATATTTCCTGTCATTGGTTATGATGGATGCCAAACACATTCAAGGAGTGTTGAACAACGAATCGTCGGTCACTGAAAATTTCTAAGCATGAAAAGGAATGAGCTTGACACACACTTATAATGTATTCGAAAGAAAATTATCCTCCAAGAATGAGGATTCAAATTCCCAATGGATAGTGGAGGTGAAGTTTGGAAAATAGTGCATGCCTATAAATGGAAAAATTTCAGTAAACACCCAATCAAATCGGCATGCATTCCAATGTTTCAAGAATTCTATGCCTCTCTTAAATATTACAAAGAAAAAAGATCGTTGGGCAAATGATGGTATTATATTACTGTAAGAGGGGAGGGAATTTTAATTTTTGGACTAGAAATTTGTAGGTTTTACACCATTCCATTCTACATGTATGCTTTTATACAGAAAACCGATCTGAATTTTTGTCCAATTACTAGATTAGATGATGTCATAGACTACTTAACCAAAGGGAAATGAGAATGGAAAAGTGATTTAGCTACTAATTCGCAGATATCATTTCATCCATCGAGCATGATTCCTTTAGCTAAGCTATAGGTGCAATACGTTTGCACCCAAATTTACCCTACTATGAATTGTTCTAACATAACCACTTTTCTAGCTATAATGTTACACACTACCTTGCAAAAAGAAGAGTTATGTATTGAAACATGGATATATCGAAGCATGATTCGTTACATTCACGAAGAGAAAGTGGGACTGTTTTTTCCACATCTCATAACCGCCTTATGTAAAAAGGCGAAGGTCCCTACGGGTAGATCGAAATGGTGGTTGCATCCAACTATGAATACAATCGGAGATTCAATTTATAAGTACCTCATCGCATCACATCACAAACAAGTTAGCGACAGGAAGAGGACACAAGTGTAACGAAAAGAAGATTTCCCTCTATAGAAAAAGCAAAGAGTAACCCAACATTAACAAAATAGGAGTACCAATTGTATTACTTTTGAATGGATAGGGCAATGGATGCTTTAGGTGAGACCATTATTCAAGGATTATTCAAGAAGGCACGCCTTAAGATGCCAAAATTTTCACATCTCAAAGATGACTAAATCTAGGACAACAAAACTGATGAGGAAGAAAACCCAAAAAAAGAGAAGGAAAATAAGGACAATAAGGATACGAAAAAGTTGGAACCCTATTCTGACTAACTTCGAGCTTTAATTTTTAGATTTTTTTTATGAATTTTATTTTATTTTGAGACTTTAGTTAATTTTAGGGTTTGGAAAATTTTAGTTATCTTTTGTTCAATTTAAATATAAACTACAAAAATGAGTTTATTCTATGTAGGAACCCCACAAATTATGTGGCACTACAATTTGGAGCTAAATCGATACAACGAAGACCACTCGACTACATCCGAAGAACATCAACGCTAATTCGGGTAGCCTCTTTGTCTTATCTTTTGAGTTGCACAATGGGGACATGATTAATGGAAGATTTAGGGTTTTTAAAGAGTATTAGTTGTTATAAATAATGTGTTCCTAAATCCTAGGCTTGACAACCTTAGGAAGTAATCATAGGTTAGATGAGATTGGGAGATAAGTCGAATCGAGTAAATCGTAGTTTATCCTGGTTGAGAAAGTGAGGTTGGGAGATAAGCAAGTATCAACCAATCAATTAGTTAGTTAGAGGTCAGGAGTTAATAATTGGTTACTCATTAGCTAATCCACCAGAAAACCTTAATCTAAAGTTAATTACAAACCCTGAAACGAGTTAATCTTCCAGATTGGTTTTATTAATTTAAGTCATTTGTTTATTTTATTATTTATTTATTTTAGTTATTTAATTTATCATATTAGTCTATTTTATGATTTATCATAATAGAGGAATTAATTACTATTATTTAGACTTATTATTGTAAAGAGATTTTCTATAGATTTATTCTATCCTACCTTGGGTACTATCCTTGATAAGCTATAAAAGTAACATATTTTAATCTTATTCATAACGCATTTTTGGATGATTAATTATGCAAATTAGTGAATTTCGTGCTCCTAATCCTTTAAATTCATGTTTCTATACTTAGGAGAGCATTTGGGAGAGAAAGGAGCCAAAAACAAGAGAAAATCAAACAAAAAGAGCTATTTCAGGATCCACACGGGCTGGGCATCAGCCAGTGTGAAAGAGACTGGCAGGCCACATGCCCACATGCCAGCCAGTGTTGATTTCGTACTCTACTTCTCAAATACGCAAAAAACACAATTTTTAGGCTCTCTGAGCATTCTAAAGACTATACATACCAATTAGAAGAATAGAGAAAGGAGCAATTAGAGAAGATCAAAGAAAACACTCGAAAACGCCATCAAAATCAACTCAAAAGTGGATCTCCATCAAGATCGAAGATCTCCTTTTAATTTCTTTCGTAGTTTTATTGAGTTTCTTTATATCTTGTGGTTATTCTAACTTTGAGATGTTTCTATTCAGGATTATGAACTAAATTCCCTAGATACCTCGGGAAGATGAAACCTATGATGAATCTTGTTATTTGATTTCTGATTTACGTGATAAATACTTGATTGTTGTTCTTAATTATGCATGCTTATTTCTTGTTTTAATATTTTTGGGATATTAATACATGTTTAATGTGCTTAATTCAGTAGAGCAAAAGGCCATGTTTAAGAGTGGATCTAGCATAATTGAGTGGAATTGCATGCAATCCTAGAAATAGGACGACATAAATCTACCGAATTAGAGTCAAATATAATAGGGGAATTCATAGATCGAGTTAATGCAACGATAGGTGTTTTAATTAGAAAGATAATTCAATTAATCAACCTAGAGTCAATTGTTCTTACTCTTAAAAGTGATATTAACATAATTTAGGGATTTCTACGAATCATGACACAAATGAATAAATTGTTTAATTTAGATTCATAATAAAAGGTGAAGTCTAGGTGGATTCTTTCCTAGGTATTCTATCCTATCGGTTATTATTCGATTATCTCCTTGGTTTATTCTCTGTTGCGTTCTTAGATAAATTAGTTTAGTAATTTTAGATTAAAACACATCACCCCAATTTTTAGATAGATAATAAGAAGACGGTAATTACTAGTACTTTTAGTCCTCATGGATACGATATTCCCTACTCACCGTAGCTATACTATTATTCATTAGGTGCACTTGCCTTTGTTGTATTTATAGTTATTTTAGTGACCATCAATCCTCAAAATACTTTTTGTGTTTCATTGTACACAATTACTATATTACAATTTGACCCGTATACTTGCGGACATTGCCGGTCCAATTCTATATATTTTTTTATGTGCAATTTTTACTATAAACAATAACACATTTATAGGTAGTCAAGTTGTTGGGGTCGTTGCTGTGAAGGTTTCGACTTTAAAGCCTAAACGTACGATATTTTTAATTATTTATTTATTTTTATTATTGTTTGTTTAATTTCTTTTTAACCTTTAAATTTTCAAGTTGTTTATGACCTGAACCTCTAACACCACAATCGAACTATACCTAAATCTGGAGCAGATACTTAGGCACAATCGTCAATTAATGAACACTGATCCACCCATAGTAATAAATTTTCCCTTAGAAAATCCATTAGGGGATTCACGAAAACTACAAGCAAATATATGGGAAGATGTCCCAATGGATCAAAGGACGTTATGTAAATAGGCTTTACCTAGACTCGATGCGGTGTGCGAAAGCATCGAACGTCCAGTGATTAACGGTAATAATTTTGAGATAAAGATGACCACTATTTAGATGAGCCAAAATACATTGCTATTCAAGGGAAATATGGTGGAAGACCCGAACCAACACTTAAAGCAATTCTTATAACTCTACGACAACTTCAAGTACAATGGGGTATCCAATGATGTTGTGCATCTTCGATTATTCCCGTTCTCATTGTGTAACAATGCGGCTGATTGGCTCAATTCATTAGAACTAGGTTCCGTTACAACATAGAAAGATCTAGTAGAAAAAATTTATATGAATTTTTCCCGATAAGTCGAACTATTCAATTTAGGCGAGAAATCATCAATTTCAAACAATACGAAGGTGAGTCTCTGTACGAGGCATGGGAACACTTCAACACGATGTTAAGAAAGTGACCACATCAACGATTGCAAGCGTGGCTCTAGATCCAGATATTTTACAACGGTGTTGACGGCCATATCAGATCTAACCTAGATGGTACAGTAGGAGGATCTCTCATGTTTCATACATATGAACGAGCCTACAAAATCATAAATGACATGGCCATGAATTCATACATGTGGCCTAATCAGACATTTATATACAAATCCAAACCTCCAATGATAAAAGCTCTAAATGTAGATAACAATGATAATCGATTCCAATGAATCGTAGAAAAGCTTAATTGTTTGGAGACGCCTGTCAAGTCGACGAGAACAGAGCCATGTTCTAAGAACCCATCAGAGGAGGCAAGTTACATAGTTAATTGGGACCGAGATCTCTATTCAAATACCTATAACCCAGATTTGAGGGATCATTTGAACCTCAAATAGGGAGGTAACCAATGAGGAGAAAATCAAGCACAAACTTGACAAAACCCTCATTATCAACCTCCACCATTACAAAAAAGAACTATGAGGACTGACCATGCTACATGTAGTTAACAATTCGACCGACTAGAAGGGGAGATGCAAACAATGAAGACAAACATTCTGTAACAGTCTGGTTTTGACCCTAGTCGAAATAGTGGTTTAGGGACCACAAATCCAAGTTAGAAAAATATTCTAATATTATTTTATGTGCCTATTATAAGTGAATTGACATGTGTAAAAGTCTCATGTGAAAATTTAATCGTTTGTGTGTTTAATTTTGAAAAAAAGATCTAATCGCGTAAAATGTAAAAGCTGTGTGCTAGATATTAAAAGTGCCTATTTGATTTGGCTTTAAAGCAAGGGTCCTTATGTGATTATTAGTCCATTGACAATATTAATGGACATAAATGGACCTTTGGTAATGGTTTAATTATGTTATAAAAATAAGGGAAAAAATGGAAATTGGCTAATATGTTAATATTAATCAAAACAAATCAAAATGTGGCCATTTTTATTCATCTTTCTACCAAAAATAGAAGGGAAGAAAGGGTTTTAAGCTTCATTTCATTCAGCTATTGAATTTCTTGATTAAGGTATGAGTTTTGTTCGATTTTTGATAATTTCTATGTTTTTGTAATCGTTGTTAGGTGCTCTAGCTAAACTATGCTTAAATTCATGAAATTGTTGATGATTTGGAAATGTGCCATGGATGAATTCATGAGCTTACCGATGTTATATGTTAAAATATGAAAGCTTGATGTTGGGTTTACATGTTTTGTCTTTGGATTTTAGATGAATTTTAGTAATTTGGGCTGAATTGTAAAAACGTTATTTTAAGGGATTAAAATGTGAAACAAATGAAATGTATGGACTTGTATGAGAGATATGAAAATTCGGCTAAGCTGTGTATAAGCAAATTACGTGTATTTTGTGATTTTGTGAATTAGGGTGATAAACTGTAATTTATACATATTTTTACCCCATGCTTAACACATTTTATGGATGATTTTTCCTTAGAATTGGTGAATTCGATGCTCCTAATGCCTTAATTTCATGTTTTATACTTAGGTTAACAAAGGAGAGCAAAAGAAACGAGAAACGGGACAAAAACGGAGAAAAAGGGCCAACGTGCAAAATCAACACGGCCTGAACCTCCTCACATGGGGAGACCACACAGTCGTGTCAATTTGGCAGAAATGAAGCACGACTCACATGGGTGGACCACACGCCCGTGCCTATTTAACAAGCTTGACCACGGCCTGAAGTAATCGCACACGGGTGTGTCCCTACCGAGCCCAAGTTTAGTCCAATTCAGAAAAGGTCAATTTTAAGGGTTCTTAGGCATTCCAAAGCTTATAAATACACCCTAAAGGAGGAGAAAAAGGGGAGGCACAGAGAAGGAGGCAGGGAATTGCTCAAGAAAAGCCGATTGATCCATCTTAGAAGCCGGATTCATCATCAAGACTAAAGATCTTCCCTCAATTTCCCTTCAAGAGTTTTGAGTTTTCTTTATGTTTTGTATTCATTATTCTTCTGAGATGTTTTCCTTTTTAGTTATGAACTAAATCCCCTAAATACCTAAAGGGAATGAAACCTAAGATGATTCTTGTTATTACTTTCTGAATTGTATGATAAATATTTGGCTTGTTCTTAATTATGTGTTCTTAATTCTTGCCTTGATATTCCAGAATATTGATTCAAGTTAAGCTCTTATTCAGAGGAGGAATAGACCCTGTCTAAGAGTACATTTGTCATAATTAAGCTGTGTTGGTTGCGCGCCTAGAGATAGGGTGACAAGATTTTGCCAGATTAGGGAGAAACATAATAAGGGGATCCATAGATTGAGTTAATGCAACCCTAGGGAGTTAATTAGAAAGAGATTTCAATTATTCAACCTAGGGTTAAACGTTGTTAGTCTCAAGAGGGATTATAATATAACTTAGGGATTCCTACAGAACAAGTTAAATGAATAAATCGTCTGATTCGAAGTTAGAATAACAAGTGAAGTCTAGGTGGATTTTTCCTTAGGTATTGTCTTAATTCAATCGTTTTCCCAAAAGTAATTCCCCAATTCTATTTTCTGGGAATTCTTAGTTAGTTAATTAGTTAGTTAAAAAAACCCCATTATTCTTAGGCTAGATAATAAAAACACAATCAGTACTAGTACTTTTAGTTCTTTTGGGTTCAACAATCCGGTCTTGCAAAAACTATACTACTGTTCGATAGGTACACTTGCCTTCATCGTGATAATAGTTAGTTTCAAGAACGATTCATTATAAATATTTAAAACCTGTCACGAAAATCACGTATCAAGTTTTTGGCGCCATTGCCGGGGAACTAAGATATTAGGAACAATCAATTTTTTATTACTTTAGCAATTTATTTTTCTTGCAAGTTAATTTTATTTTATTCCTATTATTATTTATTAATTTACTTTTTCTTTCTCTTGGCAGGTTTTTATAGTTTATGACTAGAAGAAACCCGTCAGGACCATCACTTTTGACAGTGAGATCGATCGCACAATTCGCAGAAACAAAAGAGAAATAAGGCGATGCTTAAGATACACAGAGAACGAGCAAGAGGACAATATTCAAACCACAACCAAGGAGATGGCTAAAAACTAAGACAATCAGCTACCTCCTGCGATAACCGCTGAACTAGCAAATCAGAATCCTGCTCCTCGTACTATGTATGATTATGCTAAACTTACATTAACAGGAGCTAAGTCAAGTATTGTTAGGCCTGCTATTGTTGCGAATAATTTTGAACAAAAACCTAACACTATTCAAATGATACAACAATTTGTTCAGTTTGATGTTTTGCAGGATAAGGATCCAAACACTCACTTGGAAAATTTCCTGGAATTCTACGATACATTTAAAATTAATGGTGTTTCTAACGATGCCATTCGTATTTAGTTATTCCCTTTTTCATTGAGGAACAAAGATAAACAGTGGTTATACTCGTTATCACGAGGGTCAATTACTACTTGGGAACAAATGACCGAAAAATTTTTATTAAAATATTTTCCGCGGCTAAAACGGCCAAATTACGTAATGAATAAAGATATCTATTCATTTGTGTTGATGGACTGAGAAACTCTTTACGATACAATGCATGGGAGAGATACAAGGACCTACTGCGACGATGTCCTCACCATGGATTGCCTCTATGGTTGCAAGTTCAAACATTCTACAATGGTGTTAACCCCTCGACAAGATAGATGATTGATGCAGCAGCCGAGGGAACCATCAATAACAAAACACCTGAAGAGGCTTACGACTTTATTGAAGAGATGTCACTAAATAACTATAAGTGGCAAGTCATGAGGACTAAGCCAACTAAAACAGCAGGCTAACGTCGACGCGATTACTATGCTATCTAACCAAGTAGAACTCTTAAAAAAAAGATTGATAGTTTGTGTGGTTCTACTCAGGTACATCCAGTAATGAGGTGCGATTCGAATGGAGGAGGAGCATGCACAGAATATCAACCCTTCAAACCTAGCATCGAGGAGGAACAAGTCCAATATATGGGTAACAATAACTCTAGACTCCAAAATAACCCATATAGCAATACTTACAATGCAGGTTGGAGGAACCACCCAAATTTTTCATGAGGAGGCCAAGGAAATCAGAGACCACCTCCAGGCTACCAACAACCACTTACCAGCAGGAGAAAAATCCGAACCTTGAGGAGATGCTAACCAAATTCATCTCGGTGTCAGAGACTCAAATACAGAGACAACACTCAAAAAACAACAAGCATCGATCCAAGGGCTTGAAACTCAGATTGGACAGCTTGCCAAATTGATTTATGAACGACCACAAGGTACCTTGCCAAGCAACACAGAATCCAACCCAAGGGAGAAACTCAACGCAATTACTAGTCAAGATGAGGAAGGGTTAGTCACACCTGAACCAGAACCAAGGCAAGAAACTGAGACAAGCAAAGGTAAAGGTGAGGTCGACCACAATGAGAAGAAATCGGTAAGTACAGAATATAAACCTCGCATGCCATACCCTAATGCGACAAGGAAAGACCACTCAGATGAACAATTTGGTAAATTCCTTAAACTCTTAAAAAAATTACATATTAACTTACCATTTATTGAAGCTCTATCGAAGATGCCAAACGCAATGAAATTTTTAAAGAAGCTTTTAGCAAATAAGCGAAAGTTGGATGAGGCATTGCATGTGGAGCTAAACGAAGTTTGCTCAGCTATTCTGCAGAATAAGCTACCCAAAAAACTAAAAGATCCAGGGAGTTTTACAATTCCTTGCTTAATTGGTAGTTTAGATGTTAATAATGCATTAGCTGATTTAGGGGCTAGTATTAACGTCATCCTACAAAATGTTCAAACAATTAGGTCTTAGGAAACCCAAACATACTAGGATGAGCATTCAATTAGCAGATAAAACTATAAGATTTCCTAGGGGTATTATTGAATATGTGCTAGTTAAAATCGATAAATTTATATTTCCCATTGACTTCATTGTTTTAGACATAGAGGAGGATAGAAACACTCCTTTGATTTTAGGAAGGCCCTTTTTAGCAACTGCTAAAATGATTATCGATGTTGGCATAGGTGAGCTCACACTTCGTCTGGGAGACAAAACAATCACCCTTCAAGCTCGTAATTCTGGCAAGACATCAGAAATTGAAGGTGATTCTCTAAACCATTCTGCTAAAACTGATAATATGGTGCAACCTACTTTGCAGGAAATGAGTCTAAAGGAAGTACATGAGCCATTCTCAAGCAATAGTAAAGGACCTATTCATGAAGAATGAAGGCTACAAATCGAGGAGCTAGATGAATGGCAGACGCATAAACCGAGAACCCACGATAAACCAAAACTACACCAGAACGAGCTCAATACCTTCCCAAATCAACTTAAGGTTGGAGATAAAGTTTTATTAGATGCCACAGATCCTCACATTGTCACTACCAAACCGAATGAAGAAGCCCCTCTTACGGTACTTAGCACTTTCGCATTCGGTACAATCGAGGTAAGTCATCCCAAGTTCGGCTCTTTTAAGGTAAACAACACCAGTCTAAAACCTTATTTTGATGAGAATGATAGCAGAATTGAGGAGTATAAACTCCTCGAACCACCATGACCATTCAATGGAGAGGTAAGTAGAGCTTAGACTATGAATAAGCGCTTCTCGGGAGGCAACCCGAGCACTAACTGTATTAACTTCTTTAAAATTTTAGTGTTTAACACCTAACTTAATTACGAGGCTCTTGAATACAGGTTTCCCACACAGGCACAGCCTAGCACACAGGCGTGCCTTAGGCCGTGTGAAAACAAGGCAAAGATTTTCCCCAGCACGGGCTACGATAAATCGCCACGGTTGTATGACATGGCTTTGGGAGAACCTGCCAGAACAACACGGGCGTGTGACACGCCTCTTCCTTGAAACCATGGCCAAACCTGTCAAATCTCACGCTCGTGTCTAGCACCCGTGGTCAAACCTGTTAAATTAACATGGGCGTGAGACTACATACACGACCGTGTGCACCCACACGCCCAAGGAACATGGGCATGGGCCAATTGTCAGACGCACCCAAATTTAAAATTCACAAATCACAAGGGCAAAAATTGGGGAACACGGGCATGTTCCTTGGCCGTGTGTCCCAAAATCTATAAATGCCCTTACTATTCATTGTCTTCTTCACTCAAAATCTCTAGCCCTAGCCGCTGCAAGTCTGCACAGCCTCCCTGCCACGCTCGTGCGCCGCTTCCCACTCCATTTTTGACGCCCAATCTTTCTCCCTTAGTGTTTGTTTACTCTTTTCACTTCTATTTTACTAATTTATAATGCTTATTATCAAAATAATCTTCATTTTTCTCATTTTACTTTCATTTTGCTCATTATTCTATCATTTAAATTGCATTCTTAGGTTATTTATCATAACATTTCATGATTGAATCGAGTTGTTAGGAAAGTCTCATTCGATTTTCATACTCATGCCATTACTATGCTCATTCTTATGCTATTACCATGCTAATGTCATGAAATTATGCTATCAAATTGATTATTTTGGCTGAGTTTGGTTAGTACTAGTAGTTTTGGCTGAAATTGTTGGTTCAAATTCATGGATTTTTCCTTTTCAAATTCATTTACCTATTGTTATTTTTTTTTATATTGCAGGTATACAATGTCGTCTTCACGTGGTAAAAAGGATGTCATCCCTGCTTCAAAGAAAAAGAAGGGAGCATCAACTTCTTCGGGTCTTACCACGGAAATTCGCCACCCTTTCCTACGATTCCCATCGGGCCCCAAGAAGAACTTTTCCAAATACTCTAGGTCCGACCTTTAATTGCTGGCCACTGCACCGACTGGGCTGTCGTAGAATAAGTTTAGTTGGCTGATACGATTCGGGCCCTCCTAGCCACCGACCCTTTGGAGCTTTTCTTTGGGATCATCGAGCCGACGTATCTCGAGCTCACGATGGAATTATGCTCAACATTACATCTTCAGACCATGATGATGAACTACGATGATCCCGGCATGGTCCAATTTCCCCTAGGTGGATTAGTCCGCCAACTAAGCTTCCCAGAATTCGATACTACACTGGGTTTATATACGGAGGAGTTCAAAGAGGAGAATGACTTACATGCTTTCAACCGCCACATCCATCGTTCTCCTTCACGGTGCTCTGACGCACTAGTACCAGGTGCGGCCACCTATAATCCTAGCCACTCCAAGGCATCGGCTCTCCCTCCATCTCTGAGGTACCTACACGCCATTTTGGCTCACACGATAATAGGAAGGCGAGAGAGCACTGGCGTCGTCAATACTCACAACGCCTACTTTCTATGGTGTATGTCGCACGGGCACGTCATCGACCTTGCTTATTTAATTGCCCTCGCCATTCAGCACCAGACGAAGCGGCATAGGAAGGGGGTCATCTCCATTGGCCCATATGTTACTCGGTTGGCTCGACACTTCGAGCTCCTTAACACTGCGGCCCAAGAATCATCCTTGACCCTCATTGGGCAAATGTCTTCACAAGACATCTCGAGTATGCTAAGCATGAGGATGATTGAAAAGCGCTGAGGAACATACCCTCCTCAATATCCTCTCGCCCAATCTAACGAGGAGGAGGCCCCTGAGGACATTACTAATGATGTCCCTCCACAGCACGAGGACCCACCATCTCAGCTGCCACCACCCTCTCATCCAGTTCATGCGGCGAATTCATACGCTATCTCTAAGTGCCTAACTCGATTCGAGCAGTAATGTTTTCAACGGTTCAATCACATTGATGCTACACTACACCAGAATTGTCAGCACTTCCACATCTTATCGCCACCCCCACCTCGCGAACCATTTAGCGATAAAGATGTTTAAAAACTTTTATTTATTATTTATTTTTTTATGTTTTTACTTTTATTTTATTTTAAGACTACTTTTTATTTTTCTTTTACCTTATTATTATTAGGACTTATAATTATTATTACAATTTTTAATTTGGCTAATTCATATTAAGTACTTACCCTTCCTTATATATTTCCTAAAAAAGTTCCTGATTCTATCACAGTTATAAAGAGCTCCAAAGTTCACTATTACTCAGGGACTCGAAACTCTACTGGGAAAGGTTCTCCACGACTGCCATGTCCAGCTCAACCACGACCACAACCAACTTCAGATATAATATTCTTTTGGTGCAGGACTTATGGACTAATGAACCTCTACCACTGCTGGAGTATCCTCCTCCACCCTCACGCCGATTATTCTCCAAAACTCCAGTTCAAGAAAATTCATTCATCACTCAAGAAGTTTCACTTCTCTCCCTATCTTATTTTTATATTCTTTTATATATATCTATCTCTGTACATTGAGGGCAATGTACATCTTAAGTGCGAGGGGGGGAGGGGGGTATTCATTTCACAATTAGAAAAATCCCTGAATGATTGCCTTCTTCTCTTGAAAAGCTCTCATATCATGTTCAGGATAAATTTTGATTGATTTATTATTTTTATTCATATATCTTGAATTAAAACATAGGCATTCATGCATTGATTATTTAAACTTTAAGACATTAAAGAATTAAGCATGATAAGTTGATTTTTAAGAATTTAAAAATTTTAAGTTGTTTCCCCAAGTTTAGGTATTATCTTGAATTGAAATCCACAAGTTTAAACATAAAAAGCCATAATTTTTTGTGAGATCTTGAGCCTTCAAGAGCATCTATTAATTCTTTCATTCTCACTTTCATTATGAGTGCATCAGTATTGAAGTGTTATTCTAAAACTTGTTTGATTATGCATATCAAGACCACACTATTTGATTTGATATGCCAAGATGATAGAGGCACTTAGGATTAACCCACTCATGCCATGAAAACCCTACCTCCATGATAAGCCCTTAGTAAACCCCGTTGAGCTAACAAGCCATTTCTTGTATTACCCTTAATATTAACCCTTAACCCATTATTGTTGAAATCCCTTCAATTATTTTGATCCCTATTTTTGTCGAGATTTGAGTTGAATAAATTGCTTAGTTATGTCTTGTTCTTAATAGTTAGTCTATGTTATTTGACTTGTTCTTAAAAAAAAGTATATATATTAGTAGTAATCTTTTGTTTTTGAGCTTAGGTACTTAAATTCCATATTCTACGAAAAAGTTCTATTGTACGCAAGTAATGATTAAAAATTTTTCTAGTTAAGTAATTTTTCAATTCAATCTCAATTCTAACTTTTTCTTTCAGCTTGTGACCACACCCCCTAACCAAGCCTCGTTACAACCCTCTAAAGACCTTTTTATTAATGTATCATCTCAATTTATAGTGGTGGAGATTTGATTTTCATGCAAGCCTATGGTCATAACTTTTCATATTGACTGATGAGTGCTACTTTCATTGTCCTTAAACACTTTAAGTGATTTAAGTGAATCTTTAGTGAGGATGTTAAACTCCGTAAGATTTCGAATCGAGGTAACCACTTAGATAAGGGGAGATGCCTAAGTTTTGCATGATTAAATACTCAACTTGGAATGTTTAAAGCTCTAATGTTCTTTTAGTTGAATTCTCAATGTACAGCTACTCATGAATTAGTTTGAGATATTTTCGATAGAGATTCTAAGTTGAGAAGAATTTATTTTGATTATGAGTTGAGAATTTTGCCAAAGGACAAGCAAATGCTTAAGTGTGGGGGTATTTGAGAAACCGTAATTTATACATATTTTTACCCCATGCTTAACACATTTTATGGATGATTTATCCTTAGAATTGGTAAATTTGACGCTCCTAATGCCTTAATTTCATGTTTTATACTTAGGTGAGCATAGGAGAGCAAAAGAAATGAGAAACGGGCCAAAAATGGAGAAAATGGACCAACGTGCGAAATCAACACGGCCTGAACCTCGTCACACGGGCAGACCACACGGCTGTGTCAATTTGGCAGAAACGAAGCACGACTCACACGGGTGGACCACACGTCCGTGCCTATTTAACAGGCTTGACCACGGCCTAAAGTAATTGCACACGGGCGTGTCCCTACCGAGCCCAAGTTTAGTCCAATTTTAAAAAGGCCAATTTTGAGGGTTCTTAGGCATTCCAGACCCTATAAATACACCCTAAAGGAGGAGGAAAAGGGAGGCACAGAGAAGGAGGCAGGGAATTGGTCAAGGAAAGCCAATTGATCCATCTTAGAAGCCAGATTCATCATCAAGACTGAAGATCGGGTTTTCTTTATGTTTTGTATTCAATATTCTTCGAAGATGTTTTCCTTTTTAGTTATGAACTAAATCCCCTAAATACCTAAGGGGAATGAAACCTAAAACGAATCTTGTTATTATTTTCTGAATTGTGTGATAAATATTTAGCTTGTTCTTAATTATGTGTTCTGAATTCTTGTCTTGATATTCCAGGATATTGATTCAAGTTAAGCTCTCATTCAAAGGAGGAATAGACCCTGTCTAATAGTACATTTGCCATAATTAAGCGGAGTTGGTTGCGCGCCTAGAGATAGGGTGACAAGATTCTGCCGGATTAGGGTGAAACCTAATAAGGGGATCCATAGATCGAGTTAATGCAACCCTAGGAAGTTAATTAGAAAGAGATTTCAATTATTCAACCTAGGGTTAGACGTTGTTAGTCTTGAGAGGGATAATAATATAACTTAGGGATTCCTACGGAATAAGTTAAATGAATAAATCGTCCGATTTGGAGTCAGAATAACAAGTGAAGTCTAGGTGAATTTTTCCTTAGGTATTGTCTTAATTCAATCGTTTTTCCAAAAGTAATTCCCCAATTCTATTTTTTGTGAATTCTTAGTTAGTTAATTAGTTAGTTAAAACAAACTCCATTATTCTTAAGCTAGATAATACAAAGACAGTCATTACTAATACTTTTAGTTCCTTTGGTTTCGACAATCCGGTCTTGCTAAAACTATACTACTGTTCGATAGGTATACTTGCCTTCATCGTGATAATAGTTAGTTTCAAGAACGATTCATTATAAATATTTAAAACCTGTCACGAAAATCACGTATAAAGTTTTTGGCGCCGTTGCCGGAGAACTAAGGTATTAGGAACAGTCAATTTTTATTACTTTAGCCATTTATTTTTCTTGCAAGTTAATTTTATTTTATTCCTATTATTATTTATTAATTTACTTTTTGTTTCTCTTGGCATGTTTTTATAGTTTATGACTACAAGAAACCCGTCAGGACCATTACTTTTTGACAGTGAGATCGATCGCACTGTTCGCAGAAACAAAAGAGAAATAAGGCGAAGCTTAAGATACACAGAGAACGAGCAAGAGGACAATATTCAAACCACAACCGAGGAGATGGCTAAAAACTAAGACAATCAGCTACCTCCTGCGATAACCGCTGAACTAGGAAATCAGAATCCTGCTCCTCGTACTATGTATGATTATGCTAAACTTACATTAACAGGAGCTAAGTCAAGTATTGTTAGGCCTGCTATTGTTGCAAATAATTTTGAACAAAAACCTAACACTATTCAAATGATACAACAATTTGTTCAGTTTGATGTTTTGCAGGATAAGGATCCAAACACTCACTTGGAAA
The DNA here is from genome assembly GCF_007990345.1 of Gossypium hirsutum. Taxonomy (NCBI): domain Eukaryota; kingdom Viridiplantae; phylum Streptophyta; class Magnoliopsida; order Malvales; family Malvaceae; genus Gossypium; species Gossypium hirsutum. The sequence continues at coordinate 22,167,961 of NC_053436.1, forward strand.
ATTTCCTGGAATTCTACGATACATTTAAAATTAATGGCGTTTCTAACGATGCCATTCATATTTAGTTATTCCCTTTTTCATTGAGGAACAAAGATAAACAGTGGTTGAACTCGTTACCACAAGGGTCAATTACTACTTAGGAACAAATGACCGAAAAATTTTTATTAAAATATTTTCTGTGGCTAAAACGGCCAAATTACGTAATGATATCTATTCATTTGTGTTGATGGACTTAGAAACTCTTTACGATACAATGCATGGGAGAGATACAAGGACCTACTGCGACGGTGTCCTCACCATGGATTACCTCTATGGTTGCAAGTTCAAACATGCTACAATGGTGTTAACCCCTCGACAAGACAGATGATTGATGCAGCAGGCGGGTGAAACATCAATAACAAAACACCTGAAGAGGCTTACGATTTTATTGAAGAGATGTCATTGAATAACTATCAGTGGCAAGTCATGAAGACTAAGCAAACTAAAATAACAGACGTTTATAACGTCGACGCAGTTACTATGCTATCTAACCAAGTAGAAATCTTAAATAAAAAGATTGACAGTTTGTGCGGTTCTACTCAGGTACATCCAGTGATGAGGTGCGATTCGAATGGAGGAGGAGAATGCACAGAATATTAACCCTTCAACCCTAGCATCGAGGAGGAACAAGTCTAATATATGGGTAACAATAACTCTAGACCCCAAAATAACCCATATAGCAATACTTACAATGCAGGTTGGAGGAACCACCCAAATTTTTCATGAAGAGGCCAAGGAAATCAGAGACCACCTCCAGGCTACCAACAACCACCTTACCAGCAAGAGAAAAAGCCAATCCTTGAGGAGATGCTAACCAAATCCAGCTCGGTATCAGAGACTCATTTTTAGAATATCGAGACGACACTCAAAAATCAACAAGCATCCATTCAAGGGCTCGAAACTCAGATTGGACAGCTTGCCAAATTGATTTCTGAACGACCACAAGGTAGCTTGCCAAGCAACACAGAGTCTAAACCAAGGGAGCAACTCAACGCGATTACTAGTCAAGATGAGGAAGGGTTAGTCACACCTGAACTAGAACCAAGGCAAGAAACTGAGACAAGCAAAGGCAAAGCTGAGGTAGACCACAATAAGCAGAAACTGATAAGTACAAAATACAAACCTCGCGCGCCATACCCTAATGCGACAAGGAAAGACCGCTCAGATGAACAATTTGGTAAATTCCCTAAACTCTTAGAAAAAATTACATATTAACTTACCGTTTATTGAAGCTCTATTGCAGATGCCAAACGCAATGAAATTTTTAAAGGAGCTTTTAGCAAATAAGCGGAAATTGGATGAGGCGTCGCATGTGGAGCTAAACGCAGTTTGCTCAGCTATTCTGCAGAATAAGCTACCCAACAAATTAAAAGATCTAGGGAGTTTTACAATTCCTTGCTTAATTGGTAGTTTAGATGTTAATAATGCATTAGCTGATTTAGGGGCTAGTATTAACGTCTTGCCCTACAAAATGTTCAAACAATTAGGTCTTGGGAAACCCAAACAGACTAGGATGAGCATTCAATTAGAAGATACAACTATAAGATTTCCTAAGGGTATTATTGAAGATATGCTAGTTAACATCGCTAAATTTATATTTATCGTTAACTTTATTGTTCTAGACATAGAGGAGGATAGCAATACTCCTTTGATTTTAGGAAGGCCCTTTTTAGCAACTGCTAAAAAGATTATTGATGTTGGCACAGGTGAGCTCACACTTCGTGTGGGAGACGAAACAATCGCCCTTCAAGCTCGTAATTCTGGCAACACATCGTAAATTGAAGGTGATCGTCTAAACCATTCTACTAAAACTGATAATATGGTGCAACCTACTTTGTAGGAAATGAGTCTGAAGGAAGTACATGAGCCATCCTTAAGCAATAGTAAAGGACCTATTCTTGAAGAACGAAGGCTACAAATCGAGGAGCTAGATGAATAGCAGACGCATAAACCGAGAACCCACGATAAACCAAAACTTTGCCAGGACGAGCTCAATACCTTTCCAAATCAACTTAAGGTTGGAGATAAAGTTTTATTAGATGTCGCAGATCCTCACATTATCGCTACCAAACCGAATAAAGAAGTCCCTCTTACGTACTTAGTACTTTCCCATTCGGTATAGTCGAGGTAAGTCATCCCAAGTTCAGCACTTTTAAGGTAAATAACACTCGTCGAAAACCTTATTTTGATGAGAATGATAGCATGAATGAGGAGTATAAACTCCTCGAACCACTATGACCATTCAATGGAGAAGTAAGTCGAGCTTAGACTATAAATAAGCGCTTCTCGGGAGGCAACCCGAGCACTAACTATATTAACTTCTTTAAAATTTTAGTGTTTAACACCTAACTTACTAACGGAGCTCTTGAATACAAGTTTCCCACACAGACATGGCCTAGCACACAGGCCTGCCTTAGGCTGTGTGAAAATAGGGCAAAGATTTTCCCCAGCACGGGCTACGATATATCGCCACAGTCGTGCAACTTGGCCGTCGTCGAACCTGCCAAAACAACACGGGCGTGCGACACGCCCGTGCCTTGAAGCTGTGGCCAAACCTGTCAAATTAACATGGGCGTGAGACACGCCCGTGTCTAGCACTCGTGGTCGAACCTATTGAATTAACACGGGCGTGGGACTACATACACTGGCATGGGAGAAGCGAACGAAGACAGACACTGCTGTGCAACATGTCCGTATGCACCCACACGCCCAAGGAACACGGGCGTGGGCCAATTGTCAGACGCTCCCAAATTTAAAATTCCTGAATCACAGGGGCAAAAATTGGGGAACACGGGCATGTTCCCTTGCCGTGTGTCCCAAAATCTATAAATGCCCTTACTATTCATTGTCTTCTTCAATCAAAATCCCTAACCCTAGCCGCTGCAAGTCCACACGGCCTCCCTGCCACGCCCGTGCGCTGCTTCCCACTCTATTTTTGACTCCCAATCTCTCTCCCTTAGCATTTGTGTACTCTTTTCACTTCTATTTTACTTATTTCTAATGCTTATTATCAAAATAATCTTTATTTTTCTCATTTTACTTTCATTTTGCTCATTATTCTATCATTTAAATTGCATTCTTAGGTTATTTATCATAACATTTCATGATTGAATCGAGTTTGTAACATCCCAAATTTTGGGCCTAGATGAATTGGGCTTTGGGCTTTGGGCTTTGGGTTTCATAAAATTTTTAAGTGAGCAAGGATATGACAAAAGACATGTTGGATTTAAGAGTTTAAGGAATTTGAAGCGTCTAGGTTTGTTGGAGAAGTTCTGGGTTCGAGTTTTGTGGAAGAGAAATTTTAATTTAATTATTAAAGGAACCAGGGTTGGGAGTAGTTGGGCTTTTAAATAAAAATAAAGGAAAATGGCATCAAAAAGGCCTTGTGGTGAAGTGGCTAAGTGACGCCACTTAGGGTGTAGGGAGCTGGCGTTAGTGGCTAGCAAGGAGATCCAAGGTTCGAATCCTATCTTAGTATTTTTAGGAGTTTAATTTTGGCCTTCTAGAAGGTTAGAAGTGGATTGAAGATGGACTCCAACGGGAATGTTCAGAAGAGAAAATTTAGGAAATAGATTAGGGAGTTATCAGGGAGAAAAATGAGGAGATAAGAAAGGGGAAGTGATGGAGCTGAATTGGGAATTAAGGGTCAGGCAGTTTGGTTAGAGGCTATAAATATGTGCTGAGTTTGGGATCCTAGGCTAATGCCAAATTTTTCATTTCTTTCTTTAAGTGCCGATTGGCTTTTCCATCTTTGCTAGCTGATTCTTTTGCCATTCTTTCTCTCCTTAGATCTCTTTTGATTTACCTTTTGGGTTAGCCGATTCCTTCTTCTACCCTTCTTCTCTAATTTGTACCAAATAAACCTTATTCACCATATTAGTTTGAAAGCCGAAAAGCCGAATCTCCCTTGGGCCGATTACTCTTTTGGTGTAAGTACCTTATCTCTTTCGGTTAGTATTGTTAATACCAAGTACTTCCCTCCCTCACTCTTTCTAATCAACTCTGGTAGGGAATTAGCATTGGATCTCAGATTGTAGCACTCAGTCGAATTGCTCCTTAAGTGTTGCGGTTTTGGTAAGTATTCCTCTTCCATTGGCTAAGGTTGGCCGAATAGCCATAGTAAGGTAAAGGGGCTTGTGTTGGATACGAGTCACCTATTATTCTGGTTTTAATAGTTATGATTGGTGCAGATCTAGGAGTTGATAATGGCTACGGTAGTCTTGCGAGTGCACGAACACTCGTAAGGGGGAGACCAATAGGTTGCCTAAGACCCACAGGCGATTCCGTGGACTCGGGTTGTGATTTGCCCATCGGGCCAGAATGGGCTAAATAGGCCCGATGGGCTGTTGGGCCCATAATAGGCAAAAACTGAATATTGATGCTATGCGATAGGAATTTGTATGTGAGCATGAATATAAATGTGACTGGGCCTAACGGGCCATATAAATGTGATTTGGGCCTAATGGGCCATATACAGGTGATTTACGCCTAATAGGCCATATGAATATGATTGGGCTTAATGGGCCAGATACAGGTATGTGAATTTGTTTGGGCTTTATAAGGGGTTTTGGGCCTAGTATATGATAACTACATAAGACTTAATTAATATATTGCAACCGTGGACAAGTCAAAGGGTTAAGGTGTGGCAACGGGTATATGCATGTCTAGGATTGGATCTAGGGAGTGCTTGGTACTTAATCAGTCTTAATGACCCACCTCCTCTTCTCTAGAATCCTACCTGGTGCATAGTATTCATTCATCTTAGCTCACGGGACTTGTTAACGGGTCAAGGTAAGTGAAAACCATAATTAAGGGAAAATTACCGAAATGCCCCTAATGGAAAAAATGACCAACATACCCCTAGTTGTTGAATGTAAGTTTTATGGATGTGACATGCATACATATGATGTTCTGCTTAGGTTACATATGGGGTGGGAACTATGGAACGGAGGAAGTATATGAGGATCGCATGGTTGCCTGACAATCGTGGATCCACCGACGGCTTTTAAAGCCCAATATATAGATGAAGGTAGTTCCGCAACCAGGCTACCATTAGTGTGTGGGCTAGGTGGGTCGATATTTATATCCCCACATGGTGTGACAGGGGACAGAGCTAGTGTGTAGCGGATGGATTATTGGGATGGGATTCCATTGCATGTTTGTTATATGATGATTTTTTCAATGCTTGTTTTTCAACGAGGGTTGTACACACTGAGTTTGCGAAAACTCACCCCCTCTTTTATTTTATTTTCAGGTGATGCTCAGTAGAAGGTTCGATGTTCGGAGGGACTCTGGGTGGCCAGCTAGCAAGATAATTTGGACTTGTTTTTTTTAAAAAAAAAGCATATAAGTTTTTATTTTATTAAGTACTATTCAATCAGATTGTAATAGGGCTTCCATTTTGTTATTATCTGGGTTATTATTTCTATGTGATGTAACTATAAGAAGTTGAACATGCTTTCTTAAACTATAGTATGTCTTTTCTACGTTTCCGCAACTAAATTTTTAAGTGACTTGTTTTCATCAAGTCTCATGTTTCAAACAAGTGATTGAAAGGAGTTTTTTTTTTCTTAAGATTTTTCTTTTATTTTAAGAAGGGTTTTCAATGAAAACACGGTTTTAGCTAAAAAACTTCAATGTGACATGCCAAATTCAGCCATAACAATCAGGTCGGGTATGAGATGTTACAGAGTTGTTAGGAAAGCCTCATTCTATTGTCATACCCATGCCATTACTATACTTATTCTCACGATATTACCATGCTAACGTCACGAAATTATGCTATCAAATTGATTATTTTGGCTGAGTTTGGTTAGTACTAGTAGTTTTGGATGAAATTGTTGGTTCAAATTCATGACTTTTTCCTTTTCAAATTCGTTTACCTACTATTATTTTTTTTATATTGCAGGAATACAATGTCATCTTCACGTGGTAAAAAGGTCGCCGTCCCTACTTCAAAGAAAAGGAAGGGAGTGTCATCTTCCTCGGGTCCTACCGTGGAAATTTGACACCCTTTCCTGCGATTCCCCATCGGGCCCCAAGAGGAACTTTTCCAAATACTTCGAGACCGACCTTTAATTGCAGGCCGCTGCATCAACTGGGCTGTAGTAGAACAAGTTCAGTTGGCTGATGCGATTCAGGCCCTCCTAACCACCGACCCTTGGGAGCTTTTCTTTAGGATCATCGAGCTGATGTAGCTCGAGCTCACGATGGAATTATGATCAACATTTCATCTTCATACCGTGATGACAAACTACGATGATCCCAGCACGGTCCAATTTCGCCTAGGTGGATTAGTCTGCCAGCAAAGCGTCCCAGAATTTGGTACTGCACTGGGTTTATATACGAAGGAGTTCAAGGAGGAGAATGACTTACATGCTCTCAACCGCCACATCCATCGTTCTCCTTCACGGTGCTCTGACACACTAGTACCAAGTGCCTGCTCTCCCTCCATCTCTGAGGTACCTACACGCCATTTTGGCTCACACGATAACAGAAAGGCAAGAGAGCACTGGCATCGTCAATACTAACGATGCCTACTTTCTATAGTGTATGTTGCACGGGCAAGTCATCGACCTTTCTTATTTCATTGCCCTCTCCATTCAGCACCAGACGGAGCGACATAGGAAGAGGGTCATCTCTATTGGCCCCTATGTTACTCGGTTTGCTTGACACTTCGGGCTCCTCAACACCGCAGCCCAAGAATCATTCTTGACCCTTATTGGCCAGAAGTCTTCACAAGGCATCTCGAGCATGCTAAGCATGAGGATGATCGAAAAGCGCCGAGGAACCTACCCTCCTCAATATCGTCTCGCCCAATCTACCGAGGAGGAGGCCCTTGAGGACATTACTGATGATGTCCCTTCACAGCACAAGGACCCACCATCTCATCCACCACCACCCTCTCGTCCAGTTCATTCGGCGGCTTCATACGTTGACATCTCTGAGTGCCTAACTTGATTCGAGTAGCAATGTTTTCAACGCTTTGATCACATTGATGCTACACTACACCAGATTTGTCAGTACTTCCACATCTCATCGCCACCCCCACCTTATGAACCATTTAGCGATGAACATGTTTAAAAACTTTTATTTATTATTTATTATTTTATGTTTTTACTTTTATTTTATTTTAAGACTACTTTTTATTTTTCTTTCACCTTATTATTATTAGGACTTATAATTATTATTTTACAATTTTTAATTTCGGCTAATTCAGATTGAGTACTTACCCTTCCTTATATATTTCCTAAAAGAGTTCCTGATTCTATCACACTTATAAAGAGCTCCAAAGCTCACTATTACTCAGGGATTCGAAACTCCACTGGGAAAGGTTTCCACGACTTCCATGTCCTGCTCGACCACGACCATAACCAACTTCAGATATAATATTCTTTTGGTGCAAGACTTATGGACTAATGAACCTCTACCATCGCCGGAGTATCCTCCTCCACCTTCACGCCGATTATTCTCACAAACTCTAGTTCAAGGAAATTCATTCATCACTCAGGAAGTTTCACTTCTCTCCCTAAAAGCTCTTATATCGTGTTCAGGATAAATTTTGATTGATTTATGATTTTTATTCATATATCTTAAATTAAAACATAGGCATTCATGTATTGATTATTTAAACTTTAAGACATTAAAGAATTAAGCATGATAAGTTGATTTTTAAGAATTTAAAAATTTTAAGTTGTTTCCCCAAGTTTAGGTATTATCTTGAATTGAAATCCACAAGTTTAAACATCAAAAAGCCATAATTTTTTGTGAGATCTTGAGCCTTTAAGAGCATCTATTAATTCTTTCTTGCTCACTTTCATTATGAGTGCATCAGTATTGAACTGTTATTCTAGAACTTGCTTGATTATGCATGTCAAAACCACACTATTTGATTTGATATGCCAAGATGATAGAGGCACTTAAGATTAACCCACTCATGCTATGAAAAACCTACCTCCACGATTAACCCTTAGTAAACCTCGTTGAGCTAACAAGCCATTTCTTGTATTACCCTTAATATTAACCCTTAACCCATTATTGTTGAAATCCCCTCAATTATTTTGATCCCTATTTTTGTCGAGATTTGAGTTGAATAAATTGCTTAGTTATATCTTGCTCTTAATAGTTAGTCTATGTTATTTGACTTGTTCCTAAAAAAAAGTGTATATATATTAGTAGTAATCTTTTGTTTTTGACTTAGGTACTTAAATTCCATATTCTAAGAAAAAGTTCTATTGTACGCAAGTAATGATTAAAAATTTTTCTAGTTAAGTAATTTTTCAATTCAATCTCAATTCTAACTTTTTCTTTCAGCTTGTGACCACACCCCCTAACCAAGCCTCGTTACAACCCTCTAAAAACCTTTCTATTAATGTATCATCTCGATTTATAGTGGTGGAGATTTGATTTTCATGCAAGCCTATGGTAATAACTTTTCATATTGACTGATGAGTGCTACTTTCATTGTCCTTAAACACTTTGAGTGATTTGAGTGAATCTTTAGTGAGGATGTTAAACTCCGTGAGATTTCGAATCGAGGTAACCACTTAGATAAGGGGAGATGCCTAAGTTTTGCATGATTAAAGACTCAACTTGGAATGTTTAAAGCTCTAATGTTCTTTTAGTTGAATTCTCAATGTACGGCTACTCATGAATTAGTTTGAGATATTTTCGATAGAGATTCTAAGTTGAGAAGAATTTATTTTGATTATGAGTTGAAAATTTTGCTAAAGGACAAGCAAATGCTTAAGTGTTGGGGTATTTCATAAACCGTAATTTATACATATTTTTACCCCATGCTTAACACATTTTATGGATGATTTATCCTTAGAATTGGTAAATTTGATGCTCCTAATGCCTTAATTTCATGTTTTATACTTAAGTGAGCATAGGAGAGTGAAAAAAACGAGAAATGAGCCAAAAACAAAGAAAATGGGCCTACGTATGAAATCAACACGGCCTGAGCCTCCTCACATAGGAAGACCACACGGTCGTGTCAATTTGGCAGAAATGAAGCACGACTCACACCGGTGGACCACACGCCCGTGCCTATTTAACAGGCTTGACCACAGCCTAAAGTAATCGCACACGGGCGTGTTGCTGACGAGCCTAGGTTTAGTCCAATTCAGAAAAGGCCAATTCTGAATGTTCTTAGGCATTCCAAAGCCTATAAATACACCCTAAAGGAGGAGGAAAATGGGAGGCATAGAGAAGGAGGCAGGGAACTGCTCAAGGAAAGCCGATTGATCCATCTTAGAAGCCGGATTCATCATCAAGACTGAAGATCTCCCCTTAATTTCTCTTTAGGAGTTTTGGGTATTCTTTATGTTTTGTATTCATTATTCTTCTGAGATGTTTTCCTTTTAAGTTATGAACTAAATCCCTAAATACCTAAGGGGAATGAAGCCTAGGATAAATCTTGTTATTATTTTCTAAATCGTATTATAAATATTTGGCTTGTTCTTAATTATGTGTTCTTAATTCTTGTCTTGATATTCTAGTATATAGATTCAAGTTAAGCTCTTATTCAGAGGAGGAATAGACCCTATCTAAGAGTACATTTGTCATAATTAAGCGGAGTTGGTTGCGCGCCTAGAGATAGAGTGACAAGATTTTACCGGATTAGGGTGAAACCTAATAAGGGGATCCATAGATCGAGTTAATGCAACCCTAGGGAGTTAATTAGAAAGATATTTCAATTATTCAACCTAGGGTTAGACGTTGTTAGTCTCGAGAGGGATAATAATATAACTTAAGGATTCCTACGGAACAAGTTAAATGAATAAATCGTCCAATTCAGAGTCAGAATAACAAGTGAAGGCTAGGTGAATTTTTCCTTAGGTATTTTCTTAATTCAATCATTTTTCCAAAAGTAATTCCCCAATTCTATTTTCTGTGAATTCTTAGTTAGTTAATTAGTTAGTTAAAACAAACCCCATTATTCTTAGGCTAGATAATAAAAAGACAGTCATTACTAGTACTTTTAGTTCCTTTGGGTTCAACAATTCAGTCTTGCTAAAACTATACCACTGTTCGATAGGTACACTTGCCTTCATCGTGATAATAGTTAGTTTCAAAAATGATTCATTATAAATATTTAAAACCTGTCACGAAAATCACGTATCATATGGACTAAAGTGTCGAAATGTGAAAATGTGAGGGCTAGTTTGGAAAATGCCCTAAATATGTGTTTGTGGATTGTTTTGAAAGATTTGGTGAGTAAATGGGTTAATTTTGAATAAATATAGATCAAGAAAACAGGAATTCAGACTTAGACCAAGGGAAGTCAAAGATTATAGAGTAAACAATCCGAGTCGACAAATTCCGTGTACGAGGTAAATTCATACGTAAAATATGATGTTATAAGTATATTTTTCTAATTTGATTATGCTTAGATTGTATATATATTTGGTTTGGATGAATACGATGATAAACCAATGGTATTTGGCACTAAATGCTCGATTTAAACTAGCTTCGGCTATATGAAGCACTAAGTGTGTGATGCTGAAATAGCTTTGGTTAATTGAGATGGCACTAAGTGTGCGAAATTATTATAGCTTTGGCTAATCTTTAAAGCACTAAGTGTGCGGATGATTAAAGCATTGGTTATCTTCAGAAAATTTTAAAATATCCGAACAAGAGGTGAGAATGCAAACGAATGAATACGGAAATGTTCAGGTAAGTATAATACCTATGTGGTAGATGGTATAATGCATAAAAAGTTTATTGAATTTGGTATAAACATATGGATGATGTTGGCATGGAATTGATGAATGATTTGAGAATATATAAGTACTTATGTGTTGATGTTTCATATTTTATGTACTATCGATATTTTTGGTGCGAGCTTCCTAAGCTTTTGAAAGCTTAGTTTGTGTGTGTTTGCATTGTTTTATAGATATCGAAGCTACTACAAGCTCAGGGATCGTCAAGGATCGTCACCACACTATCAAACGCCATTTTGCTATTTTGAAATTGTATGTTTTGAAGTATGGCATGTATAGGCTAGTAGTTGTGGGATTATTTTTTGTGATGTATATATTTAGCCATGTGATTTGGCTAGTTTATGTTTAAACTTATAGTTTGATATGGTATATAATATGCGATGCCAATGTTCAATTTGGTTGTTTTGGTTGGTTAAAGAGATGGTAAAAATGGCAAGTTTGGTAAGTTCATAGCATATGTTTGAATGATGTATCGTTCATTTGGTTAGGTATGATGTTTTTTTAAGTTTTGGTATGAATTGAGTTATGAATTGAGAATGGAAATGATTGGTAGTGTTATAGCATGAATTATGTATGATTTGATATAGATATTGGCTGAAATGGTTGAGCAAATATGCTTGTTTCTTTGCTTGTAGGTTGACCCATTGTGGGGTGGCAAACTGGTTATCCAAATGGTCTATTTTTGTCCACATGGGTAGAGACACAAGTGTGTGTCTCAGCCATGTGCGACACACGACTATGTTGCACGGTTGTGCATCCCCTGGGGTACCTTACAATTGTAAGTCAAGCCTAGACACGGCCAAAGCACACGGGCGTGTGGCTAGCCATGTAGCCCAAGTCAGACTCGACCACAGCTAAGGCACACGAGCGTGTCTTGTAACCGTGTGGGAAAATCAGTAGCTATACCCTGTTTTACCACGGCTTAGACACACAGGTGTGTCTAAGGCCGTGTGAGGCACACGGCCTGTTCACACGAGTGTGTGACCTTTTAAAAGTTGAAAATTTTTATAAGTTCTGAAACTTTCATATGTTATCGAATTGAACCTGAAAGCATGTTTTAAACTCCGTACGATGGTTTTAAGTTCACGTTGAATACGAATGATCTATGTTTATTGAAATGGAAGGATATTTGATATTTGATATTTGATATTTGATGGTTCTGATCTGTGTTATGAGTCAGGTATTGCCTCTTAACCTATTTCGACAATGGTTATGGGTTATGGGTGTTACACATTCGACAAGTCTAAGCTACATGTAGATAGCCTCTACGACTAGATAAGCCAGTTAATGACTTTGTTTCAAAAAAAATAGTTAGTGTCTCCCTAGTAACACAGAAAACAATCCTCGGAGAGATGGGAAAAAACATGTAAAAGCTATCACATTGTGATCAAGCAAAGAATTTCAGTTGCCAAGTAAGTCCATCCATGTAGAGGAGGAGGTTTCCAAAGAGGTCGATGAACCTATAGAAGAGGAAGAAGCTGAGCACCACGAGCCGATCGAGGAAACAACTAAACTGGTGTTGATTTGGTAATATCTATAACACCCTAAATCCGGCCTAGATGTGTAGCCCAAGTTTCGAGAGTTTCCTCATCAGTTATCAATTATCACAAAATAACATAATAAATTTAAACCATACTCCATACCCATTTATCATAAAACGAACTAAGTATATAGTCTTCCATATATATCCTAATATAGTTGCCGAAGTCTTACACACTATTTAAAGAAAGGTAGAAGCTTGACTTAGCATCTGCTACGCTAACTCGTTCAAGATTGGGGATCACCTGAAATCCAACCAAACGAAAATGAATTGTGAACTCAGTGCGTAACTGAAGTTAAATTGTTCAGTTCGTATTCATTTGCAAAGTAGTTATATTTAAAGATTCGGTTCGGTACAGGACTATTTACATTTCAGATTAAAAAGAGATTAGTTGTATACAGATATTTTTATATATATGCAATTTCATATATATATCGTAGATCAGATTCAGATGCAGATATTCCTAAACCAAATCCACTACACACCATCTTCGACCAACCCAACACACCATTAAGGACATTCAATGCCCATACATCCCTACACACCACGAAGTGTCTATTTGACACGTTTACAATAACACAGCTTAGCTGCTGGATTATAATGCATCAAAGCGCCAGAATCAGAACTATTAATATAGTGGCTGTAATGGCCTAAATTCAAGGTTATCAGAACAGTGGTTTCGTAACCACAAATCCAATTTAAAGAGAAATTTATTTCAATATTTTTGCATGAAAATTGATATGATAGGAAAATGGTATGAAAATATTGATAGAAAAATTTTACCGATTTAGTGGTTAGTTAGAAAAAGAAATTATTGAAGAAATTGGGTAAAAACAAGATATCGGGACCTCTATCTTGTAAAACCGAGTCGAAAATAATTTTATAAATATTTATGAAATGTTATTAGTGCGGTATTAAAATTTCATTAGGAAATTTTAATGTTTGGGTAGTCAATTAAATGAAAAGGACTAAATTGTAATAGGTGTAAAAGTTGCTAGAATGATTAAATAGCTTAAGAGTCTAATAAGAAAGGATTTAAAAGGAAATTAGACCCAAAAGTTATTTGGGCTGGACGGCAAGGGTATGAAATCAGCAGAAAAATTGATAAATTAAGGGTAAAATTAGAATATTGCAAAATTAACTAAATAAAGCTAGGACTAAATAGGAAATATCTAGATTTCTGTTCATTTCTCTTCAATTCCAGCAGCTAAAAACGCCATAGGAGGGTTCTCTAAGCTGGTATTTCAGGAGGGTTCTCTAAGCTGGTATTTCATAATTTTTGCACCAAATCCAGAAGATTCAAATACGAAGCTAGATCGAGGAAAGGAAAAAGTTCGGGATTAGTAGATTTTTTTTACAAACAAGTATCAAGGTAAGTTCATGTAACTTGAGTTATATTCTTAAATGCTTGAAATGCATGTTTTTGATATGAATATGATTTGAATGTTCATTATATGGAAATTAATGAAACATTGATATATTTGATAAAATGGGAAGAAATCCCGGTTGAATGAAAGGAAAATTCGATGGATCTCTGAAAAGGAATTGACGGTAAAAAGGATCTAGCCCGGACGGGTGATCCTATCTTGATATAGCCCTCCCGAAGAATATGTGTAAAATGGATTTAGCCCGGACGGGTAATCCGAATTAGGGTTTGAATTTAGCCTGGACTGGTAATTCAGATCCAAGCTCATTAGAGTAATTGTCGTTGCAGGGGATTTAGCCTGGACTGGTAATCCCGACAATACTCTATGAGTTTATATTGCAGGGGATTTAGCCTGGACTGGTAATCCCGCTGCAAGGTTGAGGTTCGCAGGAGTGTGCTCTCTGAAATAGATATGTGCGCACATGAATATGAATTGACTGACCCGGAATTGTACACTAAAAGTGTACCTCTGAAAAATCCATCGAAATTTCGATAAATTCAACGGGATAAATATGGAAAAATAACAAGGAAATGGAAATCATGGTATTGATGAGCTCATCAATCATGGTATATATTATTGGTACATGGAAATTATTGTACTAACTTGAATGTTGAGTTCGTGCATATTAGAGTAATCATGCATTGAATGGATATATGAATGTTTATTGTATTGTATTGAAAATATTAGGTAAGTACAATTCTTGTTACATGAGCTTACTAAGCACAAAGTGCTTACGCCGTTTCCTTTTTCCCTGTTTTGTAGTGTTAAGAGCTCGGAGGTCGGATTTGGTCGGAGACACATCACACTATCAACCTCAGAACTTCGGTATATAAAGAAACTTTATTTCGGAAATCAATGGCATGTATAAGCTAATAAAGTAAATGATTCTGTGAAATGAATGTAGAGTTAGTCATTGGTATAGCTAACAAATCTTGGTTTTTGGGTATGTGGTGATGTTATTTTATAAATATGCATGAATTTATCTTGAAAATATGTTGAATTGGATTGGTTGATGTAGATTGTTTCTAGTTTAAAATTTCAGGGAAGATTAGATATCTATAAAAGGGTTATATTGAGTTAAAAAAAAATTAATTCGTAAACTCCGGTAATACATCGTACCCTATTCTGGCAATGAATACGGGTAGGGGTATTACAGTGGCTTAACAATTGATTTAAAGTGAGTTACTTCCTTCTTCACAACATCCCAACCCATGCATATGCAGAGTACAGATATTCACAATGCGCTTACAGTTATAACATTCATGTGTCAATTACAGAATAGCAGAGAGTTCTCACACAATTAAGTTCAAATCATTCATACAATAGGGAAATCATTATCAATCATAGACCACATTTACGGCCTCAAAAATAGGTTTTAGGCCTCATTTATACTGCACACGGCCATGTCCATACCCGTGTAGCTCACACGACCTGGGAAAAAGCCCATGCCCTTTTTCCCATGTAGCTCTAACACGTAAATAGAGAGTCGCACAGCTTGGACACATGGTCGTGTCCTTACTCATGTGACTCACATAGCCTGGGCACATGCCTGTGTGCTTACCCGTGTGGTCTTAAGTCACAAATAGTGAGTTACACGGCTTAGACACATGCCCTTGTGAACCCTACACTAAGGCAACATACGACCTAGGCACTCACCCGTGTGCCAGCTGCCAGCCTATGTGGTCCCAATTCGAAGAACAGTGAGTTACACGGCCGTGCTCACATGGCCTAGGCACACGCCAGTGTGTCTGGCCGTATGGCGTCGATAGCCACCATTTTTGATGATCCTAAACTTGTAAAATTAAAGTTTTCAGTATGTAATTGATTTTGTTTTGATGGAGAAACAACATGGAGACTACCCGAAACCTAATTAATCATTCCACAGTCAATTACACTATCAATTTCAACATTTAGCAAAATCAACCTATCGTTAAAAAGAACATGTCGAAAGGTTTGACGCAATTCTATTCCAATTCGCACACTCACCTCGTACAAAACAGTAGAAATCAAACTAATATGGCAGATTAACATCTTTTGTAATATCCTTGCCAAAACAAAGTAACCAACTGAGTGTTTAACAGAAAGTCAAATCAACGAGCAAAGTCCTATTTTGACAGAAAAATGTTAACAGAACGAAAATCACAAACGAAAGGAATTTACAGTGGAACTTATGAAATATCGACCTCACAAGCAATGAACTTCCTAATTCGCACAAAAATCGATTGCAGTAAGAAGAAAAATCAAGGAAGGAATGATAGAAAACAAAGAACTAAAGTTTAAAGACAAAAAAAAAGAACTATAGAATTTTTTAAAACGTCTTAAGTTAACCACCATCTCCCTTTCGAAAATTGAAAAAAAAAATATTTCCTACGCATACGACAAAACTCGAACTCAAAATCAGACAGAATACAAACAGATGCTTAACTAGTGAACCAGCAGACTCATTTTTAACACTGATTTACCCAAAATCGCACTTAACCACCCAACACATGGATCATGGTTATTTTAAAAACAATAAAATTTTAGCAACGTAATTTGACTTCAAACCTTAACACAAATGCAGAGCACAAAACCAGAGATACAAAAATTAATTAAGCAGTTACTCACGATTAAACTCTTAAATTTTTGGGGAATTACAACTCTCTCCCCCTAAAAAAACTTTCAGCCTCGACATTTTTCCCTGAATCAAACAGATACTAATACAGTCGACGAATAGATTCTTCCAATTCCCACGTGGCTTCCTTAGTACCATGGTTCTACCATAGAACTTTTACTAGTGGGATAGTTTTCTTCCTTAACATCTTAACATCTTAACATCAGAATCCAAAATCTGAACAAGTTCTTCTTCGAATGTTAAGTCTGGTCGTAATTCAATCTGGTTGACAGTAACAATATGTGACGGATCTGACCGATACTGTCTTAGCATTGAGACATGAAACACATTGTGAATCTGATCCAACTCCGGCGGTAACTCCAACTGGTAAGCAATGGGTCCGACCCGTTTCAAGATTCAGTAAGGTCCAATGAATCTTGGGCTTAACTTGCCCTTGCATCCAAATCGGATGAACTTTTTCCACGATGATACTCTCAAGAAAACCCGATCACCAATAGAAATCTCGATATCTTTCTTTTTTAAATCAGTATAAGACTTTTTCCAATCAAACATGGCTTTCAGTCGGTCCCTAATTACTCTCACAGTGTTCTCAGTTTCAAAAACCAGCTCAAGACCCAGTTTTCGGCGCTCACCTAATTCTGTCCAACATATCAGAGTACAGCACTTATGACCATATAAAGCCTCGTATGGTGCTATCTGAATAATAAACTGAAAGTTATTGTTATATGCAAACTCTGCCAATGGTAGGTACTCCTCCCAGCTACCCCTGAAGTCTATCACACAACCCCGAAACATATCTTCTAGGATTTGGATGACTCGCTCTGACTGTCCGTCGGTCTGAGGGTGATACACAGTACTAAAATTAAGTCGAGTGCCCAAAGCCTCATAGATTTTCGTCTAGAACCGAGACATAAATGGCGGATCTCTGTTAGAAATGATCGGGACAGGAATTCTATGTAGTCTCACAATTTCAATAATGTACAATTTAGCTAACTTTTGTAAGGAGTAGTCTATTCGGATAGGAATGTAATGGGCTGACTTGGTCAATCGATCAACGATGACCCAAACTGAATATTTTTTAGTCAGAGTTAAAGGCAGCCCCATAACAAAATCCATTATTACCCTCTCCTATTTCCATTGTGGAATCTTAACTAGCTAAAGCAATCCAGAGGGCAGCTGATGTTCGGCCTCAACCTTCTGACAAGTTAGACAGTGGGATACAAAAGTGACTGATAAATCGTAATTTATACATATTTTTACCCTATGTTTAACATATTTTATGGATGATTTCCCATTATAATTGGTGAATTCGATGCTCCTAATGCCTTAATTTCATGATTTATACTTAGATGAGAATAGGAGAGCGAAAGGAACAAGAAACGGGCCAAAAACAGAGAAAATGGGCCAAAGTACAAAATTAACACGGCCTAGACATCCTCACACGGACAGCCCATACAGCCTTCTCAATCTACCAGAATCGAAGAACGACTCACACGGGTAGAACACACACCCGTGCCATTCTAACAGGCTCGAATACGGCCTAAAGTAATCGCAACCGGGCGTGTCCCTGCCGAGCCCAAGTTGAGTCCAATTCGAAAAAGGCTACTTTTATGGGTTCTTAGGCATTCCAAAACCTATAAATCACCCTAGAAGAGGAGAAAAAGGACACACAGAATAGGGAGTAAGGAATTACTCCAAGGAAGCTGATTGATCCTTCTCAGAAGCCGGATTCATCATCAAGACTGAAGATCTTTCCTCAATTCCCCTTCAGGAGTTTTGGGTTTTCTTTATGTTTTGTATTCTTTATTATTCTAAGATGTTTTCTTATTTAGTTATGAACTAAATTCCCTAAATACCTAAGGGGAATGAAACCTAAGACGAATCTTGTTATTATTTTCTAAATTGTATGATAAATATTTAACTTGTTCTTAATTATGTGTTCTTAATTCTTGTTTTGATATCCCAGGATACTGATTCAAGATAAGCTCTTATTCAGAGGAGGAATAGACCCTGTCTAAGAGTACATTTGTCATAATTAAGTGGAGTTGATTGCGCGCCTAGACATAGGGTGACAAGATTTTGCCAGATTAGGGTGAAATCTAATAAAGGGATCCATAGATCGAGTTAATGCAACCCTAGGGTGTTAATTAGAGAAAGGTATTAATTATTCAATCTAGGGATTAGACGTTATTAGTCTTGAATAGGGATAATAACATAACTTAGGGATCTCTATGGAACAAGTTAAATCAATAAATCATCCGATTCGGAGCCAGAATAACAAGTATGGTCTAGGTGGATTTTTCCTTAGGTATTATCTTAATTCAATCGATTTTCCAAAAAGCAATTCCCCAATTCTATTCTCTGTGAGTTCTTAGTTTAGATAATTAGTTAGTTAAAACAAAACCCCATTATTCTTAGGCTAGATAATAAAAAGGCAGTCAGTACTAGTACTTTTAGTTCCTTTGGGTTCGACAATCCGGTCTTGCTAAAACTATACTACTGTTCGATAGGTACACTTGCCTACATCACGATAATAGTTAGTTTCAAGAGCAATTAATTATAAATATTTAAAACCTATCACGAAATCACGCAATCAAGTTTTTGGCGCCGTTGCCGGGGAACTAAGATATTAGGAATGCTTAATTTTTATTACTTTAGCTATTTATTTTTCTTGCAATCTAATTTTTAATTTTATTCTAATTTACTAATTTTCTCTTTCTTTCTTCTGGTAGGTTTTTTATAGTTTATGACTAGAAGAAACCCATCAGGACCACTATTTTTTGATGAAGAAATCGATCACACAGTTCGCAGACATCAAAGAGAAATAAGGCGAAGCTTAAGATATACAGAGAACGAGCAAGAGGACGATACTCAACCTCCAACCGAAGAGATGGCCGAAAACCAAGGTAATCAGCTACCTCCTGCAATTGCAGTTAATCAAAATTCTGCTCCACGCACTATGTATGATTATGCTAAACCTTCTTTAACAGGAGCTGAGTCAAGCATAGTTAGACCTGTTGTATCTGTAAATACTTTTAAGCTGAAACCTAACACTATTCAAATGATACAGCAATTTGTTCAGTTTGATGGTTTGCAAGATGAAGATCCCAACGCTCACTTAGCAAAGTTTTTGGAACTATGTGATACATTTAAAATCAATGATGTTTCTGATGATGCCATACGTCTTCAGTTGTTTCCCTTTTCATTGAGGAACAAAGCTAAACCGTGGTTGAACTCGTTACCACGAGGGTCAATTACTACTTGGGAACAAATGACTGAAAAAATTTTACTAAAATATTTTCTGCGGGCTAAAACGGCTAAATTACGTAACGATATCTCTTCTTTTGTGCAGATGGATTTAGAAACACTCTACGATGTATGAGAGAGATACAAAAACCTTTTGAGATGGTGCCCTCACCATGGGTTACTAGTTTGGCTTCAGGTTCAAACATTCCATAATGGCTTGAATCAATCGACTCGGCAAATGGTTGACGCAGCTGCTGGCCGAACCATCAATAATAAAACACCTGAAGATGCTTATGAGTTCATAGAGGAGATGTCACTATATAACTATCAGTGGAAAGTCATGAGGACAAAGCCAACGAAAATAGTCGGTGTTTATAACGTTGATTGGCTCACCGTGCTCTCTAATCAGGTAGAACTCTTGATTAAGAAAATTGATGGTTTTCTTAGTTCTTCACAGGTTCAACTAGTAATGTAGTGCGAAGCAAGTGGAGGTGGAACAAGCCATTTGGAATACCAACCTTATGGTCACAACATGGATAACGAACAATTAAATTACATTGGTAATAATCCTCGACCTCAAAACAATCCATATAGTAACACTTATAATGCAGGTTGGAGGAACCACCCAAATTTCTCATGGGGAGGCCAAGGAAATCAACGACCACCTCCGGGCTACCAGCAGCCACCCTATCAACAGGAAAAGAAGCTGAACCTTGAAGAGATGCCCACAAAGTTTATCTCGGTGTCAGAAACCCGTTTCCAAAACACCGAAACAGCACTTAAAAATCAACAAGCGTTAATCCAAGGGCTCGAAACTCAGATAGGCCAGCTTTCTAAACTAATCTCCGAACGACCACAAGGTAGCTTACCAAGTAATACTGAACCCAACCAAAAGGAACAGCTTAACGCAATTAATATTCAAGATGACGAAGGAGTCATTGAGCCAGAGCTAGAACCGAGGCAAGAAACTGTGGTAAGCAAAGGCAAAGGTGAGGTAGATTATAATAAAAACAAATTAGTGACTGTCGAATATAAACCTCATGTGCCATACCCCAATGCGACAAGGAAAGACTGCTCAGATGAATAATTTGATAAATTCCTTAAACTCTTAAAAAAATTACATATTAACTTACCGTTTATTGAAGCTCTATCGCAGATGCCAAACGCAATGAAATTTTTAAAGGAACTTTTAGCAGATAAGCGGAAGTTGGACGAGGCATCGCATGTGGAGCTAAACGCAGTTTGCTCAGCTATTCTCCAAAATAAACTACCTAAAAAACTAAAAGATCCAGAGAGTTTTATGATTCCTTTCTTAATTGGTAGTTTAGATGTTAATAATGCATTAGCTGATCTAAAGGCTAGTATCAACGTCATGCCTTACAAAATGTTTAAGCAACTAGGTCTCGGAAAACCCAAACAGACTAAGATGAGCATTCAATTAGCTAATAAAACTATAAGATTCCCTAGGGGTATTATTGAAGATGTGCTAGTTAAAATCGAAAAATTTATATTTCCCGTTAACTTCATTGTTCTAGACATAGAAGAGGATAGCAACACTCCTTTACTTCTAGGAAGGCCCTTTTTAGCAACTGCTAAAAAGATTATTGATGTTGGCACAGGTGAACTCACACTCCGGGTGGGAGACGAAACAATCACCCTTCAAGCTCGTAATTCTGGCAACACATCAGAAATTGAAGGTGATCGTTTAACCCATTCTACTAAAACTAACAATATGGTGCAACCTACTTTGCAGGAAATGAGTCTGAAGGAAGCACATAAGTCATTCTCAAGCAATAGTAGAGGACCTACTCACGAAGAACGAAGACTGCAAATAGTGGAGCTAGATGAATGGTGAACACATAAAACAAGAACACACGATAAACCAAAACTGCGCCAAAACGAGCTCGATACCTTTCCAAATCAACTTAAGGCTGGCGATAAAGTCTTATTAGATGCCGCAGATCCTCACATTGTCACTGCCAGCCCGGATGAAGAAATCCCTCTTACAGTACTTAGTATTTTTCCATTCGGTACGGTCGAGGTGAGTCATCCAAAATTTGGCACTTTTAAGGTAAACAACACCCGTTTAAAACCCTATTTTGATGAGATTGATAGCAGGAATGATGAGTATAAACTCCTCAAACCACCACGATCATTCAGCAGAGAGGTAAGTCGAGCTTAGACTATAAATAAGCATTTCTCGGGAGGCAACCTGAGCACTAACAATATTAATTTCTTTAAATTTTAGTATTTAACACCTAACTTACTAGTAGAGATCTTGAATACAGGTTTTTCCACAAAGACACGGCCAAGCACTCGGGCGTGCTTAGGGCTGTGTGAAAATAGGGCAAAAGTTTTCCCCAACACGGGCTACGATAAAAAGCCACGGTCGTGCGACATGGCCGTGGTCGAACCTGCCAAAACAACACGGGCATGCAACACGCCCGTGTGAAAGAACTGTGGGTGAACCTGTTAAAACAGCACGGGCGTGCGATACGCCGGTGTCTACTACCCGTGGTTGAACCTGTTAAATTAACACGGGTGTGGACCCTGCATACACGGGCGTCAGAGAAGCGAATGAAGCTAGACATGGTCGTTTGACACGGCTGTGTGCACCCACACGCCCAAGGAACACAAACGTGTACTAAGTGTCAGACAGGCCCAAATTCAAAATTCGCAAATCACACGGGCTGAAATTGGGGAACACGGGCGTGTTACCTGGCCGTGTGCCCAAAATATATAAAAACCTGCACTATTTATTGTCTTCCCCACCCAAAAACCCTAACCCTAGCCGCTGCAAGTCCACATGACCTCCCCGCCACTCCCGTGCGCCGCATCCAACTCCATTTTTGCCGCTCATTCCCCCTTTTCTAGTGTTTGTTTACTTTTTTCCCTTTAATTGCACTCATTTTTCATGTTAGTTATCATAGAACTATGCAATTTTCATGACTATTTTCATTTTTTTATCACTCACATTTTATTCATAGAACAAGCTATTATCTTTTTCATGTGCAAATTCTTACTCTTTATATTATTTCTCTACTTTATTTGATTAGTTAGAAGTAGATATTCATGATTAGAACAATAGACATACTCATGCCTTTAGTGTTAACATTTTTCATCCGTCACACATGTTGCATTCCATGAAATTCGTTGCCATTTTTACGCCATACATTTGATTACTTTGATTAATTTGTTAGTCTTAGTAGTTGCTGATATTATGATTGTTATTTGTCTTCATTTTACTTTGATCATTCCTAAAGATGAATTAATGGTTTTGATTGCAGGTACCATGTCATCTTCATGAGGAAAGAAGACTGCCATACCTGCTTCAAAGAAGAGGAAGGGAGTGTCATCTTCCGTGGGTCCAACAACAGAAATTTGTCACCCTCTCCTACAGTTCCCCCGTGGGCCCCAGAAAGAACTTTTCCAAATATTTTGGGCCCGACCTTTAATTGCGGGCCGCTGCATCGACTGGGCTACCGTAGAACAAGTTCAGTTGGCTAATGCGATTCGGGCCCTCCTAACCACCGACCCTTAGGAGCTGTTCTTTGGGATCATCGAGCCAACATACCTCGAGCTCACGATGGAACTATGTTCAACGTTCCATCTTCAAACCATAATGACGAACTACGATGATCCCGGCACGGTCTAATTTCGCCTAGGCAGATTAATCTGCCAACTAAGCATCCCAGAGTTCGATGCTGCACTGGGCTTATATACGGAGGAGTTCAAGGAGGACAATAAACTACATGCTCTCACTCGCCACATACACTTCTCTCCCTCCAAGTGCTGGCACACTTTGGCCCCTGTCGCGGCCTCCTACAATCCTAGCCGCTCCAAGGCATCAGTTCTCCGACCTTCCCTAAGGTAACTACACGCCATTTTGGCTCACACGATTATAGGAAGGCGAGAGAGCACTAGCATTGTCAACACTCACGACACCTACTTTCTATGGTGTATGTCGCAAGAGCACGTCATCGACCTTGCCTATTTCATCGCCCTCGCGATTTAGCACCAGATGGAGCGGCATAGGAAGGGGGTCATCTCCATTGGCCCCTATGTGACGCAATTGGCTCGACACTTCGGGCTCCTCAACACCATCGCCCAAGAATCATCCTTGACCCTCATTGGCCAGATGTTTCGACAAGGCATCTCGAGCATGCTTAGCATGAGGATGATCGAGAGGCGCCGAGGAACCTACCCTCCTCAATATCATCTCGCTCAATCTACCGAGGAGGAGACCTACGAGGACATTCCTGATGATGTCCCTCCGCAGCACGAGGACCCACCATCCCAGCCACCACCACCCTCTCGTCCAGTTCATGCGGCAGCTTCATATGCTGACATCTCTGAGCGCCTCACTCGATTCGAGCAACAATGTTTTCAATGATTTGACAACATTGATACTACTCTACAATAGATTTGTCAGTACCTCTACATCTCATCGCCAGTCCTGCCTCGCGAACCATCCAGCGATAAAGATGTTTAAAAATATTTATTTATTATTTTATGTTTTTAATTTATATTAAAACTACTTTTTATTTTTTATTACATTTTAGAATTTTATTTTTAATTATCAATTTCGGTTATTTCTGTATGAGTAATTATTCTTCCTAATATCCCCTAAAAAGTTCCTGATCTTATCACAGTTATATAGAGCTCTTAAGCTCATCATCGCATAGGAACTAAAAACTCCACCGAGAAAGGTTCTCCACGACTGTCATGTCCTGATCGACCACGACCATAGCTACCACTAGATATAATATTCTTTTGGCGCAGGACTTATGGATTAATGAACCTCTACCACCGCCGGAGTATCCTCCTCCACTCTCGCACTAATTTCTCTCCAAAACTCCAATTCGAGGAATTCATCATATAGGAAGTTTCACTTCTCTCCCTATCTTATTTTTATATTCTACTATATATCTTTGTACATTGAGAGCAATGTACATCTTAAGTGTGGGGGGATATTTATTTCATTATCAGAAAAATCCATGAATGACTGACTTGTTCTCTTAAAAAGCTCTCATATTGTATTTAGGATAAATTTTGATTGATTTATGACGATGATTGATATATCTTGAATTAAAACATAGGCATTTATGCATTGATTGTTTAAACCTCAAGATATTAGAGAATTAAGCATGATAAGTTGATTTTTAAAATTTTAAAATTATAAGTTGTTTCCCCAAGTCTAAGTATTACTTTGAATTGGAATTCACAAGTCTAAACATCAAAAAGCCATAATTTATGTGAGATTTTTGAACCTTCTGAGCATCCATTAATTCTTTCATGCTCACTTTTATTATTGCTTTGAGTGCATCAGTATTAAACTGTTATTCTAGAACTTGCCTGATTATGCATGTCAAGACCACACTATTTGATTTGAAATGTTAAGATGATAGAGGCACCTAGAATTAAACCACTCATGCCATGAAAAGCCTACCTCCACGATTAACCCTTAGTGAACCCCCCTTGAGCCTAACAACCCATTTCTTGTATTACCTTTAATATTAACCCTTAACCCATTATTGTTGAAATCCCCTAAATTAAATTTGATCCCTATTTTTGTCCAAGCCCAAGTTGAGTCCAATTCGGAAAAGGCTACTTTTGAGGGTTCTTAGGCATTCCAAAGCCTATAAATACACCCTAGAAGAGGAGAAAAAGGACACACAGAATAGGGAGTAAGGAATTACTCCAAGGAAGCCAAATGATCCTTCTTAGAAGTTGGATTCATCATCAAGACTGAAGATCTCTCCTCAATTCCCCTTCAGGAGTTTTGGGTTTTCTTTATGTTTTGTATTCTTTTCTTATTTAGTTATGAACTAAATTCCCTAAATACCTAAGGGGAATGAAACCTAAGACGAATCTTGTTATTATTTTCTGAATTGTATGATAAATATTTAACTTGTTCTTAATTATGTGTTCTTAATTCTTGTTTTGATATCCCAAGATACTGATTCAAGATAAGCTCTTATTCGGAGGAGGAATAGACTCTGTCTAAGAGTACATTTGTCATAATTAAGCGAAGTT
The DNA here is from genome assembly GCF_007990345.1 of Gossypium hirsutum. Classification (NCBI taxonomy): domain Eukaryota; kingdom Viridiplantae; phylum Streptophyta; class Magnoliopsida; order Malvales; family Malvaceae; genus Gossypium; species Gossypium hirsutum. Next base: position 22,193,587 of record NC_053436.1, read on the forward strand.
GATTGCGCACCTAGACATAGGGTGACAAGATTTTGCCGGATTAGGGTGAAACCTAATAAGGGGATCTATAGATCGAGTGAATGCAACCCTGTGGTGTTAAATTAGAGAAAGGTCTCAATTATTCAATCTAGGGATTAGACGTTATTATTTTTTAATAGGGATAATAACATAACTTAGGGATCTCTACAGAACAAGTAAATGAATAAATCGTCCGATTCGGAGCCAGAATAACAAGTACAGTCTAGGTAGATTTTTCCTTAGGTATTGTCTTAATTCAATCGATTTTCCCAAAAGCAATTCCCCAATTCTATTCTCTATGATTTCTTAGTTTAGATAATTAGTTAGTTAAAACAAAACCCCATTATTCTTAGGATAGATAATAAAAAGACAGTCATTACTAGTACTTTTAGTTCCATTGGGTTCAACAATCTGGTCTTGCTAAAACTATACTACTGTTCAATAGGTACACTTGCCTACATCCTGATAATAGTTAGTTTCAAGAGTGATTAATTATAAATATTTAAAACCTATCATGAAATGACGCGTAGTGACCACTCCCCGTTTCAGTCTGGGCCATCAATAAAGCTCTCGAAGATCCCGATACATCTTATTTCCACCAGGATGCATAGCATAGAGACTACTATGTGCCTCTTGCAGGATCGAATGCCTTAATTTTTTGTCATTGGGTATACAAATCTAACCTTTGAAGCATAACACATCATTTTTGTTCCAGCTAAAGTCAGAATTCTCATTCGAGTCAGTATGTTGCATACGCTGAACTAACGACTCATCGTTTAATTGCTTAGCTCAAATCTTCTCCACCCAAATCGGCCTTACTTGTAATTTAGCCAACAATCCTCCGTCCTCAACCAAACTCAAACGAGCTAACATTGCTCTCAAATCTGTCACTGTTTTACCGCTAAGGGCATCAACTACCACATTAGCCTTCCCTGGATGGTATTCTATAGTGCAATCATAATCTTTAAGTAACTCGACCATCATCATTGACAAAGATTTAACTCTTTCTAGGTTAACAAATATTTGAGACTCTTATGATATGTGTAAATAACACACCTTTCACCATATAGATAGTGTCTCTAGATCTTCAGAGCAAAAATGATCGCAACTAATTCAAGACCCTATGTAGGTAATTATCCTTAAGTGTCTTAAGCTGTCGTGATGGGTAAGCGACTACCTTATCGTCTTGCATAAGTACACTTCCCAACCCGATATGTGAAGCATCATTGTACACCATAAACTCCTGACCCGATTCTGGTTGAACTAAAATAGAAGCCTGTGTCAAGACAGACTTGAGCTTATCAAAACTAGACTATTGGGCTTTAGACCACATGAATGGGGTATTCTTACTTAAGAGCTTCATCATAGGTGATGCAATCAGAGAGAACCCTTTGACGAACCTTTTGTAGTAACCGGCTAAACCTAAAAAGATACAAAGCTTAGATACATTTTTCGGTTGTTTCCACTCAACAATAGTTTCGATTTTCTTGGGATCAACATGGATCCCCTCTATCATCACCACATGACCCAAAAAGGCAACTTCCTGCATTCAAAACTCACATTTACTAAACTTGGCATACAATTATTTTTCTCGGAGTATCTAAAATATAATACAAAGATGATCATCATGTTCAGTTTCAATCTAAGAGTAGATCAAGATATCATCAATGAAAACCACTAAATATTGATCCAAGTACGGTTGAAACACCCGATTCATTAAATCCATAAACACCACCGGGGTATTCGTTAATCCGAAAGGATTACTAGAAACTTGCAATGTCCATAACGAGTGCTGAAAGCAGTTTTGTACCATCAGTCTCTTTAACTTTGAGCTGATGGTAACTGGAGAATAGGTCGATTTTAGAAAAGACAGGTGCTCCCCGAATTTGGTTGAACAAGTCATCAATCATTGGCAATGGATACTTATTTGATTTTAGAAAAGAAAGACGTCTGAGAATTCCCTTATAGTGCCATTATCTCCCATTTTGGGGAGTAGAATTGGATACGTAAGCAAGGTATGCCTCACAACCCTCTCAGAATAACTTATTTGCTACTAGAGCAGAGATTACATTAGAGAGGTAATCTCGGCGCTCACTAACCATAACCACCTCATCATTCTCAGTTGGTCTCAGAGTAAACCTTTTGGTTGCACAGTCTAGACTGACCCGATACTCAACAAGCCAATCCATTCCAAAGTTCAATTCAAACTCATTAAAGGGAAATTCCATTAGATCAGCTGAAAATACCGTGCCCTAAAGTTCTAGGGATACCGGCCTGTATACTCTATCAACTCGGATTGACTGTCCCAACGAACTAATCATAGAAAACTCTCTAGCAATATTCTCAGCAGTTAAACCTTGATTTATAGAAACAACACTAGCTATATACGAGTGAGTAGAACCAATATCAATAAGAGCATAATACAAAGCAGAATTAATAAAGAAGGTACCTGCAATGACATTAGCATCATCACTCTCCTCGCGGTATCTCACCACATAAACTAATACCGGCTGACGAGCCTTAGCCTGACCTGCATCTCTAGCAGGTACTTTCTGTCCTCTACCAAATCCATTACCACCCCTACCAGTACCACGACCATTGAATGGTTGCTGAAACTCTCTTAAAGGTTGAATAGAATTCGGAGCTGGAGTTTGTGCCACAACTGATACTAAATCAGGTCGATGGAGGTAATCCCTAACTCGATGCTCCATGAAACCGCAATGAAGGCATGCTCCTAATTTCCTCCAACACTCGCCCGGATGGTGCTTCCCACAATTACTGCACAGTTGAATCTCAGTTTCTACCACTAATGTCTCGACCCTCGGGGGCCTATCAAATGTTGCCCATTTCTTAGGGCATTGACTAGGACCAGAGGGACCCGAATCCCTCTTAACCTTATTTTGATCCTTCTCACGATCACGACGCTCACGCTCAGTGCGCTTTACTTCTTCCACTATCTTCGCTTTGTTAACTAGAACAGCGAAAATCCACTCCCTCTGCGGAGCTATCAGAACTCGCAAGTTATATCTCCATCCATCCTCAAATCACACACACTTATCGTAGTAGGATGCTACTAAAGTCCGTGCATATCTACTCGGTTACAAAAACTTGGCTTCATATTTAGCCATAGACATGTCGCCCTGAATTAGGCTCATAAAATCGCGTCGACAAGCCTCAACGTAACTTTCTCCCACATATTTACCCTGAAAGGCATTCTTGAAATAGTTCCAATTCACTTGCTCTGGCTGAGCACCTTGTTCAACGGTTAGCCACCACTGATAAGCTTTGTCCCGGAGTATGGACATGGCACCCTTCAATTTCTAAGTAGGAGTATAATCAAAGTCTATTATAATACGCTCGGTAGCCTTGAGCCAATACTCAGCAATAGTGGGAGCAACTCCTAAGATGCTCCTAAATAATTCAGCTCAATTCAATCTGAGTTGATCGATAATCGAACCTGGGCTTCCTAATCCCAAATGGGTCCCTGCAACCCTCTCCAGTGCTTGAATCATGCCTGGGATAATGCGTCGCCCCTAACTATCGGAGCTTAGGACTCCGTCTCAGTAGTGGGAGTACCAACAGTCTCGCTAGTCTCTAGATTAGATAGACTACCCATAGAGGATAACTCTGCTCGAGCTCCTCATCGGCGTCCTTGACACCCCCGCATAGCACATCCACGACTACCGCGCGAACTCATAAATGAAATCTAGCTATAATATCATAGTACACAGATCAGTTTAGACATCCAGCAGAATAGTTTTTCCAGTTCGCACCAAAACATTTTACCCATAACAGTTTAGGGATCATAATCTTTATAACACAACAGAAATGCTTACAGAGTCTGCATCAAAGGTTCGGTCGTTTGCTAGAGTTTTAGTGTTTCTATATTAGTTCAGATACTAATTATCACTAAGTTACTTTTCTCAGACATTATGAGCCCAAACACAGTTCGAGTATTGACAAACCTAGCTCTGATACCGTTAAATGTAACACTCTAAACTTGACCTGGACGTCTAGCCCAGGTTTCGAGAGTTTTCTCATCAATTATCAATTATCACATAACAATATAATAAAGTTAAAGCATACTTCATAACCCATTTACCATAAAACGAACTAAGTATATAGTCTTCCAGATACATCCTAATATAGTTACTAAAGTCCTACACACTATTTAAAGAAAGGTAGAAGCTTGACTGAGCATCCGCTGCACTAACTCGTTCAAGATTGGGGTTCACCTAAAATCCAACCAAAAAAAATGAGTTGTGAACTCAATGCGTAACTGAAGTTAAATTTTTTATTTTTTATTCATTTATAAAGTAGTTATATTCAGAGATTCGGTTCGGTACAGGACTATTTACAATTCAAATTCAGAACAGATCAGTTGTATATAGATATTTATATATATATGCAATTTCATATATATATATCGCAGATCAGATTCAGATGCAGATATTCCTAAACCCCATTCGTTACACACCATCTTCGACCATCGCAACACACCATTAAGGACATTCAATGCCCATCCATCCCTACACACCGCGAAGTGTTTATTTGACACATTTATAGTAACACAGCTTAGCTGCTGGATCATAATGCATCAAAGCGCCAGAATCAGAACTATTCACATAGTGGCTTATCCACTGATTCAGAGTAAGTTACTTCCTTTTTCATAGCACCCGAACCCATGCATATGCAGAGTATAGATATTCCCAATGCACTTACAGTTATAACATTCATGTGTTAATTACAAAGTATCAGAGAGTTCTCACACAATCAAGCTCAGATCATTCATACAATGAGGAAATCATTATCAGTCATAGACCACATTTATGGCCTCAAAAACGGGTTTCGAGCCTACTTTATACTGCCACACAACCTGGACACACGGTCATGTCCGTGCCCGTGTGGCTCACATGGTCTAGGTACATGCCATGTGTAAGACAGCTTGACTGGAATTTGATCAAATAATGGATTAATATGCAATTATAATTGTGATACCTTGAGAGCATGTTGTAAGAATTTGGTAAAAGCATATTAATAAAATTTCTTATTATTTTCATATGAACTTACTAAGCTTTATAGCTTACTCCCCTCCCTCTCCTATCTCTTATAGGTTACTTTTTGCTAGCTCAGGTTAGAGATTGCCGGAGATATCATCACACTATCAAGTTATCACGTTGGGTAAAAACGGATGCAACCCTCTTAAGTTTATGGCATGTATAGGGACTAAGTAACTTTGTGAATATGTCTTTATAAGTTAGCCAAATGTATTGGCTTGTAATAGTTAATAGATTCATGTGGTAGGTAGCCATGCAAATTTGCTTATATGGCTTAAATCAAATTTTGTATACATGTATGTGCCAATGCTTTGAAAACGTGGATTTTGTTATAAGGCATGAATGCTTGAAGATTTAAATTATATTTGTTGGCATGTTGATAATCATAATATAAATGGATATATTGAAGGTAAACCAATTATATATATTATATGTTTTGGTAAGTTTGGACTTGAATAAGAGAAATGTCATGTTCATGCATGTGTTGTTGTGAGGTTGCCATGCTTGAGCCTTGATTGTGGATATATAATTTCTCAATTAAGTATGTTAATTGCTATAGAGATGTATAAGTGTATGTGTACAACTATGGGTGGCAAATGGCTTGGAAAATAGCCTTGTATTTTTTCACACGGTTAGACACACGGGCGTGTGTCTAAGCCATGTGTGACACACGGTCTGCCCCCATGGGCGTGTAGTCTAGCCGTGTGTCCTCTGCATCTTGTACTTTAACTTCGAATTGGTCACACGGGCTGAGACACGGTCGTGTGTCTCGACCGTGTGAGAGACATGGCCTTGGGACATGGGTGTGTGCTTTGGTCGTGTACCCTTAATTTGGTGAGACGTCACAAACAGAGAGTTACACGGGCTGAGGACACAGGCGTGTCCCAAGCCACACGGGCGTGTGTGACCATACGGCCTACCCGCACAGGCGTGTGATCCTATTTCATGAAATTTTTTTTAAAATTTTCCCAGAAGTTTTTAAAGTTTCCGGTTTAGTCCCCAATCATCTTTGATGCGTGTATAGGGGCTCGTAAGCTCGTTTAAGGGACTTTATACATATGTATGAATGTTTTTTATTTGGACAAAATTTTATAGTTGATTTTATGTGATTATGTATGTTTAAGTCTGGCAATGCCTCATATCCTGTCCCGGCCTCGGACACGGGTAAGGGGTGTTACACATATGATCATGTTGCACGGCCATGTGTCCCCTGGTGTGAAAATGAAATTGAAGTCAATATGCTCCACACGGCCTCACACACAGACGTGTGACCGGATGTGTGGTACAGGTCAGTATACCCCCTATATGGCACACGGCCTAGCACACGGGCGTGTGACTTAGCCGTGCCGCATAAGTCAATATACCCTACAGTTTGGCACAGCCTGATACACGGGCGTGTATGGCCATTTCGAATGGCACACGGGCGTGTGGTTGTTCTTGTGGCCCAAGTCAGTATCCTCTCCAATTTTCACATGGCCTGGCACACGGGTGTGTCCTTGGCCTTGTGACAAAAGTCAGTATGTATGACCTGTTTTCGTACGATCTAAGACACGGACATGTCTACTAGCCGTGTGAGGCACACGGGCATGTGGCACACTTAACCGATTACAGGGACAGTTACAAGTTAGGGGTGTTATCTATGCTAATTACAATTAAAATATACAAAGCTCGTCACCAAATACGGTCAACTTAACATATAAGGGTATTAAGATTATTAATCATTATATAATTATTAATATGATTTCACTAAAATGATAAAATATTTACCATACTAATTTTACAGCAAAACCGGACAACCTATCCGTTTGTTTACATGTAAAAGTTTTTACGGAAATATTTTTTGCATTTTCCTGTGTTTGTTTTACAGAAAATAGTTTGGTCAATGGAAAATGGCTTACAGATCAAGGTAAAATAAGCCATTTTTCCTATAAAATGACTTACCCTTTTGAAAAGCGTAAGTCATTTTCCGAAAAAGAGCTCATCTATAGGTAATTTTACTTTTATATAAAAATTAACTTAAATCAAACTTAATATTATTATATTGATAATAAATTTTATTTTTATTTTTAAAAATATTTAAAATATTATATTTTTCAATATTATTAAATGTACATATTTAATTATTTATATTTAGTCATATAATAAATTATTAATATAATAAATAAAATTTATTATTTTAATAAATTATTTAATATTTTAATTTTATTTTAATAATAAATTTTAAATATAATAATTTTAATTAATATTATTCACATATTATTGAAAATATTGGATATTATTATTTTAATAATAAATATTTATTACAATTATAAATATATTAATAATAAATGTTTTGTAGTATAAAGGTTAAAATATGTCATAAGTCTATGTACACTTCAAAGATTTGTAATTTAGTCTTTGTACTTTTATTTTCAATAATTTAGTCCCTTTACTTTTCAAATTTGAAAATCAAGTCCAATTGTTAACATCGTTAAATTTTTTATCAATTTTGTTGATGCCACATTTTTAAATAAAAAATACCCAATTAGTAGTCATGTAATTAAAAAATAACATTGTAATGAATCTTAATTTAACATGATATTTTTAATATATGTAAAAACAATGTAAAATATAAAATTATAGATAAAAATAAATTCAATTAAACAATGAAAAAAAAAAGAAAATCTCAAATGTATGTTTGTTTAATTGAAAACAACTTTTATGAAATATTTTAAAAAAAATCTACCAAACAACAAAATATTTTACACATATTCATCCAAATACCAAAAAATATTAATTTTTCCAGGAATATAAATTATTTTTCAAAAATCATTTTCAAAAAATTATTTTTCGAAAATTATTTTCAGTTTAACAAACAGAAACTAAGTGTTTAGGTACGAAAAGCAAGTGTAGGATTTATTTATGATAGGACATAATAAAATAATATTAATATAATGAAGTAAAAAAAAATACGACATTTTAAAGCGACCTGAATTTCAAGATACAACATTAATGAAAATTCCTAGAAACTTCAAGGTTGCTTCAAAGCATAAGCTTCCCTTAAGCTGATACGGCCGCATGCCTTGCTTGCCATTTCCACACAAATATTCAATACGAGATTTAATCACCACCATATTTAAGCTGTATTTAGTAAGACTTTTTAGAATCACTTTTAAAATGAAAGAGTATTTTCGAAGTAAAAAGAATGTTAAATAATTAATTTATGAAGAGAATTTTTTACTTTTCAAAAGTATTTTTTTAAATAAAATTCACTCTTCCAATATATGATACTTTCTCTTCTTTGATTAATTACTTAAAAATATTTAAAATTTATTTTTTATATATTAAAATATTAACAAAAAATTGTAATAAATTATTTTCTATATTATTATTAAAATATCATAATATTAACTAATTTGAATATTATTTAAATGTTTATTTGTCACTTTATAATATTATGTCTAAAATAGATATTTTATTTTTCAAAAATACTTTTTGATAATAATACTAAACACTTAAATCTTAAATCAAAATTTTTAAAAATACTTCTTAAATTTACTTTTTAAAAATATTTTTTAAAAGTACTTTCTAAAAACAATGCTTAATTAACTCTTAATGAATTTAAATTCGGGTTTTAAACTTTTTGAACAAAATTATCGATTTCTTCAATAAAATATAACTTTATTTATTTTAAAATCAATAAGAAATTTCGAACAGTTTTTTTTAAAAAGAAAATTTCCCTAAGATTCTGTTTTCAGGAGTCACGTTATGTAGAAGATTTGAACATTGGAGGCAAATCTCAAGTGAAAAAGACGGTAAGCTACGGGACAAGCAAACAATGAAACACTGATTTGATATGCCATCCAATTCCATTTTACATAGTCCATCAATCCCTACTCCCACTGCCATTAAAGTACAATCCACTAACATTAACTTTTATTTATATATATATATATATTAATGATTTTTGAATTTGATTAAAATTTGAAGTCAAGAAGAGAAGTAAAATTTTCTCATTTTTATTATTTTTTATTCATAAAATTTGAACTCAAGATATTGTTTAAGGGATATCACATTACTTACTTCTTTATTGATTGACGTTTATCTAAATGTTCTTTTTATGTATTTGGAAATCATAGAATAATGGTAAGAAATTATAATTATTAGAATATTAATTGCACTCTCTTATAATTATAAGGAATTGTAATTCTCTAATAAATGTTTTTAGTTGAAAATAAATGTAATTATAATTTATGTCTAATTATCTTATGTAATTTCTCTAATTCTCAACTCCCCTCTTAAGAAGTGGAGCAAATAATGACAATACTTCAATTAACCTTAGTTAAATGAGATTCATTAATTCAATAGTTGTCTTAACATATCACAGGTGTAATAACAAATAATTACACTGAAATTTAATTATAAATTTATTACTAAACACATTTTCTATGGAGGGATAAGTTTTGAATTTAAATTTAACTGTAAGTCAAAAAATGATATAATTTTTTCATTTTCCATCCCGATAGGGAGTGATTACACACACGAGGCTTGGTGGCTTTTCAGCTTCAAACGTAGATTTCTACGTGACAGGATTTAATGCATGTCACTTTCCCTAGTAAATGCCAAGAAAATGGCATGGTGTAACAGAATTTAACTAGGCAGTAGATGAGACAAAGATTTTAAACATTGTCATTTGAATTAACTGGTTTTCTTTTAGACATGTCTCCCCGATTAGATTTTTTCCCCTCAGCTTTGATATTTTACCTATTTTAACAACCTTGTGTGATTGTAATAAAAGAATATGAAAAGGTAAAGAAAACAAAAAAACAAAAAAAAAAGAAAGTTTTATGTGCTTTCATTGGGTGCAATTCCACAAGTCAATGAATTATTTGCTCAACTGTCATACCAATAATTTTATGAAACAATAAAGTTAAAATAAGGTTGAGAATTTAGGGTTTTTTTTTTCAGAAATTCAACCCGATTTGATTCAAGATATAGTAAAATTCAGTCTGAATTGAAATGCCTCCAGATTGCAAATTGTTTGCTGAGCCCTCCCAAGTCCCTACTAGCTCTCCATATTGGTTTATAGCTTAGGCTAAAGTGCCTGAGCTGAAATTGGACACTTAGGTGACCCAATTGACATATTTTGCAGGTCCCAAAGTCCCAACTGCTGTTGACAATTTGGTCTAAACTATGTTAAAATGGAAACAATCCAAAGCCCAAATGTTGTGTAGGTTAATTAATATTTATATCTAATGTAATAAACATGGGATTATAAATCAGAAATTCAGTTTTTCATTACTAGAGGAAATTGCAAATTTACAATTTACTCATCATACAAATGAAAGCCAAATAACACTTTTCAGCCAAAGCAGCTTACAAGAAATGCAAATACAAGCCAAAACAAAATGCAATGGTGGCGGGTGGTAAAAGTCCACCTCTGCCCTTACAAATACTTTGTTGAAAAACTGATGAAGGGGCTATTTTCAAAATAAACCCTTCACATTAATATACTATAATCTACTAGCTAGATATACTAAAAAGTCAAGCTAGTTAATTGGTATATATGGTATTTAATTGATAAGGCTAAGATAGTAAAGATGGGTGTTTTCTTCGTTCTTTTCTCTAGCGGAATTGGCCGCCAGTGAAGGTCTGCCCAAAAGACCAGCCAGCTGGGGCAACATTGTAGGAGACCACGGTACGGCCATCACTTGTTGTGACCTTAAATGACAGGCTTTGCCCGTTGAGGTAGTTGTTGCTTTGCCAGTTCTGGCCCCAATTCCTGGACATGGGTTGCCAACCAGTCCTGGAACCCTTGATGGCCGCCGCATGTACGTCACCAGCACCGCCGACGTTGCTGATGAGGACTAGGTTGAAGTAGGAGTGGCCGTTGATTGTGAACCTTATCCCTCCCTTTCTCCTGCATGGTACCCTGCAGTACCAAATAGTCAGTTACTGCCTGTTAAAAAACATGCTCACTGTTGACCTTTATTATTATTATTATTATTATTATTATTATTATTATTATTATTATTACTTCAAATGAAGTTACCTTCTGTAAGAAACAGGCACAATTCCAGCTTTGTACTGAGCAATGTGTTGGAAGACAGGCTGAGAAAGGTCAAAGTGTTGCAGGGGAGGGTTGCACCACCCACCAGCATTGTTTGGAAGAGCATTGTTCGGAGGGCAGAAATTGGTGGCAGTGACCACAATGGAACCAGGCAGGCACCACTTGCCATCATTCGCACACTTAATCTCATAGCAAGACCCACAGCTAAGCCCATTGTTGAACAGAGCTGTGCTCAAAGCTGCGGTGTTTGTCCCATATCCCTGGCTATACAGGTTCCCATAACCACAAGCACCACCTGCAAAATCAAAACTTAAAGAGTTTAGTCCATTAAGCCAACCATTGTACCCCAAAAGTTGGCTCAATTTGGGGGGGCAGGCATACATACCCATTGTGCCTGAAGCATCACTCCCACCATAGAAAGTAGCATGAGCATTAGTCCATCCACCACCATATCCATGAACGGCTGAGACCATTGAAAGTAAACCCAACAAGAGAATCCCAGCAAAAGCCATTTTTGTCTGCACACAAGTAGTGAACTTTGAGAGAAAATGTGAGGCAGTTGAGTGAAGGAAATAGAGAGGGGGGAAGGGGGTTTTATAGAATTTAAGGCCACAGTTAACTTACAACTAAATTTAACTACCACTTTTCAGCTATTGGGGACCAATAATGCAAAAGCCAACCTTTTTTTAAGAAAAAGAAAATAAAAGGGTCCAAAAAGGTAGAATATTAAGATACTGAAAAATAATTAATAAAACGCCATCCAAGTTTTTTCAATTGCTTAATCTCGGACATACGTATGTCCTTAATCATACAGTATGTTCATTATATTTTAATAGTCATTTATTCAATAATGAATATACATATTTTTTTAACTTTGTTAAATTGACCCAAGAAAAAAATAGTACAATTTCAGCAGAACAACAAAAAAAAAAAAAGAAAGCAACGGCACATGCAATGCAAGGTTAGAAAGGGTGTGTTTCCTATGCTTGAAAATTGAAACCGCGTGGTTTTGTAGTTTTCTAAATGGGAAATTGCCCTTAAATATGGTGAATATGTCCCTGTCTATTGGAAGGACTAGCAAAATAGTTTTTTTTTTTTTACTTTTACCGTTTAAAATGCTTTAATTTCTTATTGTGTTTCCATTTTGTAACAGTGGGTAAATTTTTTTCCCTAATTTTACAGTATGAATGATTTTCTTATTAGCTGGTCCAAAGCACATGGTTCATTTGTAAAACATCAATTTTCAAAAAGGGACAAAAGAAAAAATAAATGTTTTGTTTTATTTTTCTTAAAAACATTAAATGAGCTTCTTCTTTTTTATGGCACTGGCCACTGTCTGCGGTCGCTAAATAGGACTTAAACTAGGGTGGAAGAATTTAATACCCAAATCTTTCTTTGGCTACAACTATTTAATTCGATTTATTGACTTCCTATTCTCTTTTTCTTTTCTTTCAATTTTTAATATTTTCTATATTCGATTTATAGTTAAAAGAAGAGTTCGTAGTTGTCCCTTCTAATAATAGTATATATCTGTAAAGCACATACGCAAATAACGAAATTGACGTACACTTTGATTCTTTTTATTTTATTTTTTATATTTCTTAAAGGACCCTTAAACATTGATTAATTATACTCAACGAGTAAAATTAGAAGTATTCATGAGTTGAGTTTTGGTCTTGTTTCAAAGAAAATTTAGATTTACACTTAACTCGATACACCCAAATAGTTTGTTTTATGGTTAAAATACAATAAGAATAAATTGAATTATAAAAATATATAACTGATAATATAAAATTATGTTTATATTATTTTTATCATTTTAAAATAGTGAAACAGATTGGATTGGACCAACTCATGGTTAAAAATCTAAGCCCAAGCTCTAACTAAATCAAACCGAGCCAATTGGATCGGGCAGACTAGTTGACCCATAAACACCTCTAATTGAGATATTACGTATCTAAATTCATTTAAACTCATAATTCTGAAACTTCAAATATCAACTGAATTTGTACTCAGTAGACTCCTTTTTCTCTTCAAATAACATATTTTAGCAAATAGTTTGATAATTTATTATACAAAAATGCTAATAATCGTCTATAGGTAAGATTGATAAATATGTTTTTAACACATTTTTTTAATTAATACCAACATAGAATAAATTCATATTATATTATTGTTAAAATAATTGCATGAGGCTATTTAAAGATCTATGTATATAATTGTACATGATAAATTTTAAATCTAAATACACAAAATTTAAGGTTTTTGCTTTTGCTAACTTTGTCAAGATCTTATTCAAGTATAATTTTTTAAAATTGAATACAATAAATAATGTGAAAATGATTGAAGGTAATTTAGAATTTATGGCAAATAAACATCCTATAAAAAGAGTATAAATTTTAGAATTATATATATATTTTAATTTTAAAAATTATTTTAATTTTTTTTGTAATTTTTGTTAAAAGAGAAATCAATTTGTTCTTTTTCAAAACTATCAGGGACGAAAATGGTATTTACAACATTCTGTTATTTAAATTACTTGAATTGTAAAATTCAACTCGAAATTCAAATTGCTTATTCGATGGCTCGAAAAAATCGAATAACTAAAAATTTAATTTTTTTTTATTTTTTCGAAATGAATCGAGTTTTACTCACTCCTACTCCCAATACAATTTTTAGTTTTACTTCTGTAATAAAAGTTAATTTAATGTTTGATTTTTTAAAAAAGAAATTTATAAATATAAATTACAAATAATACATATATAAAAAATTAGAATTAGAATGAATTTAAAAAAAAATCAAAATCAAAATATATGAAAAGAAATTTAAACAAAACTCAAACCCGAAATAATATGAGGTAAAGCATTGTAATTTGATTTCTTATACTGAATTAAGTTTGGAAAGAGAAAAATGGTTATTAATTAAAATAGATAAATTGCGTACGCGTGTTGAAGTTATAATACATTGATGTCAAAAGGAAAGCTTGAAATCACGTGAAGAGAGATTAAGTGGGAGACGTAATTTAGAGAAGAAAAAACAATGGTAATTAGCTGGGATGATTAGCCAAATCATGATCTTTGCATGTAGACAAAAAAGGAGTGGATTTTCTTAATTGGTTGGCGAAATAAATGGGCCGTGATTCTCGCTATTTTGTACATTTTATTGTTGAATCAAATCTGTAGCCAAGTGTTGATCTACTACTGGTATTGTAGATTGACTTAATTGGTATCACCATGTTCTTGGTTTTTTATTTTTGCAACGGGGGTAGTTTTGAGGTTGTTGGAAGTAATAAAAATAGGTATTTCTGCAATTAAGTCAGTGATTAGGTTCTAAAATTATGAAGGATTGCGGTAATATCTTTGGGTATTGGGTAGAGCAGCAATTGGTTTGTTGAAAGCGATAAAGGGAGTGCGGCTGCACATGCAATACTTTTGGCTCTATACAAAGCTAATTTCTCTTCCAATTTTTTTTTTAACTTTTTTAGTAATAATTTTAACTTTGAAAAACGTTTCTACTCTTCCTTCCAAATGTTTCAAACTTAAATATGATTGTGTTAATATAATTACCAACGTTAAAAAGTTGCATCATCTTTAATTCAGACTTGAAGTTCACATCAAATCAAAAATCTTTCTTGGTTGGAGAATTAAACATTTATCATTAAATTAAGCTGTCTCGTCAAACCCCCCCCCCCATGTGCTATGTTCTTATATTTTTCCTAATCATATCTTCTTATTGCTTTCAACTTTAAACCGCTCATGCACTAAATGGTTAAAAACAACATAACACGCTGTGTTTTTCATTCATACACCTGTCTTTTTCAATGGATTGGTTCAAAATTTTGGCACGGAGATTAATGAAGTCAGGTAAAAACCCCGCCATGCACAAAAGCTGTATAGTTTCATACAACAATACTCTTATTTGAATTTGAATAGGAGTTTAATATTTTTGGTAAACTATTAAAATGGACAATTTATTAAAAAAAGTCCTTTTTTATTAATTATAGAAATAGATTGACTTTTTTATTATTTACGGAAAATGACTATTTTTCTCGAAAGCGCTTTTACGTCAGCACGTATTCACTGTACACGTTAGCAAAACGCGTCCTTAAGGGAGCGTTTTGCCCCTTTTTTTAAGGTTTAGGGTTTTTTAGGTTTAAGGTTTTTGGTGGGTTTTAGGGTTTAGAGTTATTTAATATTTTTAAAGGGAAAATTTAATGAACACTTAGAGTTGATGGTTAATTAATTAAATTAACTATGAAAATAAAAAAAATAATTAAATTAGGGTTTTGAGTTTTTTAGGTTAGGGTTTTTAATTGTTTTAGGGTTAGAGTTTTAGTGATTTGGGGTTTTTAGTGGTTTTTAAGGGAGAAATTAATGAACACTTAGAGTTAGGGTTAATTAATTAAATTAACTATGAGAATAAAAAACTCAATTAAATTAAGGTTTTAAGTTTTTTAAGGTTAGGGTTTCTGATTATTTTAGGGTTAGAGTTTTAGTGGTTTAGGGTTTTAATAGTTTTTAAGGGAGAAATTAATGAACGCTCAGAAATTAATGCACACATTCAAGAATGATGCATTTTTAGCAAATTTTTAAAAAAAAGCTTCCACGTGGACGCTCTTTTGCTATAGTGGTATCTGATAAAATAATTTTGAAAAGATGTTTCTGAACAAATAGTGTCAAAAACGCTTCAAGAAGGATGCACTTTCAGCAAAATTTCAGAAAAAAGCTTCCACGTGAATGCTCTTTTGCTACGTGGTATCTGATAAAATAATTTTGAGAAGATGTTTCTGAACAAATAGTGTCAAAACACTTCAAGAAGGGTGCACTTTCAGCAAAATTTCAAAAAAAAGCTCCCACGTGAACGTTCTTTTGCTACAGTGGTCTCTGATAAAATAATTTTAAGAAGATGTTTCTGAACAAATAGTGTCAAAAACACTTTAAGAAGGATGCACTTTCAGCAAAATTTCAGAAAAAGCTCCCACGTGGACGCTATTTTGCTATAGTGGTTCTGAAAAAGCCTTAGACTATAATTGAGCCAAACTTCATTCTCAGGTTGCATAAGTTACAGCAAGAGAAACTAAGGACGAGTGAATGTGTTAGTGCTGTTATTTACTATGATGGCAAGGTCCGTGACACCAAGAACGGCGTTGTTTTTTTATCGGAGAGTACAACACGACTGGTTTTTAACCAGAACATAGATTTCACGGAACTTTGTAAAAAAATTAGGCGTAAAATCTTCGAAACAACGCCAATTAAAGTTTTGTCTATTAAGTATCGATTTTATACTTCGGTTGATCCCGTGAGATATGACTCATTCGACATCAAAGGTCCTCGTAGCTTGGAGGCAATAGTGCAGACTCATCTTGCTAGTGGATCACCCTATCTTGAGTTATATGTACTATTTTCATCACCAATTGATGCATTTGCGACCTCGACATCTAATGCTGTTCGAGAAGAATACATGACCCTTGCCTGATACTCCGTTAGTGGGTGGCAAAACACGGAAGCACCCATGTTTGGTAGCAGTATGGAATACACAACCCCTGCACGACACTCCGTTGGTGGATGGGACATGTACCTCGGTGGGTCGATGTTTGATACTGGAAATACGTACTGGAGAATGACATCAACTTTTAGTGGTTGGCAATCCACATCGGATTGGGGACGTTATGAAACATCCAGAAGAAGGGATGATGTACTCCCTACGACATCCACCGGCGAGGGGACCTCGTTCGTTGCAGATGATGGTGGGTCAGATGATGAGTCCGATGTGGATCCGCCTCGAGAGCCCGGCCCTAATGGTGCAGAAGTTAGATTATTTTCTGAACCTGAGCCTGTTCCAACCATACCTGAAGATGTTGAAGGGGGTTCAGATGAAGAAGAAAAAGATTCGTAATTCAAGACGTACTCGCCTTCAATCCATATGCATAATGTCGATCTATCTCAAGATGATGCGTTGGAGTTTCCAGATCTACCACATAGAAGGCGTGACCGTACAAGTTCGTCATTGGATTCGGGTGAAATTGAAGTTGGTAGGGAGTTTTCTAATAAGGATAGTTTTATTACTACATTGAAACAATATAGCATCATGAACAAGGTTAATTAAAACATGGTTAAATCCAAATTCGATAAGTTTGAGGCCAAGTGTGCAGTGCAAGACGGTACGTGTTCATGGAATATCATGGCCTCATTGAGGAAAAGGACAGGCTTCTGGGCGATAAAAAAGTACAAAGGTCCATATACATGTGTTGGCGGTAAAGTATCATTAGGTGTTTACAGTTTTTGAATAAAACTGTTATTACATAGTGTTGCATTATTTAACATACTTCGTTGGCAGGTGCTTCACAAAATCATCCCAATATGGATTCAGATATGATTGCTAACTTAATACTATCGACGCTAAACGCGAATCCGAAGACTTCAGTACCAGTCTTAATTGTCAATATTCATAGCCAATTGAAGTACACGCCCTCTTACCGCAAGGTTTGGATAGCTAAACAGAAGGCGTTGAAAAAGATGTATGGTGGGTGGGACGCTTCATATAATGAAGTGTGGCAGTGGTGTCAGGTGCTGGAGAGATATGTCCTAGGTTGAATAACAGACCTTGAAACGACACCTGCATACTAAAATGACCGATTGCTCCGTGGATGCCAAGTGTTCAAGCGTCTGTTCTGGAGCTTTAAGTAATGTCGGGACGTATTTATATACTGCAAGTCATTGGTATAAATTGACGGTACCTTTATGTATGGTAGATATACCCATCGGCTATTATTAGCCGTGACATAGGATGGCGGTGAGAGAATCATTCTAATTGCGTTTGCAATGACACCGGGGGAGTCAGTTGATGACTGAAATTTCTTTCTTTTTAGGTTAAGGAGGCATGTCTACTCCCAACCTGATATATGCGTTATATCGGATTGAGGCACTGAAATACTAGCCGTAATTGAGTGACAAGGAAGCCAATGGCATCGTACACACCATCGGTATTGCCTAAGGCACGTTGCGTCCAACTATTACGTACAATATCAATCAACAACTAAACGACGACAAGTGACCAACATGGGTATTTAATTTCTATTAATATAATTTCGTTTGTAATATTCAATTTATTCTGAATGGAAGAGTGGTATGTAATTTTCGTTATCAACTTATATTGGCAGGGTATGAGATAAGTAATGACTGTTTTCATGAGATGTTAGCGGTTTTGCGTTCAGTTAACAAAGAAGGTGCAGACTAACTTTGTAACATACCTTTCAAACAATGGACACAAGCATACGACGACGGCCTACGATATGGCAATATGACCTCAAACCTGGCTGAATGTATAAATTCTGTTCTAAAAGGAACGCGTCATTTGCCGATAACAACTGTTGTGTGAGAAACATATTTTTGTTTAGCGACACTATTTCCAAAGCGAGTAGCGAGCTATAAAGGCCAAATGCAGGGATGCCATGTATAGTGCGCAAAGGTATTGCGAGAGATTAATAAGGAGAAGGCAAGAGCCAACACCATGCACACAGTCTGTGACGATCACGACAACCTATGGTTTCGTGTGACGAAGTTTGACAGACCGAACCAAGGTATTATTGGCGGGCAATATCGTGTACACTTGAGAAATAGGACATGCAACTGTGGGGTGTTTGACGTACTACGTTATCCATGCACTTATGTAATTGCAGCTTGTCAGAATTTCCGTCTGGATCCCATGACGTATGCCGACCAAGTGTACAAAATAGAATACATGTACAACGTGTGGAGACACATATTCCCACCGATCCCAGATGAACGTAAGTGGTCATCTGTATCGCTTGCTCCCTTTAAGCTGTTACCGGATAGAGAATTGTGTCGTAAACCAAAGGGTCGACCTTGCTCGACTAGGATACGTAACAATATAGATATCCGAGAAAGAACGAACCAACAGAGGTTGTGCGGATGGTCTAGGAACCCAGGCCATATAACTCGATCATGTCCAAATCGGAATAGCTGATAGTTATTGTAATAAAATTATGTTGCATTATTTATATTTTATTAAAAATATTAAAAATATTACCGTAGTCAAAATAACATTTATTTTAATAAAAATTATTGGCTAATTTAAAAGAACATTTATTGTATTAAAATTAAAAAAAGTAAAGTACAATTATAATATTAAAAATAATTTTTTAAAAAAGTAAAAACTATATAAAAAAAGTTTCTACAAATATACTAAAAAAATAAATGTTTGTGCCGGTCGAAATCAGTGCCAAATGGGGGTCGTCGACGGTTACGGGTTAGATTTCTCCTTGGTTCAGCTTCCGGCAAGGGTTGTGGTTGCTCCGATGGGGATTGTGGTTCCTCCAGCAGGGGATCTGGTTGTGGGTGTTGGGAGGATGACCCACCTTGATAAAATAATGAGTGTGGAGGTGTTTGCATCACCCATGGTGGAGGTGTTTGGATCCCATAAGGCGATGGGGAATGGTAAAAAGAAGAGCTCCCCAACGGAGCCTCGTGCGATCCCTCATGCGACGATGGCCTATTGATCGGCGGTTGACTCGGAGTAATTGGGAACAGAGATGAACCGGGCCATGTATTCCAACTTGCCGTAGGACTGGGAAAAGGAAACATAAAAGGGTTAGGATACATATAAGGGCTAGGATACACACCTGGCATAGTCTAAAAAGGCTGTGATATGGGTGTCGTCGGTTGAAGTGTTGGCCCAAGTGGCTGTGTGGGCGCTATTGATGGGCTTGGTGATTGTGTGGGCGCTGCTGATGGGCCCGCATCGTCATCCTTTCTTCTTGGATTTAAAGGGCCCCGTCGTTCCCTTTGCACACGAATTTGTCGTCGCCTCTCCTCTTCCGACAGTAAATATGGCTTGCCATGGATCCTAAACCATGGCATGTATTCCGGCACGTATGCTAACTCAGGAACGATGATCTGTTCTCGAGTAGGTATATAGTCATACCTATTTTCCCACATTTCGATATATTCTGACCAGTGTCTCAGCCAATCCATATTCAATAGCCGTAAGTCGACTTTGTGCTCATTATCGAGCACCTCAGGTTCCACGGGAATCAGTTGTCAGAATCCAAATTGCCGTAATACCCTATTTGACTGATGCATCTCCACGATAGCATAGTTTACCAATGGGACCTTCACATGTCAAATGTTCGGATATTGAAAAAATTCATCCAGAATTACTGCTCGAATTGCCAGATCCTCGTATGGTGTCCATTGAAACTATATGAACATGATAATACTATTAGTTATATAGGTAATACTAAATACTAAATACTAAATACTAAATACTAAATACTAAATACTAAATACTAAATACTAAATATGAAATGACTATTTTATTATGTATATATATTTTATTTAATACTTACTTGTGCTTCTGACCGTTGGTCTAATAGAAGCCGTATCTTCAAGAGATATGGGTATTCCAACATAACTCGTCGAATGGTTCCACCTAATTAAATAATTTTTTAGCATACAATTATATTTTAAATCTACGTAATAAATGTAAAATCTAATATAAAATTTACCTCGTTATTAGTGGGAATGTATATGGGTGGTTCACTCGAGGACGTAAAAATGGAAAGCGAAACCGTGCCCATGATTGCAGTAGTGATAGGCATCCTCCGATTTTGGCTTTATTCGGTTGCGTCGCCCCGCACATCTCTCGGTACAATGTTGCTAACACGGCAGACCCCCAACTTAATTCACCTACCACTTTAAAATCAACGAGCTTCAACAGCCATCTCAGATGTACGCGGTGCTGTGACAAGTCCGGCATCAAATAACCTCCAATCATCTCAAGAATGTATGCCCGAGCATATCGTATTCTTTCGAGTTCAGTTGAATCATTATCCGACTTCGAGAATATGTCTCGTAACCAGTCCATCTCGATCCGACCTCCGTTAATATCATCCGGTATAGCACCCAAAAGCTCGTAGCATACGGCTCCCCAAACAGTAAATGATGCGATGCGGACCCGGTGACTGCGTACCCATCCATCGGCAATCCTAATTGCAATTGCACGTCTTCTAGAGTGATAGTACACTCTCCGCATAGAAGATGGAAAGTGTGCGTCTCGGGTCTCCACCTCTCTATCAATGCACTGATTAATTTCGGGTCCAACTTGCACCCCCGGCCTATTGTGGCCACGTACCAAAAATCCACTTCCCGAAGGTAATTCTCTATCAACAGCGATGGAGGACCAGGCATATTATGGATATAGCATTGCAACACCCGATCTACAGACTGTTATAAAAAATTATAAAATAAATATTAATTAAAATTGCATAAATGAAAAAAATATTAAATACTATATTCAAAAATTAATTAAGTTGATTACTTACCATTATCATCTGCTCGACGGAGATGTGTTTCTTATCGAGACGAATTAATGAACCGGCCATTGCTAACACAATCAAATATTTTTGTAATTTAAAAAATAAAACTAATTCAAAAAAAATAAAACACAGCTTTTTTGCAAAAATTAGAGACAACTTTGACAAAAATTGAGAGAAATTTGAGAGAATTTGAAAAGATTTGAGAGAGAATTGTTGTGAGAGGACTATTGTGTGAAAAAATGAAAGGGGGGGCCTTTTATAGTTTTTTTTTATCGTTGGGGGTGACTGTTGGGGTTACTGTTGGAGCGGGATAAAACGCTCCCCCAGGGACGCGTTTTGCTGACGTGTACAGTGAATTCGCGCTGACGTGGAAGCGCTTTCAAAGAAAATGGTCCTTTTCCATAAATAATAAAAAAGTCGGTCCATTTCCATAATTAACGAAAAAAAGGGCTTTTTTTAGTAAATTGCCCCTATTAAAATAATAATATTTTATTTTAATTATTCACGTTGTTTTAATTTAATATTTTGGTCACTCATTTGTTAAATTATTAAAAGTAGTTTTTTCTTATTTTTATTGGCATATTAATAAATTTATTCTTCCAATATTAACTTGATACGATTTGTAATTATTGGAGGACTAAATTTATTATTATGCCAATAAAAAGATCATCGTTAGTGATTTAATGAATGAGTGACTAAAATATTAAATTTTGATAATGTTAGTGACTAAAGTAGAAAATGTTAAACTTGAACGACCAAAATAGAAATATACTAATAGTTAGGAGACTATTTTTATAATTTAACTAATATATTTTAGATATGGACTTGACAACTACTCTTGCATTAGGGTTTGTATGTTTTTTTATCTAAATTAATCTTTGACATTCTCTTGAAAGTATAATGTGAGAATAATTGTCTAATTCAGGCCTCAAAATTATAATATTTACCAAATTTAAAGACTAATTAAGAGAAAAAAAGATATTCAAATTTAAATGTAAGAATTACTGCCAAATCTAAGCCTAAATAATGATTTAACACCTATGAAAAATTCATCAAAAGATTCCCAAGTAGGGTATGCCTATAACGCTTTCGAATGGTGAAAACTTTTAATTTAAGTTGAATTTTAAATTTATTGGTTGAAGTTGGGTTCAAGGTGGATGATATATTAATTTATAAGTTTGATTTTGTTTAATTATTATAAATTAAAATAGGGGTTGAGTGATACAAGATTTGAATGTTGATTTTTTATCCCAAACATATAATGATGTTACCGCTTCAAATGATTATGTGATCGAGTTTGCTTGGTTTATTTCCCAATGAGGCTTGTTTAATAATTGGTGAAGTATAATATTTTTTAAAAAAAGAATAAACTAGTAATTTACTATCAAAATGTTAAAAGTATAATTTTAAATGAAAATTTTAGTTATACTCGTAAATAATTTGAATTAAGTATTAAGATAAAACAATCAACAACTCATTTTTGTTGTGTAACTTTTTTTTTACAATATTACACTCATACTTCCAAGCCCATGCTTACCCTGCTATGTTACACCACAAAATTATGCTTAATAAAATAGTGAATAGGGGTCAATGTTAGATCGATTGTGAAAATTTTCGAGTTGATAAGTTTTATTTTATCATCTTAATTTGATTTGAATTTTTTTAATCGAGTCAAGTGAAATAAAATTTGAATCTGGTCAAATTGAATCGATTGGAATTTTTTGAGTTAGATTAAAAAAACTAAATATGTCAAATTAAAATATCATTATAGTATAACTAATTTCATGTTAGAGCATATCAATTTGAAATCATATATATATATTTTTTTTGATAAAATAAACAAAGAGAATTACAAAGAGAAAGTCAAAAACGAGTTAACAAAAGATTTATCAATTTCCAAAATCTTTTTAATCTCCAACGGGGGGTCCTCAATGATGTTTAAAGATTCAGTACTCGACAGAGCCCTTTTTGCCAAAGCATCAGCTACCCGATTAGTATCTCTAGGAGCATAATTCAGAGACCACTTCTTTTCAAAAGCTAGAACTTGTTGAATCCTTCTTATAAAAGAGTTTTTTGAATCACCCATTTTATTGTCATTGATAGAGATCACGTTCTCAATGTTGTCTGTTTGTATAATGACCTCATCATAGCCTTGTTTTTGTAGAATAAGTAGTCCATCTAGTACACCCCACAGTTCAGTTGTCACAATTGAGCGTTCCCCCAAGAAGCGATTATAGCCCAAGATCCACTCCCCTTTGTTATCACGTATCACACCACCTGTAACAGAAAGACCAGACACAGGGTGAACAGCACCATCAGTATTAAGGAAAACGCACGTACCTGAGTTATGATAGGCTGAGAACTGCTTCGGCTGAGAAGCCGTCTCTTCATTATGGACGGAGAGAAAGTGCTTTGCCCAGCTATAAGAGACACTGACAATATCCTTTGGGTGCATAGCATGTCCTTGAAAAATGGACAAATTTTGATTCTTCTAGATGCGCCATAGAATGATCCCAAACAGACAAGCCCAAGAAGAGTCACCCAACTTGTTCGTAGAGAAAAGTTGCAGGTTCGAGAAAAGCTACTCTAAAATATTACCAGAATAGAAACTCCTAAGATGATTAGCAGGGATGATGTTATGCCAAATCTCCCTTGCAAAAGAGCAATCTCTAAGAACATGAAGAGTATCTTCCGAAATATAACCACATAAATGACACGACGCGTCTTGCGCGATACCCCTCCTAACTCTTTCAGAGTTAGTTAGAAGCCTCTGCTTGAGAATTAACCAGATGAAATGTTTCACACGTTGAGGTCCTGGAATTTTCCAAAACATGCTCCAAGACGCCTCCCTCGGATTCCAAACCTCTTCTTTCAGCAAAAAGTACGCACTCTTCACAGAAAAAACCCCTGATGTCGTTCTAGACCAAGAAAGAAAATCTGGTCCGGCCTGATCAAGAGGAGGGGGAATGATGCGCCTAACCACTTCTTCTGGCAGCCTCAATCTAAAAAGATCAAGATTTTAATCACCATTGCCTAAAACCATCTCATTGATTCTGGTCTCAGGCTCAATGTTGTCATAACTTAGAATATAATGATTAAGAGGTCCCAAATTAGGAATCCAATTATCTTTCCAACATCGTATAGTCTTCCCATTGCCAATGGTCCAAATCATATTACTCCGCAAGAGGGGCCACGCTTTGGAAACTGCTTTCCACATATAGGAGCAACTATTCCTCATAATGGATTTCGACATATTTCCATACAAACCATACTTAGCTCTTAGAACCCTAACCCAGAGAGTTTCAGACTTGGTAATAAGATTATAGCCAATTTTCATCATGAAAGCTTTATTCTGATCCCCCAAGCGACGAAGCCCAAGACCTCCATGAGTCTTAGGCTGACATATATCATCCCACCCTACTAAGGCCATCTTCTTTTTACCATCCGCAGCTCCCCAAATAAACTGTCTCGCTAATTCTTCAATAGAGTCACAAATTCCTTTAGGGACAGGGGTTGATTGCATGAGGTAACTTGGTATCGACAATAAAACCGACTGTGCTAATGTGACTCTTCCAGCAAAAGAAAGACTCTTAACATCCAAACTAGAAAGTCGACTACGTACTCTTTCCACCAAGAAATGTAAGATGCTATTAGTAACTCTCTGATGAAAAAGTGGGACCCCAAGGTAGTGGCCTAAATCCTTAACTTCTTGAAACCCAAGGGTATCATTTATAGCTGCCCTTAAAGGTTCATCAACCCCCGTCGAAAAAAACACGTTCGTCTTCCTAGCATTAACCTTATGACCAGAAAGCTCACAAAAGTTGTTCAGAAAATCCTTCAGAAGGCCACTATGAACTAAATCAGCTTGGCTAAAAATCACCAGGTCATCTGCAAAGAAAAGATGCGATAAATTTGGACCTATGCGCGATAGTCGAACGGGGCTCCACTCCTTTGCCAAAATGCTCTGGTGAAATCTATGCCCCAACCATTCCATACAGAGAACAAAGAGATAGGGTGACAGTGGACAACCTTGCCGGATACCTCTCACTGGCTTAAACTTTTGAGTTGGCTCACTATTCCAAAGTACCTGCAAAGAGGATGAAGATATAGCATTCATAATAACTTTCACTAAATGACAAGGAATACCTGCTGCATTGAGAGAGGCTTCGACAAAATCCCATCTGACTTTATCGTAAGCCTTTTCCAAATCAATCTTGACAGCCATCCATTGAAGTCTCTTTTTAGACCGCATAGAATGTAAAACTTCCTGAGCAATAATGATGTTGTCAATAATGCTTCTTCCTACAATGAAGCCTGCTTGTTCTTGCCCGATAATCTTTGGAAAAATAGACTTAAACTTATTAGCAATGTCTTTCATTACTAATTTATACAACACTGAGCAAAGGCTGATGGGTCGGAAGTGAGAAAAAGTTTCTGGACTTTTTACTTTGGGAATTAACACAATAAGAGTGTTATTAAACTCTGGTTCGATGTCTCCCCCTTCGAAAATATTCTTGACCCACTCACAGATGGCATCTCCAATATTATCCCATTGATTTTGGAAGAAAGCAGCCTGAAAACCATCGCTACCTTGGGCTTTCAATGGTGCCATATCGAAAAGTGCAATTCTTATTTCCTCATTCATAACATTTCTATTGAGAAAATCAGCGTCTTCAGTGCTAAGACTAGGAAAAGCGCTGGGAGGAATAGTACCTAGTGATCTTGGATTTTCCCCGTAAAGCTTTTGGAAAAACTGAGCCGCTTCAGTTTTGAGTGTCTCAGGATCAAAATTCCAATCTCCATTGGTATCACGTAAAGCAGTGATTTTATTAAAATTCCTCCTCTGAACAGTGCGCCTATGAAAATAACTTGTGTTACGGTCACCCAATTTCAGCCACTCACATCTGGATTTTTGCTTCCATAACATTTCCTCATGATGAAGAACATTTTCCAACTCCTCGCGAATCAAAATTTCCTGATGAAAAATAGATTTCAAACAAGAAAGGTCCAAAGCAAATTGAGTCTTAGAGAGCTGATGCATTAACTGCCTCTTCCTCTGATTAATATGGCCATAAACACATTTGTTCCAGTTTTTAAGCTTATCCGTTAAACGTACAATTGCACTAGTCATGTTACCATCAAAACACCAATTTTCCTTAACAAACTCAGAGAAATTTTGGTGGTGAAGGCAACCAGCTAAAAAACGGAAGGGACGATTAACACCAAGTCTATCGTTTTTAAAAAGGTTAAATAGAAGGGGGCGGTGATCTGACTTAATTCGAGGCAGATGGGACACCGAACAATTGGGAAATAATTCCATCCAAGAGTCATTGCCCACAGCCCTGTCCAATCTCTCAGAAAGATTACCCCGATGCTAAGTGAACGAAGGACCTTGGAAACCCAAATCATGCAGCTGAGCTCTATCCATAAAATTTCCAAATAACTGACACCTGCGACCTTTGATATGACCTCTTTTCTTATCATCGGAAGAGAGAATGGCATTAAAATCTCCAATTGCCATCCAATGATCCTTTCCAATGGGAATTGAGCAGCTAAGATCATTCCACAAGACCTTCCTTCGCATTTTATCAGGGCTCCCATAAACGAAAGCAACCAAAATCGGCTTAGGAATTAATATAGAATAGATACGGGCCAAAATAAATTGAGTGTGGTTACCTACCACCTTTAAATCAATCGAATCTTTCCATCCAATCCAGATACCTCCAGAGAAGCTTACGGCTTCCACACGGTGAGACTTATCCTAGCCCAACTTTGTAATAATTTTGTCAGCTTTGTTTCCACTAATTCTTGGCTCAAGTAAACTAATGATATTAGGCTTATGCTGATTATTGTACTCACGAAAAGCTCGTAAAAACTTATCTGATGCACATCCCTGTACATTCTAAGATAAAATAGACAAATTCATAATAAAATAAAAGATAAAAGAAAGACAAACTTATCTTATTGATGAACAGAATGAGGGAACTCTACTTCCTTGCCAGACTTCTCTGTTAAATCCATGACTGATTTCCCATCAATTTCTGAAGCGATAAGTTCCGCTGCTCTCTTCATAGAATCTGCAAAAGGAACACGAATATTCTCAGAATATTTAAAATAACTCCCTGGTCCTTTTAAAGTTTTATTCAGCTTCCATCCTCTTTTGGAACCAGTCCCTTTAGTATACTGGCCCTTAAAAACCTTTTTGGATAAATTAATTTCGGTCGAATGTCTGCCCCTCAATTGCTCAGTCGTATTCTCTGTAGGACTTCTATTAGAAAACACGGCTGCCGAGTGATTTTTGGCATCCAAAACACCTTCCTTCACGTCCACATTGACAAAAGAGGTCTCCTCGAAAGCAGGGTTGAAATGCACAATATGGTTCACTGGATTTAATGTCCTATTGTTAGCGTCATTGATTATCGAGGGGATATCCGAAGTACTTAAAGCTTTGGCAGAAACTGTAGCAGCTATGTTCGAATTTTGGGCCTCCTGCTGTAACCCACCACAACCATTACTATCCGTCTGGTCTTTATCGGTCGAAGAGGACAAATTCAAAACCATCTTGGACATTTGTTGATCCTGGCCCATAGAAGGCTGACTCGTGGTCTGAAACACAGAACGGGTAGTGGGCTGGAGGGCACGTGCCTGCCCTTTAAAAGAACTATCCACCGACACACCTGAATTGACACTCTTCGAAACATTAGCAACAGATTTCCTGCCCGTTGGTGTCATAATTAGAGAAGCATTTAAGGGAGCTTTCCCTTTATTCTTCAGATTTGATTGTGGTTCCTTAATTATTTCTTCTACCGAAGGCACCTCCTCCAAATCTGCAAGAGATTGGAACCGTGATCCCAGATTTTTCTCTCCTTTCAAATTATTGCCTTTTTTAGAAACCTCCAGATTGCCGCGCTTGGACTTTCTCTCCACCAGCATCCAAGGCCCGTAAGCTTCTTCTCCGGCCACCACATTAGTACTCGAATCATGGCCCGACGACTCACCCTTCTCATTTTCCCCTGATCTTTGTGTGATCATTGAACAGGATTCTTTAGTGTGACCATAACAACCACAATTAAAACATACCACAGGTAAGTTTTCATACTCAATCCTCTGAGGGTTACCATTAATAAAGATTTTAGAGACTAACGGCCGTCCCAGATTGACAAGCACTGCCATACGAGCATAACGACCCCTTGCTCTACTATCCGTGTTCGTATCCAATTTGGTGACTTTCCCTATCAAGCCTCCTATCTCTATAAGTATCTGTTTTTTATAAAAATGACTAGGTAACCCAGGAAAGCGAATCCAAGTAAGGACCTAATTTGGGTAGGGCAAATTGGGATTGAAATCAATCGTCTAAGGCTGGACCGTAAGATAATGACCGAAAATAACCCACGGTCCCTGAGAAAGAATTTTGTTGTAATCTGCAGTAGTCTCAAATTTTGCAAGATAGTAGCCATTTTCTGTATCCATTAATTGAAAAGGCTTAGCCGGCTTCCATATTCCATATAATCTATTTTGCAGGGTCGTAATTCCAAGGTTCCTTCCCAGCATCTTAAGAACCACCGAGGTTGACATTTCCTTTTCCAGAAGTTGATAGACTCTCTCCGAGAAATCAATTGAGGGAACTCCATCAATACAATATTTCTTGACATCCTGCTTTGTAAGGGCGAAACTATCTGCAGAGCACTGGTCCTCAGACGTGTTATTTAGATCTAAAGTTTCCTTCCCCACTAACATATCCTTCCAAGACAACGAAGGCTCTGGTAGTGGATCTACCACCATAACATCATCAGAAGACACATCCGATTCCTTAAATCTGACCTTCTTAGTATTAGAATCATCAAGGAAAGGGATATCCTCTCTGATCTTGTTTGCACTTTCAACCACAGAAGACGACAGCATTCTTACCAAAAAAAAAAAACTTTTAATTGATACAAATACGTTAAATCATATATATTTTAAAACTTTTTTAAAGCAATATATATATATATACTTTAGTATGATAAATTTGAATCATTAATTAACTTATTTATGTCTCAAAATTATTATTTTAGAAAATTTTAAATTTTAAATTTTAACTTTCTTTACATATTCTTTAGAATTTTTTTTATAAATTTTGGATTTTTTATAAATATTTTGAATTTTGAAAATTATTTGAATTCTTTTTTTGTAATTTTTATTGGGAGAGATTAATTTGTTCATTTTTAAATTTGACAGGGACCAAAAGAGTATTTATATCAATATGTTATTCGAATTGTAAAATTCAACTCGATTCAAACTTGAAACTCAAATTACTTATTTGAGTTCACTCGAAAAAATCGAATAACTTAATTCGATTAACTCAAAATTCAAATTTTTTATGATTTTTTCAAAACCCATCGAGTTTTGCTTACCCCTAACAATGAGAAGGTAAACAATTATATCATAGAAATGCAGTGATTAAAACATGAAATTTTACTTTTATTTCAAGGAATTTAATTTCATTATTTTAAGATTAAAAAATACAAGTTTAATTACTAATATCGTTAAAATTATTCTGTTAAATTTAGGTTTATTATAATGTTAATTTTTTGTTACGTGACTACTAAGTGAATATTCTTTTTTTTAAGATGTCACATTAGGAAATTTAATAAAAAAGGTTAATAATTAAATCCAAATTTTAAAATCGAAAAAGTAAAGGACTAAATTCTTAAAAATAGAAGTAAAATGATTAAATATCAAATATACAAAGAATACATGGAGTTGGAATATATTTTAACCAAATATAATTCCCAAATTATTGGAGAGCATTAGCCACTATAGCTTAATTCATGGCCGTAATCAATAGAGTTTTTTTGCCTGAATCTTTGGACTAGATTTGCTCCACTGCAATATTGTATTTTAACTCTTTTTAACTGCCTTAAATTGGTAGATTACCTAACTAGCTTATGATCCTTTAAAACAGACAAAAGATTTCCAACAACAACTACCCATTGGATTCGGTGAAGAACACTTTGAAAAACTCCTGGTCTGTAATAATTACGTTAAGAGGGTTCCAAAGATATATATAACTACATTTTCTTCTCATCAATTGAAGAAAGGGTAACAGACCAACATGAAGTAAAGAATAGGGTTAAATTTTAAATTGGTTCATGAACTTCAAAATGTTTTGTATGTGTCCTCAAATTACCAATATTGTATCAATCAAGTCTTTCTATCAACTTACTAGCCAATTTAAACCTTAAATGCTAGTTTGAATCCGATGTGGCGTATTTGGAAGAATCGAAACCTGTTCATCTTCCAAGATACTATTTGGAGTGCTGATGAAATTATTAAAATCTCTTATAGCTGGGCGAAATAATATTTATCCTCTTTACAGTTCTCATTCCATAAAGCACGAAGTCATCTTCACAATTGGCCCTTACCTAACAGCTGGGTGTGTTTGAGCACTGATAGTTCGATAAGATTTGACATGTCTTTTAACGGTTAAATTAATGATTTTAATAATGGAAGGACATGATTTATATAGCATCGATAGTTTGAGGATGTATTAGAATATTTTGAAGTTTAGGGCCCAATTTAGAATGAATGTCATAGTTTGGAGATGTCAGGTGAAATTTGGAGATCAATTTAAAATCTTGGTCATAATTTAAGGGTTGTGATGCAATTAACCTTAAATTTTTTTTATTTTTTTTAAAAGAGAGGTTGCTGAGGGATTTTGTGTTTATGGCTCAATGAGCACCGTTTGATAATTGGGTCATCATTGTACAAACCTTAGGATTACTGTTGCGAATGTGCCTGCCGACACCATGAATGTTGCTCAGGGATTTTCCATAGAATCACACCTTTTTTTTTTCTCCAGCACATCCTTTCCCTTTTCACACTCGGGCAATTTATTTTAAAGTTTACATTGATCTTTAATAAGATACATGCATGTTATGGTGTCTAAAATTATTGGCGTAGGGTTTTACTTTGAATTTTAAATTAACTAAGAAAAAAGTAAAAAGTAAATCAACAGAACCTATCCTACTATCACCATGATTACAAAAATTGGAACATTTTTTAATTTAAAATGCAGAACGAGGGTTAAATACAAGAAACCCAGATTTTTCATTGCTTCACTTTTCTTTTTTTGCTGTCCACAAAATTGAGTGTTATCTTGGATTCCATTTATCATATGCCGTTAAAAGAAATGAAAAGCCATAATACAGATAAGTAAATGTGTGGAGAAACAGAAGAGTAATTTGCACAAGTAATTCTAAGTACATATAATATTTAAAAACTTAACTAACAAGTTTAAAATCTCTTTCATAATTATTGTTTACTACCAATTCTTCAAATTATTCATATATTCGTGACCATTGAAATATTAATTTCATTAATAATATTTTTATATATAAAAATATATGTGATACACCGTCAATGCATGGGTATTGAAAAAACGTTCAAAATGACTGCTAATTGCATATTAAGCTGCAACTAGATGAATAAAAAAAAAAAGAAAAAAGAAAAAAAGAGAGTAAAAATAGATTAAAGATTAACATTGTTAGAATAGTGAAATCAAACGGTATATGTGAAGAATCTTTAGATTTAGCTCAGGGATGAACAAGAATGAAAAATGAAAATAAAGAAAGAGGGAATGAAAACTATCATTTATCAACTAAACTTGAAATTCACTTTACACATCAAAATTACGGAATCTAAAACAAGAGATGCCACCAATCCAATCTGTAGAAATCAATAACCTTTAGATATCA
Source organism: Gossypium hirsutum (assembly GCF_007990345.1). Taxonomy (NCBI): domain Eukaryota; kingdom Viridiplantae; phylum Streptophyta; class Magnoliopsida; order Malvales; family Malvaceae; genus Gossypium; species Gossypium hirsutum. The sequence goes on from NC_053436.1 coordinate 22,225,783, forward strand.
AACTACTAGCTCAAGCAACACCAATTGAACTGCATATCAACAGCCAAAGATTTTGAAGCAAATCACACCCAAAAGAGCAGATATGTCAAAGATCCATACAACAATAGTAAAAAAAATTAAAGCAGCAAACCAAAAAATAATAAAATCAAACAACTGTGATAAATGAACATGGAAACCTTTGGTTAAAGCCAATTTTATTTTATTTTTGATTATTTGATATACATTTGAATGGTTGATGGATGATGAAATCAATAAGCAAGCACACATATATGATAACATGTCATATAATAACCTTCGTCTGACCTGATCGTTGGATCCGAGTTATGGTGTAACACCCCAAACCGGGCCCAAACGTTATGGCCGAATCTGGCGTATCACATCGAAGCGTCGTTCAAAAATTGAGTTGTCGTTAAAATTTCATTTCTATGATTAAAACCTTTTGCTCGAGGTTAGTAAATCCTCTCGTCAAAAACGTTTACTTAATGTCTGGCATTGAAACTTTAAGTTATTTCAAATCACGGAAACTACTAAAGTTTGAAATATAAAAACGTTGGTTTTTAAATGTTTTTGAAACTAGTTATTAATTTTTGAAAATTCGTGTTTAGCAGTTTTAAATAGGGAAATCAAAAGCCGAATTAAAAATTTAATCCCTCAAAGGCCTTATTACAGAATCAAAACCCCAAAACATAAAATTCAAATAAAAAGTCTATAGCAAAGCATCAGCGGTCGTGTGGCCACCTCCGAGTCTCTTGCGACTCCAAATCGCCTAAGGCTGGGGATTACCTGTATAGTTAGACAGAAGGGTGAGTTTGTGAAAACTCAGTGTGTAATCCCTTATGATGCAAACATTCAGATATACGGTATGCAGAAACAGACTGGGTCTGAGCCCATCACAGACACAGTATCAGGTGGGCTTTAGCCCATTAACAGAATCAGGTGGGCCTAAGCCCAATACAGAATTAGTATCAGATGCAATTATGCAGACAGATATCCAGCCCAGTCCAACAAATACACCACCCGTACCAACCAACACACCATGTGGGGATAAAATCGACCCACCCAGCCAACACACCAAGCTTAACACCGGTTGCGGCACTAAGTCAACAGAACGGCTCAGCGCTATAGACAGAATGGCTAAAAGCCATAAATATTGCAGCAATGTTGCCAGTTAACAGAACGGCTAAAAGTCATAAGCAGAAAGGCAGTAAGCCTTGAACAGAACGGCTACAAGCCATACACTTCCTCTGTCAATATTAACCCAACCCCATGCAGGATGACATATCATAGTAACATACGTGAATGCAGGATGTCATGCTCGGTATCAATCATCTAACTTTCATACATACATCAGTCAATCTAACACTAAGGGTGTAACGGACATCTCGTTAGTTAGGGGCAAAATGGTAATTTTACCCCCAAGGGTATTTTGGTCATTTTACCAATATTGAGGTCTCGATACATATTACGACCTCCTAGAAGGTCTATTGTCGCTTCGAGCGACTCAGATAACCTACATGGCTAGAACAGTGTGTATGGGCCCAAGTAGGCCTATACGCTCGTGTAGCTTATTTAGTCCAGATTCACATACAGCATCGCAAGTCTCATAAACCAACTTATCACTGATCACTCATCGAGGATTTTACCCGTGTGGGCCTATAAACCCATTGGGCCCACGCGGCCCATTTCAGCCCATCGAGGCCCATAACGGCCCTAGTCTACGAAAACGCACATAGTGGCCTCTGACTTGGGGCTCGATTCGCCCCACGTGCGTTTGCACGCTCGTAAGGCCTCTAATGCTGAGGTTCCGGCATTTTGGCCTTTTGGCTTTTGCCGATTCACAGTTAAACAGGGGTGTCAATACACACCTTTTCAGCTTTTGACAGTTCAAAATGGTGTATGGTTACACACCTTTTTCGGAATAGCGCAGAAATCTCCCAGTACCAACCCTACATCAATCAATGTTTTTGGTTAATGTTAATACCTTTTACTAACACTTAATCCCAAAAGAATGGCATTGACACTCACCTTAACCAAAGTGTGTGATTTGGTCTGCTTGTAATGTTAATCGAAAGATGACTACACCCTTACCTGCCGAAACGCTGTAATAACAAAGGAATCCATTAATCAACAAATGCATGATCTAGAATTTGAATCTATTTTATTGCTTAACAAAAACCCAAATCCAAAGATAGGGCATTCGGCCAACCCCAAAGTGCTAGACCAAAACGCTTACCTTAAATCGCGTGGTAAGAAAACAGTTCCGGTAACTAACTTCAGAAACTCCTTTGCTTTACCAAAAACCTAGAATCCAACAACCACCACCTCATAAGGAAGGCATCATGATTTCGGCAACTCAGGTACATGAAGAGAAACAGGTAATCGATTTTTGGAAAAGATAGAAAAACGTGTTTGAACACATATAACTATAATAGAAAACCAAGAGAGAACCCGTGAGTACCTACCAGTCTGTCAGAACCCTTGTAAACAAAATCGTATGTCACTAGTAGAAGAGAAAAGCAATCGACCAAGAACCAAATTCAGAGGGTGTGCCGAAAGGAAAAGCAATGAAGAGATTAAAAAAAGTAATCAATTGAGGGAGAACTAAAAAGAAATCAGTATAGTGAAAGAGATGATGGTAAGGGAAGTGATCAGGAAAAAAGATGAAGAAGAGATATTCGGCTACTACTCAAGGAATGGAAAAAAGAAAATGAGGGCAAAAAGGATACAAAGATAGTATATTCAGCCAGGAAAAAGAGAAGTAGAAACAAAAGTGAACGAGAAAATCGTCAACAAAGGTTGTATTCGACAACACCAATTAGCTTCCCAAATGGTCAATTCCGCGACACCAATAACCCAAAATGGAGAGCAAAAAGAGATATCTTTCGGCACTAAGAGTCACAAACAAAAAATGATCAAAACTCACCAAAATGAGAGGAGAAACATCTCATAGCCAAATTTGCATACTCTAACCCCCTAATTGGCTACAACTCTCCCTAATTTGAAATCCATGATTTTCTCCTAAAATCTCTCCCCTTATCCCTCCTTGAATCACTCCTCACCACTCTCCATAACTCCTCCATCAAAATTTCACTGTAACACAACCACTGGTAGAAACCAACTGTAAAATAAATACCCCAATTGTGCTGCTGCACGCTCAAAACTTAGACCTTAAACACCATTCCACATGCCACTTGCCTCCCTGCCACAATCTCTCTTGTGTCACAAAATATCCTCAATTAATTATAAGGTCTATAGGCCAAAGTTCAGGTTCCTTTAAAGAAAAACCAAAATAAATTGCAAAAGCCAAGACTTGAACCTAGGCTCCCTTGCAACCTTAATGACCCCACAACCACTAAACCACATGCTTCCTTGTGTCATTTATTTAAGAAAATAATTTAAAAGGACTTCATCCAAGCATCCAGAGTTTTATTCACTTAAAACCAAAATTTTTGCTAAAGCTTAAGTTTGAACCGAGGACTTTTCCAACTCCTCTCAGGACCTTAACCACTTAGCAGACATTTAATTGTGTCATTTCCTTGCACAATTAAATACTTATATACAACCTCTTTATGGCCCCATACTCAAGGCCCAATACTTCTAGGCCCAAATTTGGGGCGTTATAATTCTACCCCCTTAAAGAAATTTTGTCCTCGAAATTTCCAACTATCTGAACAAACGCTTACCTCAATCTACACCACTACGCTCCCACTACGCACTTTAGTTTCAAATTAAATGTAGTACACTATGGTTTTAGTACATATCATTATCCGTATCTAGAACATCTCTGACCTCTCGGCGACGTGCTGCATAGACTAAAGCTAGTTGTCTCGTCTCAACTTAACCAGCACCTCTGCCTAGGGCTCCACGGCCCACTCCATTTCCACCCCTAGCCTGAATATGGCCTCCTAGCGGCTACTGTCCACCTCTCACTGGCTGAACAAAACCCTGCCCTACAGCCTGCATCCGTCCAGACCTCTGTGGACAATCTCTCATAAAGTGCTCCGCTGATCTGCACCTGAAACACGTCCCAGTCCTTTTTCGACAGTCACCCTGATGGTAGCTCTCACAACCCACACAAGGCTGTGATCCAGTAACAGCAACAGGGGCCCTAACCCGAACTGGCCCTTCCATTCTGGCATTTCTCTTAGGCCTCCAATTAGAATTGGACGTCTCCAAAACCATCTTATCTCTACTCCTTTCTTTTTCTCAATTCTGACGCTCGGCGCGCTTTAGCTCCTCAGCAATCTTAGCTTTCTCTACTACTGCGACAAAGTCCCGCTCCCTCTGTGGAGCTATCAACACTCGGAGGCTGTCCTCAAATCGAACATAGTGCTCGTATTCCGTTGCTACTATTCCTCGACCATACCAACTAAGTCAAAAAAATTCTGCCTCGTACTCAGCCACAGATCTATCACCTTGAACCAAATTCAGAAATTCCTTTCTGCGAGCGTCCACATAGCTGGCGTCCACATACGTTCCCTGAAACGTGGACTTTAAGAACCCCCAGGTCAACCGGTCAGACGAGGTACCCGCTTTTACCATAAACCACCACTAGTAAGCTTCATCCCTCAGCAAGGACATGGTACCCTTCAACTTTTGTTCCGGCGTGCAGTCGAGGTCATCCATAATTCTTTCGGTGGCCTCCAACCAGTATTCTGCCACACTAGGGGCCACCCCAGAAACTCCCCTATAGATCTCTGCGCCATTTGACCGGAGCCATTCTGTAATCGACCCACGGCCCCCAGTAACAGTACTAAGCCCAACAGTACCAGCAACCCTTTCCAAAATACGAAGCATCGCCTAGGACAGTGCATCATCCCCAGCAGCTAGGTCGAATGACCCTGTCTCAGCCACCAGTGAAGCTGGTGCTTCCCTCGCCTCAACATCTAGCATGTACCCCGATGCCGATGATCCAGCTCTAGCACCTCCACGTCCTCTACCGCGGCCTCTTGCACCCTTCTAGTGCTCATGATCACTTCGCATATAATCTGGTTTAGAAATTTTATGCAATTTAGCTCATAGTTTCAGTAATTAAACAGATGTTTTATGACAGTAGTAGTTAAGAGTTGTTTTCGCAATCGCAGGCTCACTACAGTCTTAGTTTTCTATGGTTTCACAGTTTACTCTAACTAGAGTAGTATGGTCAAATTTCTAAAGTAATCACAGTGTTTCCTATTGTATAATAGTTTAAAAGCAAACAACAGTATTTAGAAAACTTACGGATTCGGCGCCGGAGACTCGGTGAACCACACTTTCAAGAAACATCCAGTAAAATAGTTCAAATACTCCAAATCTTTTGAACCAATTCTTTCAGGAATTCTATTTTTAAAAACCCAACCCATAACTGAGTTTTGCAACTTGACTCTGATACCACTAAATGTAACGCCCCAAACCCGGCCCAGACGTTATGACCTAATCTAGCGTATCACATCGAAACGTTTTTCAAAAATTGTGTTGTCATTAAAAGTTCATTTCTATGATTAAAACCTTTTGCTAGAGGTTAGCAAATCCTCTCATCAAAAACGTTTACTTAATGTCTGGCGTTGATACTTTAAGTTATTTCATATCGCAGAAGCTACTAAAGTTTGAAATATAAAAACGTCTGTTTTTAAGTGTTTTTGAAAATAGTTAATAATTTTTGAAAATTCATGTTTAGAAGTTTTAAATAAGGAAATCAAAAGCCCAATTAAAAATTTAATCCCTCAAAGGCCTTATTACAAAATCAAAACCCCAAAACATAAAATTCAAATAAAAAGTCTACAGCAGAGCATCGGCGGTCGTGTGGCCACCTCCGAGTCTCTTGCGACTCCAAATCGCCTAGGGCTGGAGATTACCTGTACAGTTAGACAGAAGGGTGAGTTTGTGAAAACTCAGTGTGTAATCCCTTATAATGCAAACATTCAGATATACGGTATGCAGAAATAGACTAGGCCTGAGCCCATCACAAACACAGTATCAGGTGGGCTTTAGCCCATTAATAGAATTAGGTGGGCCTAAGCCCAATACAGAATCAGTATCAGATGCAGTTATGCAGACAGATATCCAGCCCAGTCCAACCAATACACCACCTGTACCAACCACCACACCATGTGGGGGATAAAATCGACCCACCCAGCCAACACACCAAGCTTAACACCGGTTGCGACACTAAGTCAACATAACGGCTCAGTGTCGTAGACAGAATGGCTTAAAGCCATAAATATTGCAACAATGCTGCCAGTGAACAGAACGGCTAAAAGCCATAACTAGAAAGGCAGTAAGCCTTGAACAGAACGACTACAAGCCATACACTTCCTCCATCACTATTAATCCAACCCCATGCAGGATGACATATCATAGTAACATACGTGAATGCATGATGTCATGCTCGGTATCAATTATATAACTTTCATACATACATCAGTCAATTTACCACTAAGGGTGTACCGGACATCTTGTCACCTAAGGGTAAAATGGTAATTTTACCCCTAGGGGTATTTTGGTTATTTTACCAATATTGAGGTCTCGATACTTATTACGACCTCCTAGAAGGTCTATCATCGCTTTGAGCGACTTAGATAACCTACATAGCCAGAACAGTGTGTATGGGCCCAAGTGGGCCTACACGCTCGTGTGACCCATTTAGTCTAGATTTACATACGACATCGCGAGCCTTATAAGCCAACCTATCACTGATCACTTATCGAGGATTTTACCTGTGTGGGCCCACAAGCCCATTGGGCCCACGCGGCCTATTTCAGTCCATCGAGGCCTATAACGACACCAGTCCACGAAAGCGCACATGATGGCCTCTGCAGTCTGCTACTTATGATTTGGGACTCGATTCACCCCACGTGCGTACGCACGCTCGTAAGGCCCCGAATGCCAAGGTTCAGGCATTTCAGCTTTTCGGTTTTTCTGATTCACAGTTAAACAGGGGTGTGAATAGACACCTTTTCGGCTTTTGACAACACAGAATGGTGTATGGTTACACATCTTTTTCAGAATAGCACAGAAATCTCCCAGTACCAACCTTACATCAATCAATGTTTTCGGTTAATATTAATACCTTTTACTAACACTTAATCCCAAAAGAATGGCATTGACACTTACCTTAATCAAAGTATGTGATTCGGTCCGTTTGTAATGTTAATCGAAAGATGACTACACACTTACTTGCCAAAAGGCTGTAATAAGAAAGGAATCCATTAATCAACAAACGCATGATCTAGCACTTGAATCTATTTTATTGCTTAACAAAAACCTAAATCCAAAGATAGGGCATTCGGCCAACCCTAAAGTGCTAGACCAAAACGCCTACCTTAAATCGCGTGGTAAGAAAACGGTTCCGATGAATAACTTTAGAAACTCCTTTGCTTCTCCGAAAACCTAGAATCCAACAACCACCACCCCATAAGGAAGGGATCATGATTTCAGCAACCCAGGTACATGAAGAGAAACAGGTAATCGGTTTTTAGAAAAGATAGAAGAACCTGTTTAAACATATATAACTATAACAGAAAAACAAGAGAGAACCCGTGAGGACCTACCATTCTGTCAGAACCCTTGTAAACCAAAATTGTATGTCACTAGTAGAAGAGAAAAGTAATCGGCCAAGAACCGAATGCAGAGGGTGTGCCAAAAGGAAAAGTAATGAAGAGACTAAAAAAAGCAATCGATTGGGGGAGAACTGAAAAGAAATCAGTATAGTGAAATAGATGATGGTAGGGGAAGCGATTGGGACAAAAGATGAAGAAGAGATATTCGGCTACTACTCAAGGAAATAGAACAAAGAAAACGAGGGCAAAAAGGATACAAAGATAGTATATTCAGCCATGAAAAAGAGAAGTAGAAACAAAAGTGAACGAGAAAACCGTCAACAAAGGTTGTATTCGACAACACCAATTAGCTTCCCAAATGGTCAATTCCGCGACACCAATAACCCAAAACGGAGAGCAAAAAGAGATATCTTTCGGCACTAGGAGTCAGAAACAAAAATGATCAAAACTCACCAAAATGAGAGGAGAAACATCTCATAGCCGAATTTGCATACTCCAATCCCCCAATCAGCTACAACTCTCCCTAATTTGAAATCCATGATTCTCTCCTAAAATCTCTCCCCTTATCCCTCTTTGATTTACTCCTTGAATCACTCCTCACCACTCTCCACAACTCTTCCATCAGGATTTCAATGTAACACAACCACTGGCCGAAACCAACTGCAAAATAAATACCCCAATTGTGCTGCTGCACGCTCGAACCAAAAACCTTGAACACCATTCCACATGCCACTTGCCTCCCTGCCACAAGCTCTCTTATGTCATAAAATATCCTCAATTAATTATAAGGTTTATAGGCCAAAGTCCAGGTTCCTTTAAAAGAAAAGCCAAAATAAATTACAAGAGCCAAGACTTGAACCCAGGCTCCCTTGCACCCTTAATGATGCCAAAACCACTAGACCATATGCTTCCCTTTGTCATTTATTCAACACAATAATTTAAAAGGCCTCCATCCAAGCATCCAGGGTTTTATTTACTTAAAATCAAAATTTTTGCTAAAGCCCAGGTTTGAACCCAAGACTTTTCTAACTCCTCTCAAGACTCTTAACCACTTGAGCAGACATTTAATTGTGTCATTTCCTTGCACAATTAAATACTTATATACAACCTCCTTACACACCCATACTCAAGGCCTAATACTTCTAGGCCCAAATTCGTGGCATTACATATGGGATGCTACACGCGTTGCCTGAGCAACTACCATCAAATTCACAAAAAAAATCATCATTCCTGCAATCAACAATAATACAATCTTGAACACCTTGAACATTCTTTCACGAGTGTTATATGAGCATACGAATGCTTTAAAGTCAACTTGAGACCAAATAGGGACATTTTTACAACATTTATAAAATTTCAGATTAAGTATATCATAAATAAATCATTCAAAACATTCCAACATGCATTAGCACATTCATGTTATGATATACAATTAAAATAGATCCTTAATCAAGCTTACGAAACCTCTTTCGTTGACCCGAGCAGAAAATAGGACCAAATTTTAAAATTTTTCAAAATTTCAAAACAAGTATTGATACCTTTGTTAGGTACTAATACCATTTTTAGTTTTAATGTTTGTAACACCCCAAACCTGGCCTAGACATTACGACTAGATTATGAAGGTTGCATCGATATTTAAAACATTATCTGTGATTTTCATACAAAACTTCAGTTTTGAAAGACATGTTAAACAGAAATTATAGCTGTCTCTCCCTAGCAGTGATGTTGTTACCAAAAATTCATGTGAATGCGTCTTGTTATAAATTTTTTTGTTAGTTATATTTAGACAAAACCATACCACATAAACTACTTGATTCGTAAAATCCCATTTCAAAATCTGATTTTCGCAGCGGAAAAATTTCTTAGAGTTATTATTTTTGAAAACATTAAGTTTCATAGATTATGCTGACTTGTCCAAAAATACCAATTAAAAATAAATATTTGCAAAAACCAAAAACCATAATAAACGTCAAGAAAATGAAACAATTAATTTGAAAGTCCATAAGTCCATAATAAGTTTTAATATACTTAAAGTTCAAATAATTGAATCAACCTCCGGGATTGCTGCCAAACCCTAAGTTTAAGGATTACCTAAAATATGGTAAATTAACAGAGTGAGCTAAAAAGCCCAGTGTGTGCTTTGGCCAACAATTAGAAATCATACAAGAATAAGTTTATTTGCAAAAATTAGAATAACATATAAATATATGTAATCGTACCCCCATTCGCTACATACTATCTCTGTCTAACCAATCACATCGGATAGGGCTATAATAGCCCATCCATCAATCACACCAAGTCGTGGTCGTATGCTACTCAGAAATTATGCAACTAAGCCCCCAGATAGATATTGTAGGTATTGATAACTCTTGAAAAGAGTTATATTTTATGCCTTTAGACCTAGCTAATTGCTTGTACTTGGTACATTTAGTTGCATTTTAGGACATTTCACTGGTATTTTTATGTAACATCCCAAAATAGGGCTTAGTTGGAATAGTGGTTTCGGGACCATAAATTTGACATAAAAATATTTATTTCATGATTATTACGAGGCTTAGAATATGAGAATATGCATGTGTTAAAGTTTCATGAAGGAATTCTTTGAGTAAGTGCACAATTGGAAAATTAGGGACTAAATTGAATAAATTGCAAAACTTGGATTCTAGAAGCAATTTGCATGAAGTTGCTTTAGATTATAAAATAGAAGGTCTTGGGGATAAATTTTCCCAATTTTTAAATTTTTGGACAAAAATGGGCTTGCATGGATGAAATTTCAAAGAAAGGTCATTTGGCATTTAAGTGAAATAAAATAGGAAAAATGAACCAAAAATCAGCCATTCTTCTTCTCCATGCTGCCAAAATTTCTAGGGTTTCCATAGCTAGGGTTTTCAAGCTTTCCAAGTTCAATAGTAAGTGCTTCCAAGCCCCTTTTTTAATGTTTTTTTTTGTAATTTTGAAATCCCGGTAGCTTGCTCTCTCTATTTCTACCCATATTTCATGCTAGGGTTCATGCTTAAAAATTTACCCATGCATGAGTTACTTGTATTTTGATGTTTTATGGAGGAATATGAAAGTTTAAAGTGTGTTAAACAATTTTTCCTAGGTGATTTTCATTAAAAACCCCTAAAGGGACCTTTTTGCAAAAGTTGTAAAATGTGTGGTAGAAATGTGAAAATAATGAAAAATGTGGGCTACCATAAGAGGGAAAAGTGTTTGGCTAGGCTTGAGTAAGGTAGAAATTGCATGCGTTTCATTGTATGAGCCCAGGGACTAAATCGTAAAAATGTGAAAGGTTAGGGGCAAAAAGGTCATTTGGACCGGGGGTGGAATTTAGGCTTGAAATGTATAATGTGGAGTGTTAATGATCTATTTTTATTGTTATAGACCCCGAGGAACAAATTTCGAAGGTCGATCGAGGAAAAAGAAAGGTTTCGGAATAACCGAAACACGATATCGAAACGAATACCAGGTAAGTTCGGATAACTTAAAGTAAAAAATCAGTGTGCCTAATTATATGATTTATGAATGCATGATGATTGCATTTATTAATAACATGAAATTCTATGAAATGCATGTTAAGTATAAATTGTGATAAATGTCTCGGTTGAGGTTAAAAAGGGAATTCGATGGATAAACCATGATTAACATGTGTAATGATGATACGCACTCACCTCGAATGAGATTCGTGACGTAAGAATTTGCCCGATCGTAAATCGAGTAAGTTAGGGGGTTTCAAAGAAGGTTGATGGAACGAAAGGGGGTTTGGGTTCAAATAGGATAACTCGGTTTTGGGAAATGATTTAAGGAATGGAAATTGGGATTTCAACTAAGGTTCAAGCAAGAACTAGCACAATAGGAGTGTACTAACTCGTTACTTAGATGAACACTTAATTCAATTAAGATGGTATGGAAATAAGGCAGAATATTTGTATAGGACCTCGACCCGCTATCAAAGGTGATAGGAACCTCAGTATATGTTAGAACGCCACACTTTGGGAATCAAAGTGATAAGTTCGGAAAACAAAGATAGAATGACGCCACAAGGATTCTTGATAAGTCAAACTAGTCTTTGGAGAATATTGAGAGTTGAAAACAAACTCACAAAGTTGATAAAATTCATAAATTGTTCATTAGCCTCTAAAGTAAAACAATGAGAACATATTTATAGCCTAAGCTAAGAGTAGCCGAATGGACTCAAAAGCTAGCTGAATGGACATTTAATTCAACCTTTAAATGTGTTGAAAATTCCAGAACGTCTCAAGAAAATTCTAGGATGTTTTTCCAGCCTTGAGGACGAATTTGGATAGCTTCTAAGTGTCTCCATGCAGCTAAAAACCTTTACATTAAATGCAAACTGATCAGCCTTCTTGGGGACGGCAATGGCATGCATTTTTGGAAAATTTCGGCTGAATGAATGCATGCTGCTAGTGATGCTTCGGTGAGCTGAACGGTTATGAGCTTTTAATTTCAACTTGGGAAACTTCAATGGTCAGCATTATTCAGCTGATTTTCTTAAGGACGAAACATGGCTGTTGGAGTGCCCATGCGTCACCTTGAAAAGAGAAAAAGGGCTACTACTGAATTTAATTCTCATGGCCATTGGTATGCACAAAAAGGCAGCAGCAAGGTGATGTTGGTTCAGCTTTTCCCAAGGCCAAAAACATGCTTGCATTTACTGCAAAAATAAAGGAACAATTAAATAGGTTCAGACATATTTAATTCGGCAGCAATTAATTGAGCAAGACTCATTAAATTCGGCTGGACATAAATTAACTCAACAGCAATTTAATTTGTCCTAAACAAGACATATTTAATTGTTGTCTCAAGCTAGACATATTTAAGGGATGTCCTAATTTAGACTCATTTAATTTGTAGAAATTAAAATGTCTAGATTTAATTAAATAAGCAAACTGAAGCTAACTAATTTAACTAACTAGAATTTATTCCAGCAATTAAAATGCATAAAAATAAATTGAATCAGCTCAATAAGCTTGCTTAAGGCATCATGAATTCCTTGAGATCTGAATTTAGACCCTTTGCATTTAGCCTAGACTGATAATTTAGATCCGAGCTCAATAAAGGTGTTTGTCGTTATAAGGGATTTAACCTGGACTGGTAATCCTGACATCACATTATGAGTTTATAAAGTGGGGAATTTAACCCGGACTGGTAATCCTGCCATAAGATGTGAGGTTCGCGGGAGTGCATATCTAAAATGATCATTGTACGAATTGACGGTAAATGGGTATTCCATCGAGATTTCCTAGAAATTCACTGAGATTAATGTGATATGTATATACAAATGAGATGTTGAATGATGAGCTCATCTAAGATAACTTTTATAGTGCATTGTTATGTGACTAACTCATTGATTGAGTGTAAGTGATAGGGAAGCTATCCTATGCTCATTGAATTTATTGCCCAATTTGATTGCATGCTAATTACTTGGTAAGTTTATTTTCTGGTTATTCGAGCTTACTAAGTATGAAAATGCTTAACCCTCTCTTTTCCCTGTCTCTCACAGAGCTCGAGGACTCATAAAGATTGGAGGACGATTGGAAAGTCAGCATACTATCAAATAGACTAGCTTTGGTATAAAGACATTTCTAAATTGTTCAATGGCATGTATAGGTCTTTTGAGTATTTTGTTATACGTGTCATTTGATTTGCCAAATGAAGGCTTGTAAAGATAAATCTATCTTTTTGTTTATGGCCATAGAGATCGACTTGTTTTGAAGTAGGCTATGACCTACAAAATTTCCATGCAAGTTTGTAATCATGTGCGATGGTTGGATTCCAATTGGCAATGAGTCATAAGAACAAGCCAATCTTGAATGTATTAAAGTGGTATGACAACACATAAATACAAGATGGAAATAACCTAGCATGTACGAAACCAATGATATGAGGTTTCCATGCAATGAGTTTTTGCAAAGATCATTTATGAGAGCATAATTATGTTTTACTTTGTTTTTAATATTCATTAAGTATAAGTGTTAAAAGGTGGTGACCATAGGCTTGGAAAATAGCCTAATAGGGTCTACACGGTTGAGTACACAAGCGTGTGCCTAGGCCGTGTGTGACACATGGGCCACACCCGTGGGCGTGTGGCATGGTCGTGTGTCCCCTACATCTAAAATGGTAAGTCTGTTAAATGAACACGGGCTAGACACACAAGCGTGTGTCTTGGCTGTGTGAATTTAACAGAATGATCAAGTCTTGGACATGGGGTGATCGCACGGGCGTGTCCCAAGTCACATGGGCGTGTCACACTTCATGTTAAAAGAAATTTTCCAAGGTGCCTAAAGTTTATCAAACGTTCTCAGTTTTATCCCGCGCCGCCTCTAGACATGTTTTAGGTCTCGAAGGCATGTTTAAGGGAAAGGATATACATATTTGGAAAGTTTTAAATTAGAGCACAACTTAGTGAATTGATTTAATATGTTTATGAATGTGAAATCCCAGTAAGGCCTCGAGCCTTATCCCGGTGTCAGATACGAGTGGGGGTGTTACATTTAGAGGTATCAAAGCTACGATTTAGTTAATTCTAGGACTACCGTAGAGAGTATTGAGGTTTGCTATACATGCCATTATTCGAATATTGATAGTGTGACGTTTCCTAACTGTTCAAATTGTTTTGAATATAGTAAATGTCTTCCAATCAAGCACAAGATAAGTCCGAGGGAGTGGAGAGCCATGCTCCAGCTTCTGTATAACGTGCTGTATCTAGTAGTAGTAGAAAGCTTATGTCTGAAGGCTGGAAAGAGGCCCGAGCTACCTTCTTTGTTATGATGGATGAATGGTTTGGGGATTACCTGAGAAATTGCCCCAATATACCAAGACCTCCCCCGCCCCCTAACCAACCTGTTGAGGATGTGCCACGAGGAATGGCACCGGTAAGAATTGGTAAGGCCCCTGTAGATTAGCTTCGAAAGTATGTGGCTGAGGAGTTTAGAGCGAAAGTTGATGATGATGCTGAAAGAGTTGAGTTTTGGCTCGAAAACACTGCACGAGTGTTAGATGATTTGTCGTGCACACTTGAGGAGTGTTTAAAGTGTGCCGTATCCCTCCTGAAGGATACTGCGTATCATTGGTGCTCGGTAGTGCCAAAGGAAAACATCACTTGGGATTTCTTCCAAGCGGAGTTTAGGAAGAAATACATTAGCCAACGGTTTCTAGACTCGAAGCAAAAGGAGTTCCTGGAACTCAAACAAGGGAACAAGACTATAGCAGAATACGAACAAGAGTTCGTGAGGCTAAGTCAGTACGCAATTGAATGGGTCCAAACCGAGTAAAAAATGTGTAAACGCTTCAAGGAAGGTCTGAATAAGGAAATTAAGTTATTGATTGTAATCCTAGAAATACGGGAATTTGCTGCATTGGTTGATTGGGCCAAGAAGGCCGAAGAACTTAACCATGAAGGAAAGCAAACAAAGAGAAAGGCCCGAGTCTTAAGCAAGAGGTCCAGTGGTAAAACACTCTTGTTTCTCACAAAGAAATCAAAGAGCCAACATGAACGCTCCATTTCATCAGTAGGATATTCGGGTAGAGCGAGAAGCTCTAAACGACAAAACCAAAAGTCTTCCTCCCTGATGGTAACGAGTGTGGGGAGTGTAGATCAAAAGTCGAAGTGTAAAAGTTGCAACAAATTTCACTATAGAGAATGTCGAGTAAAGAGCGATGCATGTCTCAGATGTAGATCTCTTGACCACTTTTTTAGGGATGCTCAGAGCGAGTCGAGAAAGAAGTGGATGTAGCCCCAAAGTCGAGTACTCCTATTTCACGAGGTAGACCTCTGAGATATCCTGAAGTGCCAGTAGTAGTCGAGTTACGACTAAAGACGCTACAAAACTAGAGGCTCGAGCCCCAGCAAGAACGTATGCCATACACGCTCGAGAGGAAGCCTCTGTTGCTGATGTTATTACGGGTACTTTTTCCCTTTTTAATACAAGTGTTATTGCTTTAATTGACCCGGGGTCGACACATTCATACATTTACATAAGCTTGGTATCTAGAATGAACATACTCATTGAGCCTACGGAATTTATTATTAAAGTGTCGAACCCACTAGGCAGATCAGTCATGGTTGATAAAGTCTATAAGAATTGTCCTTTGACGATTCAGGGTCATTGTTTTCCAGCTAATCTTATGTTGTTACCATTTGATGAATTTGATGTAATACTTGGTATGGATTGGTTAGCACTGCATGATGTAGTTGTAAATTGTGGTAGTAAGTATATTAAATTGAAATGCCTGGATGGTGAAATTCTACAGGTTGATTCAAGAGAGTTGGGTACGCTTCCGGTTGTGATCAAGGCAATGGTTGCTCAGAGATATATGAGAAAAGGGTATGAAGCCTATCTTGCATTTGTATTGAGCACTAAGGAAACAGAGTTGAAGATTGAGTTTGTGCCTATAGTATGTGAGTACCCAGATGTATTTCCAGAAGAATTACCCGGATTACCTCCTAAAAGGGAAATAGATTTTGGTATTGAGCTGGTGCCAGGGATAGCTCCTATTTCAATTGCTCCATATAGGATGGCACCAACTGCACTGAGATAGTTGTAAGCACAATTGCAGGAGCTGACGGATAAAGGTTTTGTAAGGCTGAGCTTTTCACCTTGGGGTGCTCCCATTCTATTTGTAAGGAAGAAAGATGGTTCGATAAGGTTATGCATAGATTACCGCCAATTGAACAAGGTAACTATCAAGAATAAGTATCCTTTACCAAGGATCGACGATTTATTCGATCAGTTGAGAGGAGCCACTGTGTTCTCTAAAATAGACTTGAGGTCTGGCTATTATCAGCTACGAGTTAAAGAATCGGATGTACATAAGATAACTTTCAGAATGAGATACAGCCATTATGAATTTCTCTTCATGCCGTTTGGGTTAACGAATGCCTCGGCCTTATTCATGAATCTAATGAATAGAATCTTTCGGCCATATTTGGATAAGTTTGTCGTTGTGTTCATTGATGACATATTGATTTATTCTAAAGATGAGTCAGAACATGCAAAGCACTTGAGAATTGTGTTGCAGACTTTGCGGGAAAAGTAGCTATATGCTAAGTTTAGAAAGAGTGAGTTTTGGCTTCAGGAAGTTAGATTTTTGGGTCATATTGTTTCGGGTGAAGGCATCCAAGTTGATCCAAGTAAGATTTCTGCTATTGTCGAATGGAAACCACCTAAGAATGTGACCAAGGTTAGAAGCTTTTTGGGCTTAGCCGGTTACCATCAAAGACTTGTGAAAGTATTCTCCATGATAGCAACTCTGATGACGAGATTGTTATAGAAAAACGTTAAGTTTGAATGGACGGAAAAGTGTCAACAAATTTTTGAGAAGTTAAAGACACTGTTAACTGAAGCTCCTATTTTAGTATTGTCTGAGTCAGGAAAAAGAATTTGTAGTCTACAGTGACCCATCCTCAAATGGACTGGGTTGTGTACTTATGCAAGATGGTAAGGTAATAGCCTATGCTTCATGACAGTTGAAGCCGCTTGAGAAGAACTATCCTGCACAAGACCTAGAACTTGCCGCCATCATTTTTGCTTTGAAAATTTGGACTCATTATTTATATGATGAGACTTGCCGCATATTCACTGACCACAAAAGTTTAAAGTATTTGATGACTCGAAAAGAATTAAATTTGAGGTAGTGGAGGTGGCTAGAGTTAATTAAGGATTACAAACTGATTATTGACTGTCACCCGGGAAAGGCGGATGTGGTCGCTAACGCATTGAGCAGAAAATCCTTGTTTGCATTAAGGGCCATGGATGCTCGTTTGGCATTGCTTGATGATGGTCCAGTCTTGGCTGAGCTAGAGGCTAGGCTGACATTCCTTCAGAAAATCTATGATGCTCAAACTAATGATGATGACTTGCAAGCTAAAAGAACTCAATGTGAGTCTGGTATTGAATTAGATTTTCAGATTGGTTCTGATGAATGTTTGATGTTTAGAGATAGGGTTTGTGTACCCAACAATAATAAACTTATTCAAAAAATTTTGCAAGAAGCACATAACAGCTGTTTTTCAATTCACCCGGGAAGTACCAAGATGTACAACGATTTGAAGAAAATGTACTAGTGGAACGGCATGAAAAGAGATATTTCTGAATTTGTGTAGAAATGCCTAGTATGTCAGCAAGTTAAAGCTGAACATCAAGTGCCTTCAGGTTTGCTACAGCCTGTGATGGTCCCCAAATGAAAGTAGGATAGAGTTACTATGGATTTCGTTACAAGATTGCCATTGACTCTGAAGAAGAAAGATGTTGTATGGGT
This sequence comes from Gossypium hirsutum, assembly GCF_007990345.1. Taxonomy (NCBI): domain Eukaryota; kingdom Viridiplantae; phylum Streptophyta; class Magnoliopsida; order Malvales; family Malvaceae; genus Gossypium; species Gossypium hirsutum. The sequence continues at coordinate 22,243,602 of NC_053436.1, forward strand.
TGTAGTGGATAAGTTGACGAAGTCGGCTCATTTCATTCCGGTGAGGACAGATTACTCCCTCGAGAGATTGGCTGACTTGTAAATTTCTGAGATTGTAAGATTGCATGGCGTACCACTGTCAATTATTTCTGATATAGACCCAAGCTTCACTTCGAGATTCTGGAAGAAATTACAAGAAGCCTTGGGTACGAAGTTAAACTTTAGTAAAACTTTTCACCCTCAGATAGATGGTTAGTCTAAGCGGATGATTCAAATTCTTGAGGATATGTTATGATGTTGCATCCTGAGAATTTCAAGGTAGTTGGGAAAAATATTTGCCGCTAGTAGAATTCGCCTACAACAACAGTTTTTAGACGAGTTTGAAGATGGCACTTTATGAGGCCTTGTATAGCAGGAAGTGCCGAACTCTATTGTATTAGACAGAACTTAAGGAAAATCACGTTCACGAAGTTGATTTGATTAAGGAAACTGAAGAGAAAGTTAATGTGATACGAGATTGTTTGAAAGCGGCATCGGATAGGCAAAAGTCATATGCTGATCTGAAAAGAAAGGAAATTGAGTTTCAAGTTGGAGATAGAGTATTCTTGAAAGTGTCTCCATGGAAAAAGTTGTTGAGATTTGGCCGGAAAGGCAAACTGAGTCCGCGATTTATAGGACCGACGAGATCATTGAAAAAGTTGGACCATTAACCTATCGCTTGGCATTGCCACCTGAACTGGAAAGGATTCACGATATGTTCAACGTATCTATGTTAAAGCGATACCAATCAGACCCTTCTCACGTGATTTCGTCAACTGAGATTGAAATTTGACCGGACATGACCTATGGGGAGGAACCAGTTAAGATATTGGCTCGTAAGGTTAAACAGCTGAGGAATAAAGATATGGCCTTAGTAAAAGTTTTATGGCATCAACATGGTGTAGAAGAGGCTACATGCGAACCAGAAGAAACCATGAGAAGCCAATATCTGAATCTGTTCACTAGTAAGACTTTCGAGGACGAAAGTCCCTAATGGGGGAGAAATGTAACATCCCAAAATAGGGCTTAGTCGGAATAGTGGTTTCGGGACCATAAATCTGACATAAAAATATTTATTTTATTATTATTACGAGGCTTAGAATATGAGAATATTCATGAGTTAAAGTTTCATGAAGGAATTCTTTGAGTAAGTGCACAATTGGAAAATTAGGGACTAAATTGAATAAATTGCAAAACTTGGATTCTAGAAGCAATTTGCATGAAATTGCTTTAGATTATAAAATAGAAGGTCTTGGGGAGCAATTTTCCCAATTTCTAAATTTTTGGACAAAAATGGGCTTGCATGGATGAAATTTCAAAGAAAGGTCATTTGGCATTTAAGTGAAATAAAATGGGAAAAATGAACCAAAAATCAGCCATTCTTCTTCTCCATGCTGTCAAAATTTCTAGAGTTTCCATAGCTAGAGTTTTCAAGCTTTCCCAGCTCAATAGTAAGTGCTCTTAAGCCCCGTTTTTAATATTCTTTGTAATTTTGAAATCCCAGTAGCTTGCTCTCTCTATTTCTACCCATATTTCATGCTAGGGTTCACGCTTAAAAACTTACCCATGCATGAGTTACTTGTATTTTGATGTTTTATGGAGGAATATGAAAGTTTGAAGTGTGTTAAACAACTTTTCCTAGGTGATTTTCCTGAAAAACCCCTAAAGGGACCTTTTTGCAAAAGTTGTAAAATGTGTGGAAGAAATGTGAAAATAATGGAAAATGTGGGCTACCATAAGAGGGAAAAGTGTTCGGCTAGGCTTGAGTAAGGTAGAAATTGCATGCGTTTCATTGTACGAGCCTAGGGACTAAATCGTAAAAATGTGAAAGGTTAGGGGAAAAATGGTCATTTGGACCGGGGGTGGAATTTAGACTTGAAATGTATAATGTGGAGTGTTAATGATCTATTTTTATTGTTATAGATCCCGAGGAACAAATTTTGGAGGTCGATCGAGGAAAACGAAAGGTTTCGGAATAACCGAAACACGACACCGAAATGAATACCAGGTAAATTCGGATAACTTAAAGTAAACACTCAATGTGCCTAATGATATGATTTATGAATGCATGATGATTGCATTTATTAATAACATGAAATTCTATGAAATGCATGTTTAAGTATAAATTGTGATAAATGTCTCGGTTGAGGTTAAAAAGGGAATTCGATGGTTAAACCATGATTAACATATGTAATGAGGTCCTGCATGTGTTGCAGTAAGGATTAAGTCCGGACGGTTAATCTGTTCATCTCATTTATGAAAGGATCTAGCCCGGACGGGTGTTCCTTTGAATGGTTGAGCCTCCCGAAGAATATGTGTGCATTATGGATTTTGTCTGGATGGGTAATCCGATTAGAATATGAATTTAGCCTGGACTGGTAATTCAAATCTGAGCTGAATAATGGTGTTTGTCGTTATAAGGGATTTAGCCTGGACTGGTAATTCTGACATCACCTTATGAGTTTACAAAGTGGGGGATTTAGCTTGGACTTTTAATCCCGCCATAAGATGTGAGGTTCGCGGGAGTGCATATCTAAAATGATCATTGTACGAATTGACGATAAATGGGTATTCCATCGAGACTTCCTAGAAATTCATCGAGATTAATGTGATATATATATACAAATGAGATGTTAAATGATGAGCTCATTTAAGATAACTTTTATAGTGCATTGTTATGTGACTAACTTATTGATTGAGTGTAAGTGATAGGGAAGCCATCCTATGCTCATTGAATTTATTGCCTAATTTGATTGCATGCTAATTACTTGGTAAGTTTACTTTCCGGTTATTCGAGCTTACTAAGCATGAAAATGCTTAACCCTCTCTTTTCCCTGTCTCTCACAGAGCTCGAGGACTCGTAAAGATTGGAGGACGATTGGAGAGTCAGCATACTATCAAATAGACTAGCTTTGGTATAAAGACATTTCTAAATTGTTCAATGGCATGTATAGGTCTTTTGAGTATTTTTTTTATACATGTCATTTGATTTTCCAAATGAAAGCTTGTAAAGATAAATCTATCTTTTTGTTTATGGCCATATAGATCGGCTTGTTTTGAAGTAGGCTATGACCTACAAAATTTCCATGCAAGTTTGTAATCATGTGCGATGGTTGGATTGCAATTGGCAATGAGTTAAATCTTATAGGGTTGGGATTACATGATGAAACTTTTATTTTCGTTAATGGTTGAAACATATATATGATTTAATTTAATGTTTCATTCAATTGTTTTTATTTCCCAATTGTATGCATACATTTTCTAGACATATATAAACGTGCAATATGCCCATAAACTGAATCTAATTCTGAAAAGTTTAGATTAGTTGGACTGGAATTGAATGATACAAACGGGTATTTGACCAAACACTTGCAGCAGACTCTAGACATAGAGCAACATTTTTATAGAATGAAGACAAAACAATACAGGGTACCGTGCTAAGGCCTATAAACATAGGCTAGGTAACTTGAGATCTAGCTCTTGAAAGAAGCAAGTAATTTTATGTCTCTTTTGAGTAGTAGATCGAATACGATTTTGCTGAGGCATTACTGAAAGTAAGAGCAGATTCTCAGTAATCCCAACCTTCAAAATCACATCGTAGACCCTTAATCCTTTGTTGTAGTATCTTTGCCATAGCGGTGTTATTTATTTATTTATTCCCTCGCAGATTATTTACGTAATTATTCTCGTAATTGCCATTGCATTTTTACTCTTAGTTTGCCTTAGTATTTTACAGTATTTGTCAATATACATTTTGCAAACATCCTTACTACTTTAATTTACCAATGCATACTTAACTTGGTTTTTCCATAACATTAATCATAATTCATTATAATAACCTGACCACTTTTATACCTAATCCAATCTCTGCGTATATGATCTTATTTATCACTTTATTACTTGATTCGACATGTATACTTGCACAATTCGCATACCATTTCAAACACGAAAAGTTTTTGGCGCCATTGCCGTGGATCAACAATTTGGTAAAATTTGGTTTTGTTATTTTACTTAATTTCATCAATTTTATTTAACTTAGTTTAATTTAATTTCTATAGGTTTGCCATCAATGCATGAGAAGAGGCATTCCTACTAACAAAGAGTATCCTTTTGACCCAGAGATTGAAAAAACTTTACGAAGAAGGTGGAAAAAATTACAAAAAATGGCTAGGAACGGGAGTGATCTTGGTCTTAATAATAATCTGAATGGTCAAGTTATTAATCCTCTTATTCGTAGGGTGATACCTGGTCTAAATGATAATATGAATGGTCAGGACGCTAATCTTCATGTTCATTGGGTGATAGATGACCGAGACAGACCAATTCGAGAGCATGTTGTGCCAATTTTGGATGACCTGAATCCAGGGATAATCAGACCATAAATACAGGCTTAGCAGTTTGAGCTGAAATTAGTAATGTTTCAGATATTACAAATAGTAGGACAGTTTAGTGGATTACCCACCGAAGATCCAAGATTGCAGTTAAGACTTTTTCTAGAGGTCTTCGACTCATTTAGACAACAAGGTGTTCCTTAAGATGCTTTGCGGCTTAAATTGTTTCCATATTATTTAAGATATCATGTAAGAACGTGACTGAATGCTTTGCCGTTAGGAATAGTGGCGTCATGGAATGATCTCTGCTAGAGATTTTTGCTACGGTATAATCCCCCAAATATGAATGCCAAGCTTAGAAATGACATCCAATCTTTTCAGTAATCGGAGGATGAAACACTATATGAAGTTGGGAATGATTTAAAGGTTTAATTCAGAAATGTCTAATGCATGGATTTCAACACTGGGGAGATATTCTATAGTGGGCTGAATGCACATAGAGGATGGTAGTTGATGCTTTTTCCAATGGTACTTTGTTGGATAAATCTTATAATGAAGCATATGATATTCTAGAGAAGATTGCCAACAATGATTATCAATATCCTACCACAAGAGTTGGGACGAGTAAGAGAGCTGTTGGTACTATGGAGCTAGATGCAATCACTTCGTTAACAGCCTCAGTATCTTCTTTGGCTAATATGATCAAAACAATGAAGAAGCCCACAACAGTTCAGGAGATGAAATCAACCGAGCTTTCGTGTGTTTATCATGGTGAAAACCCTGTGTTTGATGAATGCCCATCAAACTCAACATCTTTGTGTTACATGGGTAATTTCAATTGGAACAATAACCCCTATTCCAACACATATAATTCAGGGTGGAAACAACATCTGAACTTTAGTTGGAATAATCAAGGTGTGGGGAATTTTAACAATGCTGCAAGACAGAATGACAATAGTGCCCCACCTGGTTATAATCATCCTACGTCGAGGAAAAATGTCCAAGAATGTAACACCTCTCACCCGTATCCGACGCCGGGATAGGGTTCGAGGCATTACTGGGGCATTACACTTATAACACACTATTTGGGTCGTAATTTATTTTTCTTAATTTTAAAACCTTTCAACCATGAATATCTCGTCCCTTATATAGGCCATCAAGGTCTATAACGTACCTAGAAGCAGTGCAGGACAAATTCGGGCACGTTCGATAAGCCTTGGGCTGCTCAGAAAAATTTTCCTTATCTTAAATTGTTACACGCCAGTGTAGATGGGTCGTGTGGACTTACACGCCCGTGTGACTTAGGACACGCCCATGTCCTACGGTCGTGTGCAACACTGACTTATCAACAGGGCCGTGGCACACACCCGTGCTGCCTTCCCGTGGGCAACATTGTCTTTTAGACACGGCAAGGACACATGCCCATGTGACCTACTCGTGTGCATTTTTTATTTAAAATTTTAAGTGCAGGGGACACACGGCCATAGCCCACACCCATGGGAAGGAACCGTGTGTCACATATGGCCTAGACACACGCCCGTGCGTTCGACCATGTGGACCCTAATAGGCTATTTTCCAAGCCTTAAGTCACCCCTTCCTACTCCTCATACCTAGTGGTTACCAAGTTCGAAGGAAAACATGATTATACACTTGTAATAATCTTGATAAAACTAGTTATATGGAAACCTCATATCATTGGCTTCATACATGAAAGGTTATTTCTCATTTAGTGTTTATGGGTTTCCATGTTACTTTAATTCGTCCGAAATTGGCTCATTCATGTAACTCATTGCCGATCGGTAACAACCCATCACTTGTAAATAAAACCATGCAAAAATTCGTAGGTCATAGCCTACTTCAATTAAGCAAAATTTTCATGGCCATATACAAAAAGATAAACATATTTTTACATGTCTTCATTTGGCAAATCAAATGACACGTATAACAAAATACACAAAAATCATATACATGCCATTGAACAAAATAAAAATGTCTTTTTACCAAAGCTTGACTAGTTTATAGTGTGTCGACTCTCCAATCGTCTTCCAGTACTTATGAGTCCTCGAGCTTTGTGAGACAGGGAAAAAGAGAGGGGTAAGCATTTACATGCTTAGTAAGCTCGAATAACTGGAAAGTAAACTTATTGAGTAATTATCATACATCCATATTTAAATAATGAAATGATTCCTTATCACATGTACTCAATCAATGAGTTAGTCATATAACAAAGAATCATGTAATTTGTGTAGATGAACTCATCATTCATCATCTTATTGACATACATCATATTAATCCCGTTGAGTTTCTAGGAAATCTCGATGGAACATCCACTATCCGTCAATTCTTACGAATGATCATTTCACTTATATGCACTCCCGCGAACCTCACATCTTATGGCAGGATTACTAGTCCAGGCTAAATCCCCCATATCATGAACTCATAAGGTGATGTCGGGATTACCAGTCCAGGCTAAATCCCTTATAGACATACACCCTTACTGAGCTCGGATCTGAATTACTAGACCAGGCTAAATTAAGACCCTAATCGAATTACCCGTCTGGGCTAAATCCATAATGCACACACATTATTCGGGAGGCTCGATCATTCAAGGAACACTCGTCCGAGCTAGATCCTTTTCATTATTGAGGTCAACGGATTACCCGTCTGGGATAAATCCTTACTGCAACACATGCAGGATCTCAAATCACATGTAATTACGGGTTACCATCGAATTCCCTTTGTCGACCTCAATCGAGACATTTTTCGCATGTTACCATCAAATATGCATTTCTATGATATTTCATGCCAATAATAAATGTAATCATCATGCATTCATAAATAATACAATTATGCATATTAAGGGTTTACTTTAAGTTAGCCGAACTTACCTGATATTTGTTTCGAAGTTGTGTTTCAGTTATTCCGAAACCTTGCGTTTACCTTGATCGACCTCTAAAATTTGTTCCTCTAGGTCTATAACAACAAAATCATATCATTAATACCCCACATTATACATCACAAGTCTAATTCTCATCCCCGACCCAAATGACCGTTTTGCCCCTAAACCTTTGATATTTTTACGATTTAGTCCTTAAGCTCGTATAATGAAACACATGCAATTTATACCTTACCCAAGCCTACCCGAACACTTTTCCTTCTTATGGTAGCCCTCATTTTCCATTATTTTCACACTTCTACCACACATTTTACAACTTTTGCAAAATGGTCCCTACAAGGATTTTTCATGAAAATCACCTAGGAAAAGATGTTTAACACATATTCATCTTTCATTGTTCCTCCATAATCCATCAAAATACAAGTTACTCATGCATGGGTAAATTTTTAAACATGAACCTTAGCATGAAATATGGGTAAGGGTTTTTCATGAAAATCACCTAGGAAAAGATGTTTAACACATATTCATCTTTCATTGTTCCTCTATAATCCATCAAAATACAAATGACTCATGCATGGGTAAATTTTTAAACATGAACCTTAGCATGAAATATGGGTACAAATGGAGAGAGCAATCTACCGGGATTTGAAGAATACAAAGAACATTAAAAACGGGGCCTGGGAGCACTTACTATTGAAACCCTAGAAATTTCGACAGCATGGAGAAGGAGAATGGCTGATTTTTGGTTCATTTTTCCCATTTTATTTCAATTAAATGCCAAATGACCAAAATGCCCTTAACCCTTTCTTTGAAATTTCATCCATGCAAGCTTATTTTTGTCCAAAAATTTAGAAATTGGGTAAATTGCTCCCTAAGACCTTCTATTTTATAATCTAAAGCAATTTCATGCAAATTGCTTTTAGAATCCAAGTTTTGCCATTTATTCAATTTAGTCCCTAATTTTCTAATTGGGCACTTACTCAAAGAATTCCTTCATGAAACTTTAAAATATGCATATACTCATATTCTAGGCCTCATAATAATCATAAATAAATATATTGATGTCAGATTTGTGGTTCTGAAACCACTATTCTGACTAGGCCTTATTTCAGGATGTTACAAACAGTGTCAAGAATCGAGTTCATCATCACAATCATCATCATCATCATCTATTGAAGCATTGTTGAAGAAATATATGGCCAAGAATGTTGTAATTCAGAGTAAGGTTGCATCTCTCTGAACTCTTGAGAATCAAATGGGGCAAATAGAAAATTCATCGAATTCGAGAACACAAGGAACATTGCCAAGTGAAACCAAGAATTCAAGATCATAAGGATAGGAACAGTGCGAGGTCATCACTCTTAGAAGTGGAACTCAGCTTTATGACGTTGCTCAAGATGCTACGGTATCACTTGAGTAGAGTGATAGAGTAAGTTTTGGGAAATAGGAACAGTGCAAGGCTATCACTCTTAGTTCACAAGGATAGGAACTAGAATAACAGCCATTTAAAGATCCTAGAGTCATCTGAAAAACATACTAAACCTAAAAATGGTAAGCAGGAAAATGCTATGGTAGAATCAGATCATGATGTCAACAAGAATGCCACGATAAAACAATATCAACAACATGAAGGACAACTATCTCTATCTTTTCCTCAGCAATTTCACAATTCTAAGCAGAATATTTAGTTCAAAATATTTTTGGATGTATTGAAGCAACTTCGCATCAACATGCCACTGGTCAAAGCTTTAGAGCAAATGCCCAATTATGTGAAATTTATGAAAGATATATTGTTAAAAAAATGCAGATTGGGAGAATTTGAGATTGTTTCTCTCATTGAAGGGTGCACAATAATGTTAACGAATAAATTACCTCCAAAGCTGAAGGACCTAGAGAGTTTCACTATCCCATGTTCAATTAGAAATTATTATGTTGGTAAGGCGTTATGTGATCTAGGAGCGAGTATAAAATCTAATGCCTATATCTATTATCAGGAAACTAGGAATTGGAAAAGCAAGACTACTACGGTTACGTTGCAACTGGTTGATTGATCCTACGCACATTCAAAAGGTAAAATTGAAGCTGTGCTGATAAGAGTAGATAAATTTATCTTTCTTACGAATTTCCTTATTTTAGATTGTGAAGCTAACTAAGATGTGCCAATTATTCTTGGAAGACCTTTTCTTGCTACTAGTATGACGTTAATTGATGTGCAGAAAGTTGAGCTAACCATGAGAGTAACACCCCTAGCCCGAATCCAACATCGGGACAGGGCTCGAGGCATTACCGGAACTCTACACTTTCAGTATACTAACTTGGATCACAAAGTTTCATTTGAATTTAAAACCTTTCAATCTTGAACATCTCGTCCCTTGTATAGGCCTTCGAGACCTATAACATATCGGAAAGCAATTCGAGACAAATACGGGCACGTTCGATTTACCTTGGGCTCCTCAGAAAATTTTCTTTAACATAAAAGGACACACGCCTGTGTAGGTGGGCCGTGTGGACTCACACGCCCGTGTATCTTGGGGCATGCCCATGCCCTTCAACCGTGGGCAATACTGACTTATCAACATGGCCATGGAACATGCCCGTGCTGCCTGCCCGTGGACGTCACTGTCATTTTAACACGGCCATGGTGCACGCCTGTGTGGCATACCCGTACACAACTTTGAGCTAAAATTTTAAATGTAGGGGACACACGGCCATAACACACGCCCATGGGAGGGAACCGTGTGTCACACACGGCCTAGACACACACCTGTGTGTCCAACCATGTGGACTTTATTAGGCTATTTTCCAAGCCTTTAGTCACCCTTTTCTACTACTTGTGCCCAGTGGTTATTAAGTTTGAGAGAAAACATAATTTTACACTTGTAAATAATCTTAATGAAAATAGTTGTATGGAAACCTCGTATCATTGGTTTCATACAAAAATGTTATTTCCATCTAGTATTTATGGGTTCTTATGTGATTGTAGCACATTCAAAATTTGGCTCGTTTTTGAACTTATTGCCACTTGTAGCAATCCATCATAATAGAGCATAAACAAGCATATAAAGGCAGATCATAGCCTACTTTTAAATATGCTAATTTCCATGGCCTTATATAAAAAGATGAATGCATATTTACATGCCTTCATTCGGCAATTCAAATGACACATATGACAAAATACTCAGAGCCCTACAAATGCCATCAACAAAATAGAAGTGTCTTTTTACCAAAGCTTGACTAGTTGATAGTGTGCTGCTTTTCCAATCGTATTCCAATCTTTATGTGTCCCCGAGCTCTGTAAAACAAGAAAAAGAGAGGGGTTAAGCATTTTCATGCTTAGTAAGCTCGAATAACCGGAAATTAAACTTACTGAGTAATTAGCATACATCCATACTTAATTCATGAAATCATCCATTATGAAATGATTTCCGATCACATGCACTCAATCAATAAGTTAGTCGCATAATCATGTATCATGTAATTTAACTAGATGAGCTCATCATTCAACATTTCATTCACATATATATATCCCATGTTAATCTCATTGAGTCTCTAGGAAATCTTGATGGAATACCCATTATCCGTCAATTCACACGAATGATCATTTCATATATATACACTCCCACGAACCTCACATCGTATGGCAGGATTACCAGTCTAGGCTAAATCCCCAATTATATGAACTCATAAGGTGTTTTTGGGGTTACCAGTCCAGGCTAAATCCCTTATAACGACAAATACCCTTAGTGAGCTCGGATCTGAATTACCAGTCCAGGCTAAATTTAAATCCTAATCGGATTACCCGTCCGGGATAAATCCTAAATGCACATATATTCTTCGGGAGGCTTGATCATTCAAGGAACACCCGTCCAAGCTAGATCCTTTTCATACTTGAGATCATAGATTATCCGTTCGGGCTAAATCCTTACTGCAACACATGCAGGATCTCAGTTCACATGTCAATAAGGGTTTATCCATCGAATTCCCTCTTTCGACCTCATCCGAGGCATTTTTCACATGCTACCATCAATATGCATTTCCATAATATTTCATGCTAATAATAAATGCAATCATCATGCATTCATAAATCATTCAATTATGCATATTAGGGGTTTCCTTTAAGTTATCCGAACTTACCTGGTATTCTTTTCGGGATTGTGTTTCGGTTATTCCAAAACCTTGCGTTTACCACAATTGACCTCCATAATTTGTTCCTCAGGGTCTATAACAGCCAAATTAACTCATTAATACCCCACATTGTACATTTCAAGTTTAATACCTACCCCCGGTCCAAATGACCGTTTTGCCCCAAACCTTTCACATCTTTACGATTTAGTCCCTAGGCTCATATAATGAAACACATGCAATTTCTATCTTACCCAAGCCTAACGGAACATTTTTCTCTCTTATGGAAACCCACATTTTTCATTATTTTCTCATTTCTACCACACATTTACATCTTTTGCAAAATGGTCCTATAAGGGTTTCTTATGAAAATCAACTAGGAAAAGATGTTTAATACACATTCATCTTTCATATCCCTCCATAATCTATCAAAATACAAGCAACTCATGCATGGGTAAATGTTCAAACATGAACCCTATCATGAAATATGGGTAGAAATGGAGAGAGCAAGTTACCGGGATTTCAAAAATACAAAGAACATGAAAAACGGGGCTTGGGAGCATTTACTATTGAGCTTGAAAATTGAAAAAACACTAGCTATGGTGTCCTCCAAATTTCGGTAGCTATGGGGAGAAGATGAGCATATTTTTGCTTTATTTTTCCCTTTTTATTTCATTTAAAATGCCTAGTGACCAAAATGCCCTCATGCCCTTTCTTTAAAATTTCATCCATGCAAGCCCATTTTTGTCCAAAAATTTAGAATTTGGGAAATTGATTTCCAAGACCTTCTAATTCATAATCTAAAGCAATTTCATGCAAATTGTTCTAGAATCCAAGTTTTGCAATTTATCCAATTTAGTCCTTAATTCCAATTGGACATCTTAAACTTAGAATTTCTTTGTGAAATTTTAACACATGCATATATTCATATTCTAGGCCTCATAATAACCATAAAATAAATATTTTGATGTCGGATTTGTGGTCCTGAAACCACTATTCTGACTAGGCCCTATGTCGGGATGTTACAATGAGCGTAAATGATCAGTAAGTTACCTTCAATATATTTAATGCTTTGAAATGTGCTGATGCTAATGATGAATGCCATGCCATGCCATGCTAATGACGAGTTCATCAGATTTTTCCATAGCAATTTCGGCAGTGATGAAAACCCACTTGAGTAGAGTGATAAAGTAAGTTTTGGGAAATTCAATGAATTTATGGAAGCCAAGAAAATGGTGGATAGACTAAGGAAGAAGTTTGAATCATTGGATTTATCAAATCGATCATTCAATTCTCCTAAACCTTTTATAAAGGAACCCCTACACTGGAGTTAAAACCTTTGCTGCAGCATTTGAAATATGCTTACTTGGATGACAACAGTATCTTGTCTGTAGTAATTTCTGCGGGAGCTGACACCCGAGCAAAAGGCAAGGTTGTTAGCAGTTCTTTGGCGATTTAAAAAGACATTGGGATAGACCTTATTTGATATAGAGGGAATTAGCCCTATATTCTGCATGCATCAAATTTTATTGAAGGATTGACCCAAAAATTCCATTGAACAGCAACGAAGACTAAATTCGAGCATGAAAGAAGTTGTCAAAAAAAAGATTATTAAGTGGCTTGATCTAGCATTATTTACCCAATTTTAGACAGCTCATGGGTGAGTCATGTACAATGTGTACCCAATAAAATAGGTGTCACAATGGTAAGTAATGATAACAATGAGCTCATACCTACTTGCACGGTCATGGGATGGAGAGTATGTATGGATTACAACAAGCTTAACAAGGAAACTAGGAAGGAGCATTTTCCCCTATAATTCATTGATTTGATGTTGGATATATTAGCTTGGAAAGCGTTCTACTATTTTTTGGATGGTTATTTAGGATATAATCAGATTGCCATAGCTCCCAATGACCAAGAGAAGACAACTTTCACATATCCATATGGTACTTTGACATTCAAACAGATATCGTTCGGGTTATGTAATGCCCCGAAAACTTTTCAATGTTGTATGATGACTTTATTCTCTGACATGGTGAAAAATTTTCTTGAAGTCTTCAGGGACGGCTTTTTTGTGTTCGGGAATGATTTTGAGGATTATTTGAAAAATCTAGAATTGGTTTTGTGTCGCTATGAAGAAATGAATCTATTTTAAATTAGGAAAAATGCCACTTTATGGTTCGTGAAGGAATTGTCCTGGGCATAGGATATCACAGAGAGGAATTGAATTGGAAAGAGTAAAAATTGAAGTCATAGAAAAATTTCCACCTACCACCAATGTCAAGTGTATTAACAATTTTTTAGGTCATGCATGTTTTTATAGAAGGTTCATAAAGGATTTTTCGAGGATATTTAAACCTTTGTGCACTTTGTTGGAGAAAAATAGACCTTTCAATTTTGATGAACATTTTTTGGTAGCCTTTGAAGAGTTAAAGAAAAGCTTATAACAACACTAATTGTTGTAGTTCCAGAATGGACACTGCTTTTTAAACTTATGTGTGACGCTAGCGATTATGCTGTGGGAGCCATGTTGGGGTAAAGGAAAAACAAAATACTACATGCAATATATTATGCTAGTAGAACTTGATCAAAAGTGCAACTTAATTACACCACCACGATTCACATTTGATAAATTTCGTTCATATCTAGTTATTATAAAGGTCATAGTGTACACAAATCATTATACTATTAAGTATTTAATGAGTAAGTAAGATGCTAAGCCGATGTTGATTAGGTGGATACTTTTGTTGTAGAAGTTTGACTTGAAAATTAGATATCGGAAAGAGACTGAGAATCAAGTGGCTGATCACTTGTCGAGGTTAGAATCTGGAAGTAAAGGTGATCATGACACGCTTATTAAAAATGAATTTCCAAACGAACAACTTGTAATTGCCACGACATTATCTTGGTATGCTAACATAGTGAACTATTTAGTGAGTGGTGTGTTGCCAATCGATCTCAACAGTCAAAGAAGACGAAAATTTCTTCATGATGCCAAACACTACTATTGGGATAGACCTTTATTGTTTAAAAATTGTGTTGATTAAATAATTAGAAAATGTGTCCTTGAAGACGAAAACTATAGCATTTTTCAACATTGTTATTCAGCTCCATATGGAGGGTTGAGAACTGCTGCTAAAGTACTTTAGTCAGGATTTTATTGGCCAAGTCTGTTCAAGGATGCTCATGAATTCTATCAGCCATGTAACCATTGTTAGAGAATCGAAAATCTATCTAGAAGACACGAAATGTCATTGCAAAGTATAATGGAGATTAAGTTGTTTGATGTATGGGGAATGGACTTTATGGGTCCATTTCCACCGCCAGTAGGCAAATTGTACATACTGTTAGTAGTGGACAATGTCTCTAAGTGGGCTAAAGCTGTTGCCCTTCCTACTAATGATGCAAGGTCAGTAATGAAGTTTTTACACAAGAACATTTTTACAAGATTTGGTACACCTAAAGCCATTATTAGCAATGAGGGGTCTCATTTTGACTGCAAGTTGGTAGCTAATGCTTTGCATCGAGCCACAACTTATCACCCTCGAACTTTAAGCTAAAATTTCTAATAGAGAATTTTTTTTTTAGAAAAAGTGGTGAATCCTACTCATGGGGATTGGTCTACCAGATTGGATGAAGCTTTGTAGGCATATCGTATTGCATACAAAACACCGTTGGAGATGTCACCTTTTAAAATTCTCTATGGAAAGCCATGTCACCTTCTTGTTGAACATAAGAATAAAGCATTTTGGGCTATTAATAAGTGGAACATGGATTGGGTCGCTATTGGCCATAAATGGTTGTTAGAATTGAATGAAATGGAGGAGTTCCGAGCATAAGCATATGAGAATGCTAAGTTGTACAAGGAAAAGACCAAGCATTGGCACGATAAAAGAATCATGTCGTGACAATTTGAACTAGGACAACAGGTATTGGTACTTAACTCTAGGCTTAAATTACTCCCTGGTAAATTAAAATCTCACTAGTCAAGTCCCTTTGAAGTAGCTCAAGTGTATCCTTATAGAGCTATTAATATCAAAGACTTGAAAATGATGGTCACATTTAAGATTAATAGGCAACGCTTAAAGTACTACTGGGGTGCCCATGTGGATCGAGACAAACACTCCATTGACCTCTGAGATGTTTGAGATAACAATTTCTTTTATCTCTCTTTTCCTTACTTGTTTTACTTTAATTTTATTTTTATTACTCATTTAATATTGTTTCCATTTTTCTTATTTTTGAATTGTTTTCTATGATTTCCAAAGATAGAATAAAGAATGTGAACTAAGCAATTGCAATATTAAAAGGAGTTTTCATAGCATTGCGACAAATTGGGTAAATGGATAATGTGAGGATGACTAGGCAAATAAGTCCAAGGGGAGAGATTTGTGTATTTTATAGTAGGGCCAATTTTGTTACTTGGCAAGCCCATGGTAAAGAAGTTAAACATTTTGTTTAAGGATTAGGGCATTTCACATTCGCTCCCCCCAAAATCATCCTTATTCCTTTTTTTTTCTCCTCCACGTCACGTAACTTCTCTTCAATCCCTCTTATTTTTCTTCCACTACATTTTCCAAGATTTCTTTCAGTCTTCTCCAATGGCTCACATCAAAACTACCACCAAAATTGTTGAACCACAAGGGCTGGTGCTGCTCAGCCAAGGACATTCTTTAACAGTGTCGTAGCCAGGAGATACAATAACAACATCGTAAAACACCGTTTCTGTTTTGAGCAAGGGTTCTTATTTAAATATGAGCCATACATGGGATACGATGAATCTGTGTCCTCCATAGTAGAAAAACATGGGTGGAATATTTTCTGTTTGCACCCCGAAGACGTTTTAGGGAAAATAGTTTGAGAATTTTATGCCCATGTTAATTCTCCAGATTCCCCTTTTATCTACATAAGGTGTACTTCTGTTCCTTTTGATAAAGATCATATTAATGCAAAGTTTGGTTTTACAGGTATCCAAGACGAACATACACCATTTGCTGACAGTATCACTGTTGAGGATTTAGCCCAGGTATTGGATAATTTATGTTCGAAGGAACACGATGAACTATTTCTAGTCAAGAGTGTTATACTATTGAAAGGGCTTTGTTGAAGCCTATTGGGAAAATATGATATCATTTTCTAAGGAGTTGACTTATGCCGTCTACACACAATACAACTATTTCAAAAGGGAGAATGCTTTTACTACATTCCATCATAAAAGGGAAAAGAATTAATGTTGGAAGAATCATTTTTGAAGAAGTACACCGGTGTGCTAAGAAGAATGATGTTAGCTTAAAATTTCTCTCACTCATTACTACTTTATGTCGAATCAGCCTTACCTTAAATATCACCCCTAACGAGGGTGGACTATCTTTGCCAAGATTCAAGGCACTGATGCTACCAGGGAAACTCAGCATAGTCAGACCCCCACTTCCATTGCTGTGCATTCTCCCACAGTAACACCTTCAGTTTCTCATAGCTCCCTCAAACAGCAAATATTGCACTCCTTAAAGTAGTTGGAGCAAAGGATGTCCCTTTTTGAAATTCAACAGTTTCAAGTGGTTGAAAAGATGGTTAAGGCCTAGCAGCAACAAGCTCAATATTGGGCCTATGTGAGGACCAATGATTTGGCCCTCAGGAGATCCCTGTAAAAGAATTTTACAAAGCTAATGCCAGACTTTCCTGTTTTCCCCGCCATTTTGCTCTCATTTTCTAATGCTACTGGGGAGCCCACTCAAACTACTGTTGAAGAGCCTACTCAATTTGCTGCTGAAGAGCCCAAAAAGACGACCTCCCTAAATATTGATAAGGATAAAGAAAAAGAAAACGATGACACTGCCACTACTGCCACTGCCAAAGGTAAGGACCTTGTTCCACCTTCGCTACCAGCTTCTGTAATTGTACAGGACCATGACATTGATCATCTGATCAATGAGCTCACGGAAGCCAATATGGAGGGGGAAAAATAAACCCCAAAAAAATAAAATGGAAATAAAATTTTTTTGCTTGAAAATTCACTCATCAGGCAGACTGAAGTATTTACATGCTAGTTCAAACCAGCTAAGTTTTCTATTTCTTTCATGCCTCTGGCATTTCATTTCTTTTGCCATGGCATTTGTTGTACAAATTTCTCTTTTGATTCTTCTCTTATATATTTGGTCATGCATTGAGGACAATGCATCCCTTAGGTTTGGGGGTGTGTTGTGCATTTAGGCTGCATTTTACATTTAGTATGTATGATCATTTTAGTATAGTTATTTTACTATAGTTAAATCTGTTTTGCCACTACAATGTAACTATTAAGTACTGTTTGCCTATTAGGAGTACAACCTGTACTTATAATGTTCGATGATAAGGTTAGATTCTTCAATACACTTAGAACATGTGATAGTGGATTAGATGAATTTAGCTTAGGTTTATTGCTTGAAAATAAATTTCTATAAATGAGATGTCCTATATTCAGTTTTTTCCAGATTATAGTGAGTATCTTTTAATGAAATAAAGGACTTTTGAAGCCAAATTCAGTTATATTGCCTTGACATTATTAAATAAAAGATAGTAGGCACTCCAATGCTTAGAGTTATTGAGTAAGTCAGCACCACTTTGTTTGATCCATCGTGTTGTTGACTAGAAAGGTGAGTTTAAGTAAGAGTGTGTAATAAAAAGTAAATAAATTAGGGGTATTTTGCTGTAGTAATGGGCTGAGTAGCTAATAAGGTAGTTGTTTGCTCCATCCATCTTCTAAGTAAAAAGCCTTAGCTTCAAAAGTGATTTTTATTTCAATTGTGACATGATTGAGTACTAGGTAATTAGGTGTATGCTTTATTGTGATTATCAAGTCAAAGAATTTGGTGACATTCTAAATCTCCTAATATACTAATATTTTGGAAAAAAAAAACAACACAAATATAAATGCTTTATATATTTCACATATGCTTAGAGCAAGAGTAACTTGAGTTTAGGTAACAAATGAATTGAGTAAATTAGGAGATATTTGCTATGGCCAGAAAACACATGGTACTTGGGAGATTTTGTTCTTAGGGAGCAATTTTCTACACTACCTTTGTTAAAATGAAACTTTGAAACTCGAACAAGTTTTTATGAAGATTGTTGAGAATTGATGTATATATTGATCTTCGAATAGATTGATAGTACAAGATGGGTATATGCATTGGAAATATTTTTGCATTTATGCACGCATGCATATTTTGCTTGAGGACAAGCAATAACTCAGGTCTAGAGGTGTGATAACTCTTGAAAAGAGTTATATTTTACGCATTTAGACCTAGATAATTGCTTGTACTTGGTACATTTAGTTGCATTTTAGGACATTTCATTAGTATTTTTATCATTGCATTAGGAGCTTGGACTATGTTTAATTGTTAGGTACTTTTAATTGCATGTGGAAGGGTTGTGGTTGGTGGTTTGGAAAGTGTAGAATATGGAGAAAGAAATAAAGAAGTGAAGGTTTGTCGAGGCAAAAGGTTGAACAATTTGTCAACATGAATGTCATGGAAATTTCAGGAAGATGACCAAGTCAACACTCAAAGCATACCAATTTCAGCCCATCTCTACTTGTACCAGAAAAATCTACCTAAAAAAGAGGAGAAGATATCGTGGATTGTTGGAGTTACCCTATGAAGAAAAGCTTACAAAAATCCAAAAGAGGAAACCCTAAAAAGGGTAGAGATCAGGAGGAAAAAATAGAGGGTAGTGATTGAGTAAAGACAAAAGGAGGAAATTGAAGGCAGTCCCTCTTAGACAACACAGGATACTGTGCTGTTGGATTCTATATTAACTTGGCTATAGTCATCATTCTAAGTTCTATCATTATTTCTTAATTTGTTCTCCCATGAATTGATTTGATCGAAATGATGTTGGATGTTATTTTGAACTTGAATTTTAATTGCCAACCCATTAGCTAAATCTCATAGGGTTGGGATTACATGATGAAACTTTTATTTTCGTTAATGGTTTAATCATATATTTGACTTAATCTACTGTTTCATTCATTTGTTTATGTTTCCCAATTGTATGTGTACGTTATCTAAACTAGATGAGTGTGAAATGTGCCCATAAATTGAATCTTGTAACACCTCTAACTCGTACCCGTCGTCGAAATAGGGTTTCGAAGAATTACCAGAACTTTTAGAATATTTTACAAATAATTTATGTAAATTACTATTCATTAATCGAGATCATTCAAAATGTCCCTTAATTGGACCCTCGAGGCCCAATACGAGCATTAGAACTGAGTCGGGACTTAATCAGGAACTCTAAGAATTTTTCGCGAAATTACAAAAATTTTCTAGGTTACAGGGCACAACTCTCGAAATGTAGGCCGTGTTCGATCCCGTGTAACTCTCTAACTTGTGCACATGACCATGGCACATGCCTGTGTGCTAGACTGTATGGTTAATTAAATTCTTTTGAAATTAGGTGCAAGTTTCACACGGCCAAGACACACGCCCGTGTTCTAGGCCATGTAGCACACACGGCTGAGACACACGCCAATGTCTCTGCCCGTGTGCTCAATTCTGAGCATTCTGTTTTGTCAAATTTAAGGTGTAGGGGACACACGGCCTAACTACACGCCCATGTACCCGACCATGTTTCACACATAGTCTAGACACATGCTCGTTTATCTGCCCGTGTATCTAGCTTCATTTCTCATGTGACAGCCCAAAATTGACCCTAGTCGGGAAGTGGTTTTGGGACCACTAAACCAAGTCACCGAAATGTTTGAATGTGATATTTATTGTCTAGAATATGTAATTATGAATGTGTGAAAATTTCAAGCTTCGATTTAGTCGATTGCATGTGAGTTTTAGTAAATAGGACTTATGTGAGAAAATTTTGAAATGTGATAGGTCAAAGCATAAGGATCTATTAGTGCATGAAATAAAAAGGGGGACTTGCATGTCAAATTCCCCCCCTAATTAGTAGTGGCCGGCCATGACAAGCATGGTAGACCAAGTGTGATGGGCAAGAACATGTCATAAACATGTTGAGTTAGTGTTTCATGGGAAGTATGATAAAATAAGGAGCATGGGCATAAAATAATGAAAGGGAATATGATGAAAACAAAAAAAAAAGTGTGTGGTTGTTTCCCCCCCCCCATTTTGCCGAAACTAGAAAGAAAAACAAAAAAAAAAGTGTTCATCCTTTGGTTCATCCTTGGCCAAAGAAAATTTTAAGGAGGAAGGAAGAAGAAAGGTTGAAGAGGTTCGGCCATGCATGTAACTAGGCTAAGGTATGTTTGATGATGTTCCATGAGATGCATGCATGTTTTAGTTGTTAGCTTGAGTTCTACCTAGCCCATGGTCTAAATCTTGCTATGTGATGGAAATGACACTCGGCCATGGATGCATCATTCTTGGTTGATGTTTGATGTTGTGGTGATGAGGCATGAAGGTGAGTTAAGTTTCGACTAAGGTGGATTTGTGTTGATGTCATTTGCATGCTAAGTGTAAAGCTTTGTAATGATACATGTGATGGTGATTGATGACTCTTGGATTTTCTTTTTGACATTTTTGAGTTAGACATTAAGTTCTTTGTGTAACCCATGACCAAAATTGAATGGTATGGTGTCTTGATGCATTCGGCCATGGTAGAAAATAGATGTGAAATGGTAGTAAGGTGAAGTGCAAAATGATAGTATTTGATTACTAGTGTATATATGCGTATTAGCCGAGTTTTGAACTTGAAACAAGATGATATATAATCAATACAAGTAACCATACTTGTAGGAAGTATTAAGCATATAATCGGCCTCAACATAGACATGCATATTCGGCCATAGGAAGAAGATTGGCGTTGCATGTATTCGGTTAGAGGCAAGCGTATTGATGCTTTTATCTTAGCTTAGACAATCGGCTAAAAAGAAGTGTGGGTTAATATGTTGAGTTGATTCATGATTTCATATGTATGTGACTTTAATGTCTAATGTATAAATATGGGCTAAGTGCCTTGTGTTCCTCTTTTCGATGCTCAAATGATTAAATCAATTTATTTGTTTAATTAAACTCAAGAGCAAAGGGGAACTAAATCCGATAAAGGGAAGGAAAAAGTGGTCGAATAGCCATCGGAATCGTTTGACAACATCCGAGGTAAGTTCTTGAGTAATAGAGCTTAAATTATGATTTGATTAGATCATGTTTTAAGCAAATCAAAATCATGCTCTTTGTGTGTGGCTATTGAGCCGAAATTGCAAGAATGATAAGAGTCTTGTGTTTGAGTTTTGCTAACGAAAATGAAATACGAATGTGCCATGATTTGTTGTTAAATGTGCATGGTTATTTGAATGATGTCCGGGCTAAGTCCCGAAGGCTTTGTGCTAGGTGACCATATCCGGACTAAGATCCGAAGGCATTTGTGCGAGTTACTAAATCCGGACTAAGATCCGAAGGCATTTGTGTGAGTTACTAAATCCGGGTTAAGTCCCGAAGGCATTTGTGCGAGTTACTAAATCCGGGTTAAGTCCCGAAGGCATTTGTGCGAGTTACTATAACCGGGCTATGTCCCGAAGGCATTTGAACGAGTAGCTATATCCGGTTAAATTTCGAAGGTACGTGATTTGGGAATGAATGATCTTGCTGTAATAATTTCAGTTAATACGCTTGAAACATCCCAACATTGAGGTATGTTTCGTATGTGCTTTGAATTAGTTGAGCCCTTACAAATAAGTATTCGCTCAGTTGATAAATGAGCTACCGGCCTTTGGCTAAGTTGATCTTTGTGTATGAATAAAAGGGTTGGTAATGTGAAGTAAGTATGATATTGAAAATTTGTGCATATGAAATTATCCGTTTAGCTATATGAATGCTATACTTTTGTTGTGCTGGAATCCCTTGCTCAAAACTTACTAAGCATAAATTGCTTACTCCGTCTCTTTGATTCTCTGTTTTATAGATTTTGGTTCTTCAGCTATCGGACTCGGGATTTTGAAGTTGAAGTCGCCCACACTATCGAAGCCCCCTTTTGGTACAATTTTGGTTGAACTTCGAAATGGCATGTATAGGACTACCCTTTTTGTTGTGGGTCATGGACCCTTTGGACTTGTATAATTTTGGATAGCCATGCGAAAATGGCTTATATATGTTTGAGTATAATGTTATAATCATTTGGTATGGATATGGTTATTGAGAGGTGTGGATATGCTTAACAAGGATTGGCCATGGGAATGGTTAATCACTATCATAATTTGTGCTATTTATGCTAAAAGGGCTAGTTGAATCATGGAAACTATGAAATAGGTAAGGTCTACCTTAAAGGCAGATGCTGACAGCAGCAGTGATGTAGATTTGGAAAATCACTAAAAATAGTAGGAATGGAATTAAATATTGAATAAATTATGTAAACGAACCTTGATGAATCTATTTTCATAGGAAAGTAACGAAACGATCATATAGACAGTATGTTAAGAGATATTCAGGTTCTCGTGGGACATGGCCAGAACGGTTTCTGGATTCCCTATTCCGAGTTTGGAAATTCATTATAAATTAAACAGAGATAATTAGGAGTCATTCCATATATGTATAGATTCCTCTCTGAGTCTAGTTTCTATAGAAACAAACGGAATCAGTATTGAAGCTCTGTGCAGGGAGATATCTAAGTCGTAATGCGCAAAGGTCAGTGTAGTCGATCCCTGTAACATGGGAGACTTTGACTAATAAACTGTACTAATTGGCCAGACCAAAAATTCTAGAAAAAAATATGTAGATGGGCATATGAGTCTAGTTTCAGGGAAAAATTACAAAACTGATTTTCGAGTTGTGAAACTCAAGATATGATTTTTAAGGTGACAGTGACGCAGTTAGCCAACTGCCTAGAAAATTTTAAAATGGACTGCAATAGTAAGCGAATTTAGTCTGTGAACCCCTCGTGTCCGACTCCGGCAACGGTCTCGGGTACGGGGTGTTACAATTTTATTGGTATCAGAGCTACGGTTTAGTCGATTCTAGGACTACCGTAATGCGTTGGGTCTAGCTATACATCCATTTTATGTGATCAATTGATAGTGTGGTGATTTCTGACATTTGCAAATGTGTTTATTTATAGTAATGGATCCCGATCCCGACCGAGCGGTAGCTGATGATCTTGAGAGTGTAGCGCCTGCTCCCACACAAGGGACAGCGCCGGTGGACTCTCAACCTAATACTAGTAACCCGAATGATGAAGCTAGAAAAGCTTTCTATAGCGTGATGAATGATTGGTTCAACCAATACATTCGAACTAATACGGTTGTTCCACAACCTCCATTCCTGACAAATACCACCCCCGCACCTACAATACCTCCGGTAACTGACCAAATAAGGTCAAATAAGCCCCCAGTTGACAGAATCCGAAAACATGAGGCTACTGAATTTAAAGCTACGGATAGCGACGATGCCGAGCAAGCTAAATTTTGGTTGGACAACATTATCCGGGTACTCGATGAGCTATCTTGTACACCCGATGAATGCCTAAAGTGTACTATCTCCTTGCTACGCGATTCTGCCTACTATTGGTGGAGTACTCTGACTTCTGTTGTGCCCCGAGAGCAAGTAACTTGGGAGTTTTTCCAAACTGAGTTTCGGAAAAAGTATATCAGTCAGAGATTTGTTGATCAAAAACGGAAGGAATTTCTTGAGCTTAAGCAAGGTTCTATGTCAGTTACTGATTACGAGCGAAAATTTGTTAGACTTAGTAGATACGCTCGGGAATGTGTTTCGTCCGAGGCTATCGTGTGTAAACGCTTCGAGGATGGGCTGAATGAAGATATAAAAATGTTCGTTGGCATTCTTGAAATACGAGAGTTCGTAGTACTTGTCGAGCGAGCTTGTAAAGCCGAAGAGCTTAGAAAAGAAAAACAAAAAGTTGATGTGGGAACTGGAGAGTTTCGTAAAAGATCCTCGGGAAAGTCTCTTCAACAGGCATCGAAGAAATTTCGAGATGATGTGGGCCGGTCTAGAGGCACTTCGGGCCTTTTTAGACGAGATCGTGATCGACCCCCTGTGGGTACACGAGGCACTTCGGTCGCCAGTGTTGGGAATGAACGTCGAGATAGAACGGAATGTCGATATTGCGGTAAATGGCATTCGGGGAGTTGTAGATTCCCTGACCGCTCCTGTTACAAGTGCAGATCAGTTGACCACTTCATTAAAGATTGCCCAAGGTTGTCTGAACAGAATGTAAATCAGAGTGGGAAACCGGGTGCTACCACTGCTCGAGGTAGACCATCTAGAAATATGGGCAATGCTAGCGGTGGTCAGAGAGGATCTAGAGATGCTACGACCAGATCCGAGGCTCGTGCGCCTGCTAGAGCTTATGCTATACGTGCCCGCGAGGATGCTTCTTCGCCTGATGTTATTACCGGTACTTTTACTCTCTTTGATACTAATGTAATTGCTTTGATTGACCCCGGTTCTACTCATTCTTACATATGTGAAACCTTAGCATCCAGTAAGACTTTACCTATTGAGTCTACTGAGTTCGTAATTCGGGTGTCAAATCCCTTGGGTCACTACGTGCTTGTCGACAAAGTGTGTAAGAAATGTCCCCTAGTAATTCGAGGTTCCTGTTTTCCGGTGGACTTGATGCTTTTTCCGTTTGATGAATTTGATGTTATTCTTGGTTTGGATTGGTTGACCGCGCATGATGCGGTTGTGAATTGCAAAAGCAAGACTATTGATTTGAGGTGCGCAAATAACGAGATAATCCGAGTTGAGTCTACGGACTTAAAGGGGTTGCCAGCTGTAATATCCTCAATGTTGGCCCAGAAATATGTAAGAAAAGGGTGCGAAGCATACCTTGCGTATGTACTTGATGACAAAGAATTAGAAAAGAAACCCGAATCTGTGCCGGTGGTTTGTGAATACCCGGATGTTTTTCCTGAAGAATTACCGAGTTTACCACCTGTTCGGGAGATAGAGTTTGGTATTGAGCTTGTACCTGGGACTACGTCGATTTTGATAGCTCCGTATCGTATGGCACCAACCGAGTTAAAAGAGTTGAAAGCTCAGTTGCAAGAATTGACGGATAGAGGTTTCGCTCGACCAAGTTTCTCACCTTGGGGTGCACCAGTATTGTTCGTGAAAAAGAAGGACGGAACCATGAGGTTGTGCATTGACTATCGTCCGCTGAATAAAGTGACAATAAAGAACAAATATCCGTTATCGCGTATCGATGATTTGTTCGACCAACTGAAGGGAGCCTCAGTGTTCTCAAAAATAGATTTGAGATCGGGCTATTATCAGTTGCGAATTCGAGATTCGAACATACCCAAAACTGCCTTCAGAACGAGATATGGTCACTACGAATTCTTAGTGATGCCGTTTGGGCTCACTAATGCCCCTGCGGTATTTATGGATTTGATGAATCGGATCTTCAGACCATATTTGGATCGGTTCGTAGTTGTGTTCATTGATGACATCTTGGTCTATTCAAGAGATGAGACCGAACATGCTGAGCACCTGAGATTAGTGTTGCAAAATTTGCGGGATAAGCAGTTATATGCTAAGTTCAGTAAGTGTGAGTTCTGGTTAAGAGAGGTTAGCTTCTTGGGTCACGTGGTATCTGCATCGGGTATTTGAGTTGACCCGAGCAAAATTTCAGCCATACTTAACTGGAAGCCTCTAAGAAATATTACCGAAGTTCGGAGCTTCCTGGGGCTCGCCGGTTATTACCGACGATTTGTAAAAGGTTTCTCGATGATAGCCACACCAATGACGAAGCTACTTCAAAAGGATGTTAAGTTCGAATGGACGGAGAAATGTCAGAAAAGTTTCGATCAACTGAAAACTTATTTGACTGAAGCTCCAATTTTAGTGCAACCCGAATCAGGCAAAGAGTTTGTCATTTATAGTGAAGCATCCCTACTTGGGTTGGGTTGCGTATTGATGCAAGAAGGTCGAGTGGTGGCCTATGCGTCGAGACAATTAAAGCCACATGAGAAAAATTATCCGACCCATGATCTCGAACTAGCTGCCATTGTATTCGCTTTAAAAATATGGCGACATTACTTATTTGGTGAAAAGTGCCATGTATTTTCGGATCACAAAAGTCTCAAATATTTGATGACTCAAAGAGACTTAAATCTGCGACAAAGACGTTGGCTTGAGTTGTTGAAAGATTACGAGCTTGTCATTGATTACCACCCGGGAAAGGCTAATGTGGTTGCGGACGCCTTAAGCCGGAAATCACTATTTGCTTTACGAGCGATGAATGTGCACTTGTCTGTTCTACCCGACAATGTGTTAGTAGCTGAATTAAAGGCCAAACCATTATTGATTCGTCAAATTCGTGAAGCTCAGAAAGTCGACGATGAATTGGTAGCAAAACGGGCTGAATGTGTTCCGAATATGGAATCCGAATTTCAAATTGGTGATGACGATTGTTTGAGGTTCAGAAGTCGGTTGTGTGTTCCAAGAAATTCAGAACTCATTTCGATGATTCTGAATGAAGCCCATTGTAGCCGAATGTCAATTCACCCGGGGAGTACGAAAATGTACAACGATTTGAAACGTCGGTTTTGGTGGCATGGTATGAAACGAGACATCTCCGACTTTGTTTCGAGATGTTTAATATGTCAACAAGTGAAAGCGGAACATCAAGTGCCTTCAGGATTACTTCAGCCGATCATGATACCCGAGTGGAAATGGGGTCGAGTCACAATGGACTTTGTGTCCGGACTGCCATTGTCAGCAAGTAAGAAGGATGCGATTTGGGTTGTTGTTGATAGACTGACTAAGTCGGCTCACTTTATCCCCGTGCGTACGGATTTTTCATTGGATAAACTAGCCGAATTGTATGTTTCTCAGATTGTGAGATTACACGGGGTACCTATTTCTATCGTGTCGGATAGAGATCCGAGATTCACCTCGCGATTTTGGAAGAAATTGCAAGAAGCTTTGGGTACCAAGCTGCATTTTAGCACTGCTTTCCACCCCCAAACCGATGGTCAATCCGAGCGGATAATTCAGATGCTTGAGGATATGTTGTGATGTTGCATCCTCGAGTTCAGTAGTTCATGGGAACGGTATTTACCTTTGATTGAATTCGCTTACAACAATAGTTTTCAATCAAGTATTAAGATGGCACCTTACGAGGCTTTGTACGGTCGTAAATGCCGTACACCATTGTTTTGGACCGAGCTCGGTGAAAGTAAAATTTTCGGAGTTGATTTGATTAAAGATGACGAACAGAAAGTAGAGGTAATCCGTGAAAGTCTGAAGGCAGCCACAGATCGTCAGAAATCGTATGCGGATTTGAAACGAAAAGACATTGAATATCAGGTGGGAGATAAAGTGTTTCTTAAAGTTTCGCCTTGGAAAAAGGTACTTAGATTTGGCCGTAAGGGCAAGTTGAGCCCGAGATTCATTGGGCCGTACGAAATCTCCGAACGAGTTGGTCCGGTTGCGTATAGATTGATTTTGCCCCCTGAACTTGAAAAGATTCACGATGTCTTTCATGTTTTGATGCTTCGACGTTATAGATCCGATCCATCACATGTGATTAATCCCTCAGAAGTTGAAATTCAATCTGACTTGAGTTATGAAGAAGAACCGATTCGTATCCTAGCTCGTGAAGTGAAAGAGTTGCGAAAAAAAGGGTTCCGTTAATTAAGGTGTTATAGCTCAAACACGGGATCGAGGAAGCTACTTGGGAAACCGAGAGCTCGATGAAAGAACGATACCCAAACCTATTTACCGGTAAGATTTTCGGGGACGAAAATTTCTTAAGTGGGGGAGAGTTGTGACAGCCCAAAATTGACCCTAGTCGGGAAGTGGTTTCGGGACCGTTAAACCGAGTCACCGAAATGTTTGAATGTGATATTTATTGTCTAGAATATGTAATTATGAATGTGTGAAAATTTCAAGCTTCGATTTAGTCGATTGCATGTGAGTTTTAGTAAATAGGACTTATGTGAGAAAATTTTGAAATGTGATAGGTCAAAGCATAAGGATCTATTAGTGCATGAAATAAACAGGGGGGACTTGCATGTCAAATTCCCCCCTAATTAGTAGTGGCCGGCCATGACAAGCATGGTAGACCAAGTGTGATGGGCAAGAACATGTCATAAACATGTTGAGTTAGTGTTTCATGGGAAGTATGATAAAATAAGGAGCATGGGCATAAAATAATGAAAGGGAATATGATGAAAACAAAAAAAAAGTGTGTGGTTGTTTCCCCCCCCATTTTGCCGAAACTAGAAAGAAAAACAAAAAAAAAAGTGTTCATCCTTTGGTTCATCCTTGGCCAAAGAAAATTTTAAGGAGGAAGGAAGAAGAAAGGTTGAAGAGGTTTGGCCATGAATGTAACTAGGCTAAGGTATGTTTGATGATGTTCCATGAGATGCATGCATGTTTTAGTTGTTAGCTTGAGTTCTACCTAGCCCATGGTCTAAATCTTGCTATGTGATGGAAATGACACTCGGCCATGGATGCATCATTCTTGGTTGATGTTTGATGTTGTGGTGATGAGGCATGAAGATGAGTTAAGTTTCGGCTAAGGTGGATTTGTGTTGATGTCATTTGCATGCTAAGTGTAAAGCTTTGTAAAGATACATGTGATGGTGATTGATGACTCTTGGATTTTCTTTTTGACATTTTTGAGTTAGACATTAAGTTCTTTGTGTAACCCATGACCAAAATTGAATGGTATGGTGTCTTGATGCATTCGGCCACGGTAGAAAATAGATGTGAAATGGTAGTAAGGTGAAGTGCAAAATGATAGTATTTGATTACTAGTGTATATATGCGTATTAGCCGAGTTTTGAACTTGAAACAAGATGATATATAATCAATACAAGTAACCATACTTGTAGGAAGTATTAAGCATATAATTGGCCTCAACATAGACATGCATATTCGGCCATAGGAAGAAGATTGGCGTTGCATGTATTCGGTTAGAGGCAAGCGTATTGATGCTTTTATCTTGGCTTAGAAAATCGGCTAAAAAGAAGTGTGGGTTAATATGTTGAGTTGATTCATGATTTCATATGTATGTGACTTTAATGTCTAATGTATAAATATGGGCTAAGTGCCTTGTGTTCCTCTTTTCGATGCTCAAATGATTAAATCAATTTATTTGTTTAATTAAGCTCAAGAGCAAAGGGGAACTAAATCCGATAAAGGGAAGGAAAAAGTGGTCGAATAGCCATCGGAATCGTTTGACAACATCCGAGGTAAGTTCTTGAGTAATAGAGCTTAAATTATGATTTGATTAGATCATGTTTTAAGCAAATCAAAATCATGCTCTTTGTGTGTGGCTATTGAGCCGAAATTGCAAGAATGATAAGAGTCTTGTGTTTGAGTTTTGCTAACGAAAATGAAATACGAATGTGCCATGATTTGTTGTTAAATGTGCATGGTTATTTGAATGATGTCCGGGCTAAGTCCCGAAGGCTTTGTGCTAGGTGACCATATCCGGACTAAGATCCGAAGGCATTTGTGCAAGTTACTAAATTCGGACTAAGATCCGAAGGCATTTGTGCGAGTTACTAAATCCGGGTTAAGTCCCGAAGGCATTTGTGCGAGTTACTATAACCGGGCTATGTCCCGAAGGCATTTGAACGAGTAGCTATATCCGGTTAAATTCCGAAGGTACGTGATTTGGGAATGAATGATCTTGCTGTAATAATTTCAGTTAATACGCTTGAAACATCCCAACATTGAGGTATGTTTCGTATGTGCTTTGAATTAGTTGAGCCCTTACAAATAAGTATTCGCTCAGTTGATAAATGAGCTACCGGCCTTTGGCTAAGTTGATCTTTGTGTATGAATAAAAGGGTTGGTAATGTGAAGTAAGTATGATATTGAAAATTTGTGCATATGAAATTATCCGTTTAGCTATATGAATGCTATACTTTTGTTGTGCTGGAATCCCTTGCTCAAAACTTACTAAGCATAAATTGCTTACTCCGTCTCTTTGATTCTCTGTTTTATAGATTTTGGTTCTTCAGCTATCGGACTCGGGATTTTGAAGTCGAAGTCGCCCACACTATCGAAGCCCCCTTTTGGTACAATTTTGGTTGAACTTCGAAATGGCATGTATAGGACTACCCTTTTTGTTGTGGGTCATGGACCCTTTGGACTTGTATAATTTTGGATAGCCATGCGAAAATGGCTTATATATGTTTGAGTATAATGTTATAATCATTTGGTATGGATATGGTTATTGAGAGGTGTGGATATGCTTAACAAGGATTGGCCATGGGAATGGTTAATCACTATCATAATTTGTGCTATTTATGCTAAAAGGGCTAGTTGAATCATGGAAACTATGAAATAGGTAAGGTCTACCTTAAAGGCAGATGCTGACAGCAGCAGTGATGTAGATTTGGAAAATCACTAAAAATAGTAGGAATGTAATTAAATATTGAATAAATTATGTAAACGAACCTTGAGGAATCTATTTTCATAAGAAAGTAACAAAACGATCATATGGACAGTATGTTAAGAGATATTCAGGTTCTCGTGGGACAGGGCCAGAACGGTTTCTGGATTCCCTGTTCCTACTTTGGAAATTCATTATAAATTAAAAGGAGATAATTAGGAGTCATGCCATATATGTATAGATTCCTCTCTGAGTCTAGTTTCTATAGAAACAAACGGAATCAGTATTGAATCTCTGTACATGGAGATATCTAAGTCGTAATGCGCAAAGGTCAGTGTAGTAGATCCCTGTAACATGGGAGACTTTGACTAATAAACTGTACTAATTGGCCTGACCAAAAATTCTAGAAAAAAATATGTAGATGGGCATATGAGTTTAGTTTCAGGGAAAAATTACAAAACTGATTTTCAAGTTGTGAAACTCAAGATATGATTTTTAAGGTGACAGTGACACAGTTAGCCAACTGCCTAGAAAATTTTAAAATGGACTGCAATAGTAAGCGAATTTAGTCTGTGAACCCCTCGTGTCCGACTCCGGCAACGGTCTCGGGTACGGGGTGTTACATCTCACCCAAAATCACACTCATATCCTACACTAAAACTCACATCCATAAACCAACCAATTTAAGCATTCAAATTAAGCAAATTCCATTATTAATATGGCACATCAATACATGCATACATGTCCACAATCTTACCTTAGTTTAACCCACATGTTAGACATAATTTGATCAACTACTTAACATTTTGAAACTACCATAGTATGACATTAAAAGTACATCAAAACATGCCATTAGTAGCCATACCAATGGCTAGGTTACAAACATCATTATCATTTACTTGCCAATATGGCCAATATAACCTATACATGCCATTGTAACCATAATTGCTTTACCATAATGTACCGACATGGGCCGATGGATAGTGTGAGTGATCTCCACTGAGCTTCTAATCCAACGAGCTTTCGATTTACTCTAAAACAGGGAAATAAAACTAAGTAAGCATAAAATGCTTTGTAAGTTCGTATAAAATGGTACTTAACTTACCATTCATTCTATTTTGAGGTAACTATGTAAGGCATAATCAATCAATTTGACCTTAAGCCCTACACACATTCTCATTGCCCTAGTTAGTCATATATTCCATAATAACATCAAATCATATATGGGTTCAACAACAATCAAGTTGCCAAGAAAATATGCTTTCCACAACATGTGTCCATTCAACATGCATAATTCATCTCATTATTTCAAGTATATTTTCATAATAGTTCATTTTGAGTTTAGATAATTTCGTATCAAAACTTTACTCATACTACTCGGAATATCAAGGTCACGATTAGTACACTCAAGGTGTACAAGTTTATAATCAAGAATAAAAATATATTCATCAAATAAAGTCCATGAACAAATATCATCATCTCGTGTTTTCATGTATCATTTGTCATGTATCATTATTTACTTGTATTTCAGACGGATACATGTAATAACTCATTTTATCATTCATAACTTCTCATGTCTGGAATTGTCACCCGTTGAATTTATTTGGAATATCAATGGATACACAGGTAGTACACTCGAGGTGTACTAATCAAGATCCGTCAATTCATGTCCAATGGTACCCATAAGGTACTATATCAGAGAGTACACTCTCGAACCACACATGTATACAACATGATTACCAGTCCAGGCTAAATTCTTTTTATGACATATGTTCTAATGAGCTTGATCTGGATTACCCGTTTGGGCTAAATCCAATCCATAACATATGCTCAAGAGGACTTATATCAAGATTACCGTCCGGGCTAAATCCTTTCATAAATGAAGTCAATAGGATTACTCATCCGAGCCAAATCCTGTCAGCAACAATGCAGGACCTCATTCATTTCGAAAAATTACATTTATCCATCGATTCTTCCTTTATTTAAACGGGATTTAACATTTCTCAAGCATTAACAAGCATGTGATTATTTTCTACATCCAAATCATATATATAATTCAAATAGATACATTCCATATTCATTTCAAACATATAAGTAACATTTTTATCATTTACCATTTATCGAGCATTATTATTGACCGGGCACTTTCATTTATCGGGCTATAAAGAGTATGTGATCATTTCACATATTTATGGCATTTATACAATTCACAAACACAACATTAAATTCAAACATAAAACACATACAATTTAGTTACACGAACTTACCTTGACAAATGTTCATTTACATAAAACTACTAATCCGACATTTTCCTCATTTCCTCGTTTTAGCTCTAAATTTGGTCTATCCTGATCTATACGAGTAAAATTAACATAAATTTATCATATTTCATATTTAGGTGGACTCAATTTGCATCCAAGGAAAAATTACAATTTTGCCCCTAACTTTTCCATAAATTCTGATTTCGTCCCTAGGCTCGTAAAATAAAACTTGTGCAATTTACTCTCTGTTCCAAGCCTAACAAAAATACCATTACAAAACTTACAGAACATGTACTCACAAAAATTCAGAATTTTTCATCAAATTTCACAACTTTAAATCTTAGCCCCTAAATCATGTTTACATCAAAAATCACTTTGTAAAAGTTGTTTATCTATCAACAATCTTTCATTTTCTACCATAAATTTCTAATTTTCAACATATACATCCATGACCCATTTTCCATACTTTGATAACTTCTCAAATTGATCTCCCCAAATAGATAGATTAAGTTATCCCAGTTTCAAAAATATCATAATTACTAAAAACGGGCCAAGGAAACTTACCCAATTTGGCCATGAAAGTTTCTTCTCTCTCTCCTAGGGTATCCATGTATTTTTGAGGAAGAAGATGATAAAATAAAATGATATATCTTCTTTTATCATCTTTTAATTAATTAAATATTTTCACTTTCCAATTTAGTCCTGCCCTTTTCCTAAATTTTCATAGATGAGTCACCAAAATTCTACATAATTTTTATTAATGGTCTAATTACCATATAAGGACCTTAATTTTTGAATTCCATAGCTATTTGATCCTTCTCGTAATTAAACACTTAATCGATAAAATTTTCGTATCGATTTTTTCACATGACATTTCCAACATAATACAAATCATATAATAAAATAAAAAATAATTTTATTTTCACCTTGGATTTTTCGTCCCGAAACCACTGTTCCGATTTCACCAAAATTGGGCTGTTACAAATCTAATTCTGAAAAGGTTTGATTAGTTGGACTGGAATTGAATGATACAAGCGAGTATTCGACCGAATACTTTCAGCAGACTTTAGACATAGAGCAACGTTTGTATAGAATGAAGATAAAATAGAGCATGGTACTGTGTTAAGGCCTATAGACACAGGCCAGGTAACTTTAGATCTAGCTCTCGAAAGAAGTAGGTCACTTTAGGTATCTTCTGAGCAGTAGATCAAGTACGATTTTGTTGAGGCATTACTGAAAGTAAGGGTAGATTTTTAGTAATCCAAACCTTCCAAATCACACCGTAGACCCTTAATTCTTTCTCGTAATATCTTTACCATAGCAATCTTACTTATTTATTTATTTGCTCGCAGATTATTTACGTAATTATTCTCGTAATTGCTATTGCATTTTTACTCTTTCTTGGCCTTAGCATTTTTCAGTATTAGTCAATATACATTTTGCTTACATACTTAGTACTTTAATTTACCACTGCGTACTTAACTTGGTTTTGCCATAACATTAATCATAATTTGTTATAATAACCTGACCACTTTAATACCTAATCCGGTCCCTCTGGAGACGATCTCGCTTATCACTTTATTACTTGATTCGACGTGTATACTTTCACAATTTGCATACCATTTCAAATGGGAAAGGTATACCACCAAAATGAAGAAATATTGCAGAAACACACTTCCTCCAACACATATCATACCCTACCCTAAATGCACATACATGATCATACTAAAATCCCATGCAACATAAAATCATATCGAATCAATGAAATAACATATTTACATACATTTATACAAATTTACTGACTATGCTTACAGGTCCGAGCCCAGAATCCTATTTTCGTCGCTAAATAGGCACAACAAAATGAGCTAAAATGGCTAACACACCTGTGTAGGCCACATGACCCAACAAGCCAAACCATGTGGCCTACACGACCTATCCAATTTGCCCATGTAATTACACATGCTCGTGTGCTCCACACGACCTGACACACGGCCGACCACACGCCCATATGGTGCACACGGCCATGTCACGTAGACTGCAGTTTAAAACAACGTACTTTTTTGAGAATTTCTGAGGTTTAAACGGTGTTTTCGGGTTAGAAACACACACCTGATGCTTTCTTGATTAACCATACAACAAGGTACTTCTGAATCCTACATACGACATAAAATTGTGCCAATTAATAACCAATAATTAAATTGATATCTAACTTGATAATTTTTTACTAAAATATCAATCCCCAAAACTAATATACAAGCACTTACTCGCAAAAACAGTGTTCAAAATATCAACTATTCTATTGGAAGATCACGAATCTCAAACCCTTCGCCTGATTCAAAGATCACAAAAAAACGTTCACAACAACAAAAAACGAGAATTAAAGACCATTACAACCCCTGAAATTTAATAACAGAGAAAGATTTGATGATACTTATGCTACGCCTGGACTTTGATCAAAGAAACAAACACTACGTACAATCACAAAAGAAAATGGGATGGTAGCAAGACGGAAATCAAACAAAAAGAAGAAAAGAAAAGAAAAGAAACGTGAGTCAAAAGAGGGAAAGAAATGCACAGTAAGTGGGGGAGGAAAAATAGGGAAGTTTTGATAATTTTGAAAATAAAATCAGAATACATAAAAAATAATCTAATAATATCTTGACCCACCAGATTATTTAGAGTTCAATTTTAACTCAACCACTAACAAATGGGTAGAGAAAGAAAAAAAAATTCCACCTTTGCACACACAGGGGTTTGAACGTAAGACCTCAAGGATAAGCTGACACTTTACCATTGAACCAACAAGCCCATCCTGTCAGTAAACTCACAAAAACAAAAGATAAGCCTTGATAAACATGTTAATTTGCATATTTTTTGTGTTTAATTTGGATTATTGTTGAACTAAACCCTGCTAATTAAGTGCTTTTTATGATCTAATCTTGTTAGGGATGCAATCAGTCTAAAACAAACTAAAAAGTGCTAAATTGAAAGACAATCATTAAATTGGGGCCAAATCAAAAAGATGGAGAAAGCCAAGGAGTTATCACATTTTTTTGACTTTGTAAAAAGCCAAAAATAGGAAGATATTATTTTATTTTTATTTTATTTTATTAAATTAAGTTAGGCTATTTTTAGTAAACCCTGTGTATATAAATAGGGGTATATGTTCTTTGAAAATCATCCCTTATTTTGTATTCCTACTTTTATTTGGAATTGAAATACTCTCCTTTTTCCCTTTCAAATTGGCGTGAAGCATTCTGCCATTTTTCATTTGGTTTTGTTTCTTTTCTAAAATTGGGCTAATTGCCTTCCAAGTGCTTTTCCTTTCCAATTTCCATCACCTTTCATACAAATCCCATCATCTTCCACAACTTTCAAGCATGAATAAATTCATGCTTCACTAAATTTCATCTTAGCTTTAGGCCAGTGTTCTTTCCGGTTGGGAATCGTAAGATACGAATTCGTGTTAAAAATCTATCCCATCGGTACTCATTTTTTTCATAAGTATCGGGATAGACCAATCATCCCTTAAAGTTAAATTTGATTTCAAATCAAAGTGCACGTTAGGTTGGAGTCTTGTTTGCTTACAGTTGGAGATTTGAGTCAGTCGTGCTGTATTCAGATTTCTGAGAACAAATCGAGGAAGAAGTGATCAGGTTTAAACGACCCATGCGGTTGAGGCTGTTAATTCGAGTTGGGTTCTTCAGAATGTGAGGCTGTCAAAATTTTGAATCGGGAACACGTGTATCTCGGTTAGATAATCGGTAAGGGTTGGTTTGCAGGTCGTACCGAAACCAGCTACGAGAGGAGAAATTGGTGGTTAGGATGTTCTTAACTGCTATAACCAGCTTATCGTTTAGAGGAGAAGATCAATTTTTGAGGATCGATTCTTGATACGAAACCGAGTCAAGGCTAAGGCTTATTTTATATGTTGCAAAATTCTGAATTTATTCTCTAATTTATTTAATTATTTATTTATGCTGTTTCAATTATCTAGTTTCTAAACATTTCAAAAACCCCCGATTTACTTTTATTTCTAATTTTTGCAGGTATGATTGGAGTCGTGGGCACGACTATTGGCATGATCTTCGACATGACAAATAATCTGAGTATAAGCTATACATGAAAGTTGATTGTAGCATCCAATCCTTGTGGACTCGACCCTCCTACCACTCTTACTACTAATTAGAGTTATTTTGTAGGAATTATATTTGGTGGTTTTGACGCCCATCAAGCCCTGTGACTCAAGTCTAACATAATTCAAATTTAATGGGAAATTCCAAAAATAATATCGAACTCAGAACCCAAAGTAGACATTTAAAGCACTTAACCACCAAACCAAATGAAATTTCTTAACATGATTTTAACCACCAAACCAAATGATTTCTTGATGGTTGCTTGAAAAAGATGATGGTGGCAACAATGGAGGTGAAAAATACCAAGAAAGTTCATATTTCTAACTAGGAAAAAGGAAATAGAGCTAAGCTATGTTAAATGCTATGGATTAAAATGAAAATACAAAGTGATTTTTTAATACTAAATTGCAATTATGAAAAAGCTACAGAAAAAACTAACTACCAACTAAACAACCAAAACCAAAAAAAAAGTTATGAACTAAACCTTAAAAATGAAGAATAAGACTAAATAAAATGCTAAAAGGATGAAAGAAAAGTAAAGACAAAAGCTCCGCTTTAGTTCTCAGCCAAAAGTGGCTTTTAAGCATCTAATTATAATGAAAAAAAATTGACTAGAATGCCCTTAAAAGTTGTGTTTTGATTGGGTAATGTGTTGGAAAAAAGACTACCCTTATAGCTAATTTCTCCCAATTAGGGAGCGGTATCACGACACCCAGGCTTCCGTGTCGCGACATCCGTCCCTCGGTATCACGACTCCCACTATAGTTAACTTCCATCTTGAGGTTTTGCATCCTCAAAGTGAAAGGTTTGGTTGTTACGACTTCCATGGAATTAGTGTTGTGACACCCACTCTAAATGATGTTTTCCTCGAGGTGGGTCATTGTCGTCTCCCTACTCAAACTCAATCACATCGTTAGGTTTCCCATGGCACTGTTTGGCCAATTTGGGTCTCAAAAGGGGCAAAACTTAGCAAAAATGTTTGTTAAAGCTTGAAACTAAAAATTGATAAAAATATATAAAAGACACTTAAATCTCTTGATAATAAGCTCCTCGAGTGTAATGGAAAGCCTAATTTGACGAATCAAATTACAACAAAACAAATTCCCTACACTTAAGTCTTTGTGTCCTCAAGCAAACACCTAAAACACATGCAACATAGACGACCCTTGAACAATAATTAGAATTGAAAATTAATTAACGAGTATGTTCAGTGCAACTAATGCTTCTAATATCAAATTTATGAGTGATGCATTACAAATTCACAACTTCAGAAGCAAATCAAGTTAGTTCACGAAGTTACAGAGTATATAGATATAGAAGTAGTCCCATAAAAACACAATTCTTCACATTAGTCCACCAAAATAGATATGCATATATGATCTATCTATACACATAGGAATTCAACTTATTCATTTCACACAAAGTTTTTGCAAATTTCAATTTTTGTAAACAATGATGCTAAGGTCACATAGTGATTTTTGGCTTGTAACGTTCTGAGGCCTATGTTTGTATGATGAGTTCAAAGAAAGGATCAACTCAAAATTTTTCAAGAATTGCAAACAATATAACACATGGCATTGTTCCAATTCCCCCATATGTAATGATTAAACTCACCGCCTTATTTCTCCTTCTCTCACATTCCTTTTTCTCTTCAACAATGTGGAAGATATGGTTCGATATTAGCTAGTATAAACAACTTAGCGAGTACTTGTGCACTATGATAATGAAAAGTTTGATTTCTCATTTTGAGCATATTTTACAAGTTTTACTCTTTTATCTTACAATGGTTTTATCTCTAACCATATTCTTTATTCATTCGCTTTACTTTTGACTCTAACAATATTTTTCTTTGTTTGCTTACATTTTTCATTCTTCGCACGTTTTGTAAAAGCGTATACACACTATAGCGAACCATCTATTCACTATTCATTCAAATTTATTTTTAAAACCTCCAAATTGTTCCTACCTAACCCTCAATATATGTGGCTTGGTGACTATTCTATAGTGGAATTCAAGATCAATGACTAAAAAGGGTTGGGTTTTTAACTCAATTTAGGATCAAGGTTTCAAAAATATTGGTTCATCAAGAAAGGATCAACAAGGCTTAAAATTAGGGTACTAGAGATGTATATAGCCTCTATGTTAGTCATTTAGGCTCTTGGCTAAACAAACAATGCCTTAGTTAATCCATTAACATCTCAATGTATAGAAAACCAAAACATGCTTCTACTTGTTTCCATAAATAATGTTAAATTCCACTACATGCATTCACAAATTTATCCACATATTTATTCATCATATGGTCAAAAATTTTAAAATTTTGACTAATTCTATTCTATTATACAATGCAAGTAATTGAACTTAATAATCTAACTCACAAAGAATAAAAAATTTGAAGCATTATTCAAAATTTGTACAAGTCAAAGAATCTATTACACAATATCATGCCATATTTAAATATTTATCAATCAAACAACGTTCAAGTTTCATGCAACAATTAAAATAAAAAGATAAAATTAACACACAATCATAACAAAATTAGCTAAGCATGAACATTTTTTCTATGAATGCCCCACATAATTAAATTACACATTTTCATAAGTGTATTACCTTCAAAGGATATCCTTAATCTCTTTGGGATAAATCTATTCTCCCAATATGATCCTATTTTATCTCATGGTAACTATTACATCTTTCTTCATGAAAAGTCAATTACTATCAAATAGTAATCAAGTCATTCATCACAAAGAAGAATAACTCGTGACCACGTGTATTTTTCATCAACCATGTAATGCCAATGAGAAGATATCATTTACCCATATCTCGGGCTATGGATTCCACTATGTTAAATGATGCTACAAATTGTATAAGTTGTACACTAAACGCAATAGCTTTCGGTTCCTTAACTATTTGAACTCAGGCTTTTGCTTGCATCAAAAGATACGAGTCACACAAACATAGTTCGTCATCCACTCAAGATTAAGGTATGCCACACTTTGAACATCACAAGTGAATAAATCCATAAATAGATTTATGATCTATTGTTGTTAGGTCCAATCCGATGTACTATCAATCCAATCAGTCATATTTATATCTCTATCTTGTGGGAGTCATCCACTTTGATGGCCAAGGCAAAACATCTCCCTAATTAGACTTGACAGACGACATATTAGTATTTCAATTGGTTTGCTAATTTTTTATTAGACTAAGGAAATGTTTAGTTTCGTCTACTAATATAAGTTGTCTTTCTGTATTACGATCCGACCATATAATATTGCTTCGTATTAGTTTAAACATTATATAATCAGTGAGCTAATATTTGCTTTTATTTTACTTTTCACGCAAAAACCACATGAGGATAATTATACAAAGTATATTAATGTAATCCATGAATTATTTTTTTAACCAATATGTTTGAAAAAATTTCAAGTGTACATAAATGAAAATACTGCATGTACATGTAGGACACCAGATCCAATAGGGATCCCTTTAGAAATTGGCCCCTCCGAGCGTTTGTTATCAACCTTTCCAGCTAAGGGTCAAATGGGTCTAACTCTTTTTCACCTTGGGTCATACACTAGCGATGCAATCATGAAAAATACTAACAAATATAAGAATACTTAACAAAGAAAATAAACAATCAAATGCAAGAAAGAAAAACATTGTATCTATAGTCCCAACTTTTTCTAATTATCTCCTTAGTAAGTATATACATCAATCACACGAATCACTCAATCACACACAAACTCCTCGATAATAGTGTCAACAACTTGACCCTTCCCCGACGTGCGTGGACCGAGACTATGAATCAACACGAATACTAATAATAATCTAGTGGTGTAATGTAAGAGTGACAGGTTGAGTTGTAATATTTGTAGTGTTATAATGGAATTCCCGAGTATTCCAAGGATTGAACCCAAGAGAGCTCGGGGACTAAGTGATTCCTAAGAAACAAGAATGCAACCAATAAGTCTATCTAACTACCCTCTAAGTGCTATATGTTGCATGTGAATATGATATGCAAATTGTGCAAGTATACACATCGAATCAAGTAATAAAATGATGAGTGAGATCGTCTCCACAGGGATCAGATAGGTGTAAATAGGTCAAGTTATTATAGTAAAGTGTAATTAATAATATAGCAAACCAATAATAAGAATGTAGTGGCAATTGAGAGGATAATGATGTATAAAATGTGCAAAATGAATAACCAATCAATTAAGAAGGTTGTGACAAAGACTCTACGACAAACGAGAGAGGGGCTACAATGTTGATTGAGTAGGTTAGGATTACTAAACAATCTAACCTTACTAACCTCTAACGTTTCAGCAAAATCTTAATTATTCTACTGCTCAGAATGGTTTTACTACGGTTTGCTTCTTTCGAGAGCAACACCTAAAGTTACTTCACCCAAGGTGCTATATGTCTATAGGCCTTGAGTTTGGCTCCCAATATTGTTTCTTCTTCCTTACGTATGAAATATTGCTTTATGTCAAGAGACTGCTACGAGTAATTTATTGAACACTCTCTCATATCATTGAACTTCGATTTAAGTAACCTAACCTTATCAGACTTAGGTTATTTTTTATATACTTGCTGCACATTCGTCAATGCACCGCATGCATGCAATCCTAGAATACCATTGAATGAAACAGTAGATTAATCCAAATCTAAAATTCAGCCATTAATAGAACTAAGGGTTTCATCAAAGTAATCCCAACCCTAAGAGATTTAGCTCATGGTTTGGCAAATAAAATTCAAGTTTAACAAAAAAAAACAACATTTTCTTCATCAATTAAGCTCACGAAGAAACAAGATAAGAAATAGAGGAAGAATTTTGAGATGACAGCTTTTGCCTATCCAAATCACAACAGGCGACACAATGTCTTGCGGTGGCCAAGGATGATTGCCTTCTTTGTCTACCTTTTTCTCTACCCTTTTTCTTAGCTGCTTCCCTCTTTGTCCCTACATCGCTATCCTCACTTTTTTGGCTTTTATATCTCTTTTTTCTATGGCAGGTCAATTAGTGGATAATCCTTTCTCTTTTTCATGTGGATTTATCTGGTACAAGTACAACTAAGGCTGAGAGCAGTACACATATAGTGCTGACTAGGCATCTTCCAAGCAATGCCAACTATCCAAAATTTGTCATGGCAAACCTTCAAACCTTTACTTCTTTTCCTACATTCTACACCGGCTAAACCACCATGCAAGTCTTCCTCATAGGAAATTAAAAGCAACATGTAATATCACTTAAGTACAATTCAAGCTCTTTAATGCATTGCTCTAAAAATACCAATGCAATATCCCAAAATGCAACTAAACTCACCAAAGTACAGTCAATTAACTAACCCTAAAGGCATGAAATATAACTATTTTCAAGAGTTATCACTATATTACAAAAATTCATAATCGAGGTTCAATTACGCTAATTGGCTTCCTAACACTAAAAAGGACTCGATTGTATAATAGTAAAAAATTAAGCGATTAACAATTCAATAAGAAAAAATAGTTGTTTCACTTTCATGTTGCTGATTAGCCTTTGGATTAGATATTTAAGAAGTTTTAACTTATAATCGGCTAAATTTTACTTCTCAGTTACCATTTTACTAATTTAAACGATTTAGTCTAATTTATCTCTCAACTTCACCAAACAAACTTGGACAACCAAATTGGTGCTCAATAAGATCTCTTCTCAATCTCACCTAACAAAATTTTTCCCTAAAGGCGTCAAATCCTAGTTTTGAATTTTATTCGATTTAGTTTAGTTTTTACAGTTTAGTCCCTGTACTAAATGTAACATCCCGAAATAGGGCCTAAACGGAACAGTGGTTGCGAAACCACAAATCTGAGGTAAAAAATTTTATTTTATTATTATTTGGAGGTTCATGATATGATTGCATGATTGTGTAAAAATTTCGTGATGAAATTCTATACATAAGGTGCTTAAGTTGAGATTAGGGACTAAATCGAATAATGTGCAAAACTTGCATTCTAGAATTTTTAGTATGAAATTGCTTTGGAATATTAATGAGGAGGTCTTAAATAGCAATTTGATCAATTCCTAAGTCTATGGACAAAAATTGGACATGGATGGAAATTTTGAAAAGTTTAGTAGTAAGAGCATTTTGGTCATTTAGTTATTAAAATGAATTAAAAATAAAATTAAAAGCCAATTTTTGTCCATCTTCTTCATTAGGACGAAATTTCAAGGGTTCTCCATAGATAGGGTTTGTTTCAAGCTTTCAAACTCCATAGTAAGTGATTCAAAGCCCTGTTTTTAATGATCTTTACGTTTTTGGAGTCCCGATAACTTGATTAAGCTTATTCTAGCAATAATTCAACCTAGGGTTCATATTTGGAAAAATACCCATAGGTGAAATTTGTGTATTTTGGTGTTTTATGATAGAATATGAGGTTTTAAATTATGTTAGACAACTTGTGCTACTCGGTTTTAAGTGAAAATTAGTAAAAGGGCTTAATCGGTAAAAATACCTAATAGTCATAAGTACAGGTTAGAGTGTGAATTTGATGTTGTCATAGAAGGGAAAAATGATCAGCATGTCATAAAACATAAGAAAATAGGATGAAGTTTAATTTACGAGCCTTGGGGCAAAAGTGCAAATATGTGAAAGTTTAGGGGCAAAAATGTAATTTTGCCAAAGTTTGGGTCAAGGACTGTTTTAATAAATGTGAGTATTAAATAAGCTAAATTTTTTTTATTTTAGATCAAGAAGAACAAAATCCGGAGTTAGACCGGGGAAAGAAAAAGATAGTGGACTAAATCGATATAGTTGATCATATTTTATTTCGAGGTAAGTTTACGGTAAATAAATGCAATATTCTATTATTTTATATTAATGTTGTTAATTTCCAGCATGTGCAAATTTATTTTATGAAATTATTCAAAGAAGACTCAAGCATGAATTGACAGAGAAGTAATTTCAGAAAGTCCCGGTTGAACTTTAGGAATGTGTAGGATACAAATGTCATGACATTAGGGTTCAAGGATACCATGTAAGACCATGCTAAGGTATGGCAATTGGTAAGGTTTCTAAGGCAAGGAAATCATGTAAGACCTTGTCAAGACATGGCATTGATAAGTTACTATAAGGCAAAGGTCCCATGTAAGACCATGCCAAGGCATGGCATTGGTGAGTTCATAAGGCAAGGATACCATG
This sequence comes from Gossypium hirsutum, assembly GCF_007990345.1. Taxonomy (NCBI): domain Eukaryota; kingdom Viridiplantae; phylum Streptophyta; class Magnoliopsida; order Malvales; family Malvaceae; genus Gossypium; species Gossypium hirsutum. Next base: position 22,287,864 of record NC_053436.1, read on the forward strand.
TAAGACCATGTCAAGACATGGCAATGGTAAGTTTCAAAAGGATACCACGTAAGACCATAACAAGTCATGGCAATGGTAAGGTACCTGTGTATCCTTAGTATTCCAAGTGGTTCAACGGGAAAATTTAAAGAGAATATCAAGGTAAAGTAAGGTAAGGTAAGACGAGTTATACTAAAAAGGTAAGACAAGTTCATGCTAGAAGAGCAAAGGTAAGTACATAATGTTCATGTATGCTTGATAAGGAAAAAAGGTAAGTAAAATGTATTAATAAATTTGATTAAGTAAGTAAGGTAAGTGAGTAAGTGAAGAAGTTTAAAATATGTCTATGACAATTAATGAAGTTGCATTATGTAGTATCATGCCAAGTAGTAAGATAGTTCTTATGAATGTTGTTATTTATTTGCATGCAAAATTACTAAGCTTAATGCTTACCCCCTTTATTTTCCTTCTTTTTATAGTTTTGTCAAGCTAACTCGGGGATCGTAAAGTACGTCAGACGTCCGAGCACACTATCACAAGGATTATTTTGGTATAGTTAGACGTTTCATTTTGAGTATGGCATGTATAGCATCGTAGCCATTTTGTGTGTATGATCTTATGATATGGCTAATAAATGGTATGTAAATGCTTGATAATGATTAGCTGTTGGAATGGCTAATCAAGGACATGTTTGGTGTTATGTATGCCTAAATGCTAGTTATTCCATGGAAATCATGAAAAAGGTGAAATTAGCACAAAACAGAATCAGACAGTAGCAGTGACGTGAATTTGAAAAATCACTAAAAATAGTAGAAATGGAATTAAATGATGAATAAGTTATGAAATCAAATATTATTATGTCTATTTTCAAATGGAAGAAACTAAATAGGTAAATGAGATATATTTTATGACATTTAAATTTTTTGTGAAACAGGGCCTGAGCAATTTCTGAATCCCCTATTCTGACTTTGGAAATTCACAAAAAATTGTACAAAGATAACTAGAAGTCATTATTTACATGTAAAGATTCCTTATTGAGTCTAGTTTTATTAGAAATAAACTTCATAGTAATTGGAACTCTGTATAGGGAGATATTTGATTCGTAATACACAGAGGTCAGAGCAGTTGAACCCTGAAATAGGGAAGAGTTTAACTAATAAACTGTACTAGTTGGCCCAACCAAAAATTCTAAAAAAAATTAGTTGATAGATATATGAGTCTAGTTTCATGGAAAATTTACGAAATTGGATTTTGAGTTTCGTAACTCGAGATATGAATTTTTAAGCGACTGTGACGCAGATTGCCAGCTTCTCTGGAAGTTTTAAAAATAAATTGTTTGAGCTGTTTAAGTAATGAATTAAGTCCGTTAACGCCTCGTGTTCGACTCCGGCGACGGTCTCGGGTACGGAGCGTTACACTAAAAACTAACCAAGCAACATTTTCATCAACCAACCACCATAGATTTAGTAACTTAACATCATTTTTGAACAAGCAACAACCCAATATACATACAAAGCATACATTCAAATAAGCACAAAAATTAGGGTTGAAATAAGTGTAATGATTTCTTGATGGTTGTTTGATGAAGATGATGGTGGCAACAATGGAGGTGAAAAATACCAAGAAAGTTTAGATTTTTAACTAAGAAAAAGGAAATAGAGCTGAGTTATATTAAATGTTATGGATTGAAATAAAATTACAAAGAGAGCTTTAAATACTAAATTGCAATTAAGACAAAGCTACAGTAAAAACTAACAAACTACCAACTAAAACAACCAAAACCAAAAAAGGTTAAGAAATAAACCATAAAACTGAAGAAGAAGAAGAAGAAGAAGAAGAAGAAGACTAACTAAAAAGCTAAAAAGATGCAAAGTAAAGATAAAAGATCCTTCTTAGTTCTCAACCAAAAGTGGCTTTAAGCATTGATTACAATAAAAAAATGTTGACTAGAATGCCCTTAGTAGTTGTGTTTTGAGTGGGTAATGTGTTGGATAAAAAATTACCCCTACAGCTAATTTCTCTCCATTAGTTAGCAATATCATGACAACTAGGCTTTGGTCTTGCGACACCCAAAACAATGGCAAACTTGTGGATCTTGGGGGTCTCAGTGTCTCGACACCCACTTTCGGTGTCGTGACATCACTTGAGTTGGCCTCAATTTTTTTATTTCAACACTTTTAGGGGTATCACAATTTCAAAGGCTTGATATCGTGACGTTGGCTTGGTATTGCAATATTCATCCCTCATATTGTGAATCCCATGACAATATGCTTTCATGTTGATTTTTCATTGAAGTTTTGCATCCTCAAGGTGAAAGGTATAGGTTGTAACACCCTAAACTTGACCCGATTCACCGGGTCTGGATCTCGGGTGTTACCATGTAAACCATTTAACAAATTTTGTAAAACATTTAACAATTGTACCTTAAAATACTTTTCTTATTATTTTATTTAAAGACTCCATATTATAAAACAAAGTAAAGTATTTAAATATTAATACATATTACATTGGACTTGTTACAAATTATTATAACACACAGGTTTACAAAAGATAGACTCTTAGGGCGTAGTCTTACTAAATGCCACATTTTCCAAACATTCACTTATGCATAATATCCCCGAATATCACATCTCTGGCGTGTTCCTAGCGTTGTCCCTCCTAGTAAACTCTCTTAAACAACCATACTTGAAACATAAACATGAAACTAGTAAGTTCAGATGAACTTAGTGAGTTTTGAACACCATATACCTTTTAACCTTTCTTGATAAATTCTTTATCTTGAATATTTGGATTTCCTCATATTTGTCTTTGGCAGATACCTTTACCTTATCAGTTGTATAATTACATTCTTATGTGATATTTATTATTCTTAACATAACATCATTCATCTAACTGCGCAATTGACCCCAGATCTTATTAGACAATACTACCTTTTTTTCCCTTTTCTCTTTAGACAATTTTTAATAATTATTTAGAATAGTTAAGTGTAGGTATTATACTTGACGAATACCACTTACTGTTCATACTTTCGGCTATTTCCTACAATAAGCTTGCTAAATCAAATTAAAAATCGCTTCATATCCTGATTCTACCCAATATTTACTCATATTGATGAGAAACACACATACACAGTTGCTTTATAGAATCATATACATCTCTACATACAGTCTATTGCATACAAGACTCACAAGAACACTATATCAAGATCTCACATATATTTTGAACAGTCATTCAAGTACTCATCCACCAATACTAGAAAATTGATTGCAAAATATTTATCTAGAATGACTTGTAGGAGGCGAGATTAAAGACTTACTTGAGACTAATCTACTACAGCTACCAGCACAAGACTCAGATATCCAATTCAAACCAGTAGCAATAACTGCTTAAAGAACTTGAATTCACCATTAAAACCCATTTACAATTAGATTGCTAACATTTCGTTTACAGATAATCCCCATGCAAGGGTTCTTATTCATAACTTAGAGTCTATATACTTCATAGCATCCTTACTCTTAACTTGCATAGTTACCAGACTTACCAGGAGATGGAACACCCTCTGTGTAACACCCCACACCCGAACCCTTCGTCTGGATGGAATACGAGGTATTACCTAACTTTAAACTCATGTTAACAAACATTTTCGAGTCACCAAAACTTTGTTCAAATTAAAAAATTTTCAATTTCTACTTTAAGCTTATTGTTATGGGTCTACGATCCCCAAATCGACCATAAGAAACTATTTGGGATCAACCCGGGCCCTTAAGCCAACTATAGAAAATTAACACTTGACACAGGGGCACACGCCCGTGTGGAAGGGCAACACGCCTGTATAACCATTTTGGCTTGGTTGTGCTGATGGCCCGTGTGTCTCATACGACCTAAGCAAAATAGGGACACGCCCGTGTCCTCCACCCCTATGAAATTAATTCTAAATGCACACCTACAGGGGTTTTCACAGCCTGTCACACGCCCATGTCCCTAGCCCGTGTCCTTCACACGGCCATGACACGCCCGTGTCCTATCTCGTGTGCAAAAACATGGACATTCTATTTCTGACATCAGCAAACCCAAAATGTCACACAGCCAAGGCACACGCCCGTGTGCTAGGCCGTGTCCCCTCACACGGCTGAGACACACGACCGTGCCTCTGCCTGTGTGTTTACTACCATATATACTGACTTGAAATTTTTACGTGCAGGGGATACAAGGCTGGACAACACGCCCATGGGGCTGGCCGTGTGTCACACACGGCCTAGACACACGCCCGTGTGTCTACCCGTGTGGACAATATAAGGCTATTTACCAAGCCTCTTTGCCACCCTTACTTACATAGCCTACACAATAACCACCAAATCTAATATAAAGCTATCTCAAGCAACCAAATCATCCACAATAGACAACATTCCATTTATGCATTTTACTCAACCATGAAAATAACTTCATTCCATACAAATCAAAATGAACATTAGCCATCATTTGAGTCTTAATAAAAAATGAGGGATTTATCCCAAGCCAATACATTTGGCCAAGTTAATATTAACACAAAACATAATTCTAGTTCCCTATACATGCCATGTTCAAAAATATAAATCAAACTATGCCGAATGCTTCGATTGATAGTGTGATCGATAACTCTAACTTTCGTTGATCCTTGAGCTAGATAGGCGGCACTTAAGAAAAAGGAAAGGAGAAGGAGTAAGCATAAAGCGTAGTAAGTTGCAAATAAATAAATATACAAGAACAATTTTACCATTCATTAACATGCTCATAATACAAAAGTAGGCGCAAGCATAACTTACTCATCACTATCCATATAAATCTCATAGCATATATCGAGCTTATATCTCATACATTTCAAATAGGTGCCTGAACCACTCACAACACAGTTATACCATGCTCATTAACTTAAAGTCATAATACTCACCGTTGAATTTAGAACACTACCGGATATTCATTAAGCCTCAAATGTGGGTAAGGTGTCGATGCCATGTCCCAAACATGGTCTTACACTAGCTCATATCTCATGTCGATGCCATGTCCTAGACATAGGCTTATACTGACTATCATCTCATAGCCGATGCATGTCCCAGACATGTCTTACATTGGCTTATGTCTCGAGGCCGATGTATGTCCCAGACATGTCTTACACTAGCACTCGTCTCGATGCCGATACCATGTCTCAAACATGGTCTTACACTGGCTCTCATAATGTGGCTGATGCATGTCCCAGACATGTCTTACACTAGCCCATAATAACCCACATGTCATGGCATGAATATCCAATATATTTCCTAGGTTCGAACGAGAACTCTACTATCTCTATTATCATCATACTTTCTCAATTTCAAAATCAAACAATTCATGCTATATTAATTCAAATACAATTCAACACATATACATTAGTGATGTAGTTGTATTATTTACATACAACTTACCTCGGATTACAAAATGTGGCGACTAGTCGATTTAGTCGATTTGCTTGACTTTTCCCCGGTCTAGGTTTGGATTCGATATTTCTTGATCTATAATAGTGAAATGTACTCATTTAGTCACTCAATAAAATTAGGCAATCGAAAATTCACATCTTTGGTAAAATGACCATTTCACCCCTAGACTTTGACAAAATGACCATTTTACCCCTAGGCTTGAAAATCGATTTTTTATCAAGTTTATTCATTTCTTAAGACTAGCCTAACCCTTTTCTCTTATATCAACTCTAAATTCCCACTATTTCACATATTTAACATCCATTTTACAACTTATACAATGTAGTCCTTTTAGGTGTTTTTATGCTAACACCTTTCACAAAAGTTGTTTATAAGACACCCAAGACCAATTTTCTTCCATAAAAACTCAGAAAACATCACAAATCCTTTCATGGAAAAACCCTATACTCTTAATCATTTTGCAAAATAGTACTCTCATTAGAAAGCTCATGGCACAAAGGTCTCAAAAATGTAAAATCATCAAGAAAACTCATTAAAATAACATACTTGTAGAAAGACTAAGTGGCTAAAAATTTTGAGGCTCAAAAACCCTCTAATGGTTGCATTTTTCAGTGATGAAGAAGAAGAGGAAAAGATGATATCTTTTTCTCCTTTTTTATTTTTATTTTAGTCAAAATTAGTTACCAGCCCACCTAATTTTGACCATTTCTCTTTCTTATGTCCCCTATGGTGGGATGGCATCCTTTCTAAGGTCTATTTGTCCATTAAAGACCCCTAATTTATGTTTCATGTCAATTTAAAACCCTTAGCTATCAATTTAAGACTTTTACACTTTATGCGGTTTAGTCCTTTTTCTCAATGAGGCTTCTAAACTCTAAAATAGCTCACCAAATTTTTCACGTACTCTTAAAAATATGCTAATACATCAAAATAATAATAAAATAATTTTTTTGACATCGAATTTATGGTCCCGAGAATACTATTCCTACTAGGCCCTAAATCGGGCTGTTACACTCTGTTTATTCCATGAATCCTCAACTTCCAGTTTACATAAGAAGAGCAACCAACAACAAACATTTATTATTTAAAAAAAAAAGAAAGAATTAAAGAATCATCTTGAAGGAAGAATAAACTCTTTTCATGAACCCTCCTCACACGTATATATTATCCACTTCCATTTAATGGAATTTGACAAGTGTCAAGAAATTTCAAAATTTGCCCTTCTTAATGGCCTACAGAATCTGGAAAAAAAAACATAAATGAAAGTCTTGTCCATATGCTATTTGACTAGTCAGTTCAGTTGTTATAACTAGATCTAGTTACCAAAATCTGCTCTTTACAGTGCTTGAGCAAACTAGGTGTCCTATACTTTTGGCGGTAACCTACACAAGGCTTACTTTTTCTTTTATCAAATTCTTTCTTCTTTTGAAGAACACATCAAGAACTAAATCTTAGTATACATACATGGACGGATACTGAATTCACCAAAAAATTAGTTCGCCAAAAGCTTAAACTTTGGCCAACTAACTAATAAATTCACTACAGGAAAATAGGGCTTTAGCGGCGTTTTATCAAAAAACGCCACAAAAATTATAAAACACGGAGCAATAGCGGCGTTTTACCAAAAACGCCGCTAAAAACAGAGCAATAGCGGCGCTTTTGGTAAAACGCCGCTAAAAACCAGAGCATTAGCGGCGCTTTTGGTAAAACGCCGCTAAAAACCAGAGCATTAGCAACGCTTTTGGTAAAACGCCACTAAAAACCAGAGCATTAGCGGCGCTTTTGGCAAAACGCCGCTAAAAGTCATATAATCCTTAAAACCCTAAACCCCAAAAAAATAATAAACACTAATCTATAACCCCTAGAACACTAAACCCCTAAATACTAAAAACACATGAACACTAAACTATAACCCCTAAAACCCTAAACTCCAAAAAACATCATATGGATGTTGATGTGTATATACATAGATATTAATGTAAAAGCTTATGTTCGTAATAAATTATGGAATTAAAACTGAATGGGGTTTGAAACGATATCAAATACAATTAAAGAATTTCAATTTGAAAGAGTGTAGCTTAAAACTGAATGGGGTTTGAAAGGGAAGAAAAAGGTCTAAACCTTTGAAACATGAACTACAATTGAACAACATTGGTGTGTTGGCATACAAATTAGACGACATGTTTGATGGTATTGGGATGTCACCCAACTGTTGACTGAGTCTTAGCAATTAACATTCAACGCCAATTGTGAATTGTGAATTTATTTAAATTTTCATTTATGGATGTAATTTAATTATGATTTTAGGGTTGTTTTAGCAAAAAATAATAACTAATATTATTATCTAAACATGAATTATCATCAAATTAACTCTAAAACTTGAATTAAATATTAAAAAATATCAAACTCGGGTACCAAATTATACATTAAACCAAAAGAAAATATAAATTATTATTTTGGTTTTTATCTTTTCAAATAAGTAAAAAGGAAATTAATAGCTTCGACTTCAATACTATATTCAAATCGAGCAAAAGTGACAAAAAAAGTCAACATTTTTTTTATAAAATCTAACACTAAAAAACAAAAATTTAAATTAGTATTTTAGGCTTTGTCTACAGAGGAAATTCATATACTCCGCATTACATCATCAAATAAATTTATAAAAATAGTAATAGTAATAATAAATATTATATAAAATCATTTGACTAATAATTTTCACCAGACAAAACAAGGAATTTTAAGCAAAATAAATAAAATAATTTTTTGTGACGTTTTTATAAAAAACGCCGCAAAAGGTAAGCACTTGGAACAAAACTGCGCCGTTTTACTCTACTAAAAAACCTATTTTGTTTCTCCTAAACCACATCCCCGAAATCCCTTATTAATTTTATCCCCAAATTTTACCCATTGGAACGTCTAAAATTTCCCCCTAAAATCGGTATCCCCAAAACATATCTAATTTTTCCCCCAAATCGAAATCCCCAAATCAAAATCCTTCCACCATTTCCGTGTCGCCATACTGATCCCTAATCCTCAGCATCTCTCTCAATGCATTTCTTACTTCTCTAAATCTCCTTCTCTAAATCTCTATCCCTAAGTTCAAATCTGTTTTAGAAACTTCTATTTTTTGTATCTGTTTTAAAAATGCATTTCTTGCATTTTTTGTGTCTGTTTTAGAAAATATAAATTGAAGAGTAAAATTCTTGAGCTTTCCCTCGCATCAGTGATTCACATGAGAGCTATGGCGAGTGAGCAAGGCATGAGTAGTTGGACCGATCTTCTCCACTCATCCACCAAGCTTCTTGAGCAAGCTGCTCCTTCTGCTCAGTTTCCTCCTCTTCAGGTCCTATTACTCTCTCTCTCTCTCTCAATATCAATTTACACAATGCTCGAGTTTGTAATGAATTGAGACAAACGTTGTTAAAGAAAAGGGGAAAGTGATTAGGTTTTTGTGAATTTTTTTTTGCTTTTGCTTTTGCTTTTGCTTCTGGTTATGCTATGTTTGGATGCCTAGAAAATGAGGGAAATGAGGTAGTTTAGGAGATATTGAAAGGCGGAAACCCTTCTATGGTTCATATATTTCTTAAGGCTGAAAATTTCTGGAAATTTCTCATGCCTCGTTCAAAGTTGTGTTTTTTTAAGTGAGATTGTTCAAGGGAGCAGAGAACAGAAGGCTCTGCTGAACTGTAGTCCAGTAGTAATATCTGGTTTATCTCTCCGCTTTAATGTAATGATTGAGGAAGTTTTAATAATAGGCAAATGAACCACTGCATTTTCATGTATTTCCAAGCTCTAATTGTATTAATGTTTGCTTCTGAACGTTAATTCAGCTAATACTTTGGTATAGTGCTGCTGAACTAAATTATAGTATGAAAAATCAAGAATCTTTAACTTAAAATGTCTATTAATGTTTTAGATGAGAAATTTAGCTAAATAGAGGCCATGTCTTTATCAAGTTCTGTTAATTCCTTTAACTAGTAAACTGATTGGATTAGAAGTGACTTAATATTGTTTTCCACTAAATAATCAGTCATTAATGGGGATTCATTTTCTTCAACTTCAGCAGAAAATTAGTTTTTAGAGATCTATTATGGAGGGTAAGAAATGGCTTATGTAGACAATTTAGCCAACAATAAATTAGGAACACGACACAATGAAATGATGTAGTGGTTTTATGAAATTTAACCATGAACTTTTATTCATCCATTATTTTGTATTATAATGAGAATAACTAATAAATACTTTTCCTTAGGTCATCTCCTTTTGAATGTTTCTGTTGGAGACATGGACTATGATACCCATAATGTTCATCATATTTATCTATATTTCCATTAATATTTATTATCAATTCATATTATGGATATTAGTTGTTACTACGATGATATTAAGTGAATGTACCATCTCCTTGATAATGTCAATAAATTATAGTAACATTCATCAATATATCGGTAATTCAAGTTAATGTTTGATGTTAGTAGCTTAGAGTTAAAAACCTTGGTTGGAGGGTTATCTATTTGTTGATCCAAGCAAATTGAAAAATGTTTAAAATTTTTGTTTGTTTGTTTTCAGTGATTGAATCTTCAGTTGGTATGTATCTCAGCTGAGATTATTGTTTAAAAAAGGAAATTTCAGTGATATAGATCCCATACATGAGGTTTTCACTGACAATCTGCTTACAATAATTTTATTCATAGAAACTTAGATCAGTTAGAAGCACTATCAAAGAAGCTCAAGGCAAAAACCTTAAGAACTGATGCTCCTTCTCAATCCATTGCTGCCACAAGGTAACTTTATACTTTATAATTTTAATTCATTACTCTTGTGATTCTTGTATTCACAGTCTATTAAAACAGACAGAATGTTAGCTAAGAAAGTAAGAGGAAGTTGTTAGCTTGGGAATATTGTTTAGGTTGCAAACTTGCTTTAAGCAACAATTTGAAGGGTTATCTTTTGTTTATTTCTCCCAGATTATTTATTTACCATGCGGAATATATAAAAATGGTCTCTGTTGTGTTTTAAGGCTACTTGCACGGGAAGGAATTAACGTTGAACAGCTTACACGCGATCTGAAGTCTTTTGAATTGAAGGTAAGTATTATTTTCCACATTTTCATTTATGTTAGCTCAGCTTTTGTGGCTTCTAGCTCAAGAACCCCTAAACCTACCATAAAATTTGCTACTTGTTTTTCTTTGGCATATAAGGCTATTCAATAGATATTTTGAGGGGAATGGATATTGATAACGATATGTCAAGATAAGGACATTTTCCCCCTTCCCTCAAACTTTATCTGCTATGATTAAATGATATTTGATTTCAGCTTTTGTATTTTTACTGTTTAAATGCTACTTTTGTCCTAAAACGCATGCGTATGGTCAACTTTAGAGAGCTTTGCTATTGATTGCTTCACAATCTTGCTTCAATGTCCCCCTCCCCCTTTTCATAGTTTTCTCTTTACTGCAATCTCACAAACCATGTTTTCCTCTCCTTGACCATCTTTTTGCAAGACAACATTTGAGGATGTTTTCCCTGCTGAAGCAACAAGCGTTGAGGAGTATCTGCAGTAGGTACTGTTTGCTCTATGGATTGCATACTTTTAATATAAGTTCGATGGATAATGACTAATGGCTCATTTCCACTGGCTAATTACATTCTTTTGGGTTAGAGCATGTATTCAGATCCAATTTCTATTTACTAACTGGTTGTTGCATAATGTGTGAATTATAGCAATTTGGCTGTTCAACACACTGTGAAATAAAATAAAGGGCATTTGTAGTTAAACTACTTGCACATTTGAATGTTCTTTTTCATACCAAATTGATTCTTCTTCAAACTTATGCCACAAGGAGGTGTGTTTCATGACTAAGGTTTTAACCTAGTTACTGATTCACTCTCCTTTAACCCACTAACCAGATAAAAATGAGACTTTTTACTTACAAGCTATGTCATAGGCCCCACTCTATTTCTTGTTTGTATGTGTGTATTTGTTTATTTCTGATATTATCTGAGATGGCTTGTAATCTCTATTATACATTTTGTTCCTCTTAAATTTTGGTGCATTGCAAATAACTTAGAATCAGTGAACCTAAAATTTAACAAATCGATGACAACTAAGTTTGTAGGTTTTCTGCTTTTACACGTTTGATTGGTGGTGTCTAATGCCTTGCGGGAAGATTGGAAAAAGGAAAAATGAGACTTCTTACAGAGATTGAGTAGAATTTCAACATTACCTAAGACAAACATGATTGATAAAAGCAGTGGTGGTATTCGTTTAGGTCAAATGGTTCCCATGGCTTATAGTTCTCATGTTTCTTCTGGTCCTTCTGCCAGTGGGCTTCTACCTTTAGCTGACAAGCCAGTTGTTGAGAAAAAAGTGTCGGTATATGCGGAAGTTGTTAGAAATCTTAACAATGCAAGACAACAAGGCTTGCCATTTAAAGTAAGGATGATTTTTTCCTTTCAAGTTATAAAAATTGGTTGAGCAATTTTCCAAAATCATGAGCACTGAAATATCCTCTTGCAATTTGTTTAATAGTTTCTTGAATGATAATATGCTATATTTGTATGTGCATGCTTGTCTTATTGTCTTATATGGCTATTCTACATTCCAGTTAAGTATTTGCTCAAACCTTCTGCCCAGTGAATTTGTTTGGTCTCTAGCATATTATTATTTACTCAACCTTTGATTTTTATATGGCTGATGTATTCATCTTCATTTAAAACATTAAGCAGCAAATACTACTAATATTAAACTATTCAAAGATGAGAAACCCTGCTAGAAACTAGTATTTCATGAACTATACGAATTGTGACTGATGGTTTGTTCTATCTGGTTGCAGGTCTGTACCATCAGCGCTTGTGGTAATTTTGCGGTTCTAGGGACAGCAGGGGGTTGGATTGAGAGATTCAATCTCCAATCTGGAATAAGTCAAGGTAGTTATGTGGACGACATTCCCTTTGATTCTTTGGCATTTTCTTCCATTTTTGTTACTTTGAATTTGGTATCAGCTTTTTGTTTTTCTTTCTTTCCATCAATGTAAATGTGCTTAAAATTTATCTAAAAATTCTCATCGACATAAATTTTCATAAATTGTATTATCTCTCTGTTGCTGGTAGATTGCCCATTTATTTAAACATAATATTTAAATTCTAAATTTAAATTTAAATTCATCAATTTTTATATTTAGTTTTAAAGTTAAAATTTTAATAGAAAATTTAATTTAATTAATATTTTTTTATTTATCCTTAAAAGTATATAGTTTAAATTTTCAAAAATAAAAAATAATATAGAAAATAAATATTATTTAATAAAAATATATATATTTTTTAAGGTTATATTTTTTAACGGCGTTTGTGGGAAAAGCGCCGCTAAAGGTCATGGTCTATAGCGGCATTTGCGGGAAAAGCACCGCTAAAGGTCATGGTCTTTAGCGGTGCTTTTTTAAATAAACGCCGCAAAATTTTGCGGCATCGGCTATAGCGACGTTTTTTGTGGCGCTTGTGAAAACGCCGCTAAAGGCCAAAAAAAACGCCGCTAAAAGTCTGTTCTCCTGTAGTGAAAGTGTGCCAAAATAGACAACTTCATGCCCATATGCCTTAAATTCAGATCAGTCCGTTTTGGGTATGACATGGGTGTTATGACTTTCATGGCATTAATGTTGCAAAAACCACTCTGAATGGTTTTTTCTTCTAGGTTGGACCATTATCGCCTCCCTACACAAACTAAATCACATCGTTAGGTTCTCTATGACACCGTTTGGCCAATTTGGGTTTCAAAAGGGGCAAAACTCAAAAAAAATGTTTATTAAGGCTTGAAACTAAAAATCGATAAAAACATATAAAATACAATCAAATTTCTTGAGAATAAGCTCCTCGAGTGTAATGGAGAACCTTATTTGACGTATTAAATTACGATAGATCATTCATTCAATGTTAAACTATTCATAACTTCCATAATCCTTTCGGAGACATTATGTTGCAAACAACTTGTTATATTCTAAATGATTTTCCAACAAGTTAGTACCCAGGAGTCCGTCGATTTAATAAACATCTTTTTCTTGTCTTTCTAATAGGTGTAGTTAGAGCCATCAGGCTTGGGAGGCTGTGATATTGATGTTCCTTCAATTGCTTAAACAATTCAAAGGTAAGATCTTTACTTAATACTTCAAGTTTCTTCCTATGATACTAATTGAGAAAACATTGAAATTGCAAGTCACTTGCAACTGTATGTACAACTAAAAGACTAAGAATAGAGATGAATACAAAATTTGGTTACACAATTCAAAAAATTTTCCTACATTTGCAAAGCCTTTTTCACAAAGTAATCTATTATCATTTTGTAGTACAGGATGTGATTTAAGTTCAACTCACTCACTGAGTTACAACCTCATTCCTATACATCGATCTAATATCACCTCCCCACCAAGACTTTCCCCTTGAAAGCTTAGTTACAAATTGAACATAAAACAATTTGTTTAAAATCTATTTGCACTCAAAATAGGTTTCTGACAATGAACAAATAAGTGCTCTTTCAAAACCATGTCTAATAAAACAAAAAATACTCTTTAAATATGAATTGTTGGCTTGCAATTCTTCAATTAGTGCAAACACATATTCCTTTAAATTTTCCATTAATGAGTCTTTGATAAGAATCAAATACGTAGAAATCTTGAGGAATCAAGCTTCTATAAAAACTAGATCTCTTTATTTGAGGTTGCAGTATCAAACATAAAGTCTTTAAAAAGAGTCATTGCCTGATTTATATTTAACATGATTCAATCCACTAAATTGTTGCTCAAAATACTTAAAAGATGTAAGCTTAAATCAAGATTGTTTAGTCAAAAGATTGTTAACATATATGACAAGTTGCACATCAGTCTAGTTGCAAAGCGAGTTGCAATTGGCATTACATTTGAGATGTAACATTGGACATAACAAGTCTCAAGCACAATCATTGATTGATAACATGACACTTCATTATTGAGTAAAAAAAACAGTGAGGGATTATAAATAAATACTAATAAATTTATTTGAATATAATTAAATATTATATAAATATTAGTATTTATTTATAGATCTTCTATTTTTTTTCTTTTATTTATATATTAGGTGCCATGTTGTTAACTAACATGCATGAGACTCATGTACTAACTGTGAATAAAACATTATCCCATATATATATGGTCACGTTGTCTTATATTTTTCAAATGTTATTTCTTATTAAGGGCATAGTCATAAGAAAGCAGAGCGTTGGTCTTCTTGGTAAATAAAAACTTTTCATTTTTAACCCCTCCAAGAAATTAGCAATTCAATTTAAAGTCTTTTAACACAAAAGTTTTAACTTTCATCCTTCAAAATCTATAATTATATCCCAATCTCCCAACACAACATTCTTGGTTTCACCTGTTAGAGTTGTGTGATCCAAATTCTAAGAGATTGCTTGCAAGTCAAGTTAAACAAAAATATTTTTTTCTAGAAGATTTAGTATTTATTAGTATAATATATTTAGCATTTATTAGCATTGTTTATTTGACTTGCTATTTTACCTATAAATAGGGTCTTTTACAACCTTAGAAAATACACCCATTAGATATTAGAACTCATAACACATTTAGAGAATTTTGTGTTTACGTTTTGAGGGTTCTTTGTTTTCGGGTTTTTGGGGTTTAGTTTTTATCTCCATCTTTTGTACTTTTCGTTCTTTTGCCATTATAGTAAAATTATCTTTGCCTGTGATTTTTTTATCCTCTTTGGAGGAGTTTTTCCACGTTAAATTTATGTGTTCACTTTCTCAATTTATTCTGTTATTTTTACTTGTTCGTTGCTTAAATCGTGTTGATCTTAACAAGTGGTATCAGAGTTAGTTCAATTTTTTATAGATCAGCCCGTTCAGAGATGGCAGCAACAAGGTTTGAAATTAAGAAGATTAATGGTGAGACAAATTTCAATCTATGGCAAGTTCGGATGATGGCAATTCTAGTTTAAACAGGCTTGAAAAAGGTTGTTACTAGGAAAAAGCCTAAGAATCTAAATCAAACAAAATGGGAAGAGCTTGAAAAAAAGGCCTTGTCTGCAATTTAGTTGTGCCTCTCGAATACGGTATTGCAGGAGATATTGATGGAGAAGAGCTCATCCGCATTGTGGAAAAGGTTAGACACTCTTTATGGGACTAAGTCTTTGGCTAACTACTTAGTGTTGAAACAACATCTATTTATGTTTCACATGAATGAAGGTGAGCTTCTTAGATATCACATCAGTCAATTCATTACTCTTTTAAATGATTTAAAGAACGTTGATATTCATATTGACAATGAAGATTAGACTATGCTATTATCGTGCTCTTTACCCCTTTCATACAAGTCTTTCAGGGAAACATTTATTTATGGTAGAGACAACTCTCCTTTGAAGATGTGAAGGGTCATTTGTTGAGTAGAGACAAACTCAAAAATGAGTTTGGTTTGGATAGCAAGGCAGATAGGCAACCTTCCGTTTTGGTAGCATCAAAGAAACGAGACAAAATGTGTCGTTATTGTAAAAAGTTAGGTCACATCAAAGAAGATTGTTATAAACTGCGAAATAAAAGAGCTGCTGAGAGTAACGAGGAAGATGTAGTTGGCGCTAATTTGGCCAATGAAGGTGGTGATGATTTCTTGTTAGTGTCAAAGAGTGATAACTCCGAGCTCACGTCCTAGTGGATCCTAGATTTGGGATGTTCTTTCCACATGTGTTCCAATAGAGAATGGTTCTCCACGTACAGTTTGATTGAAGGTGGAGTTGTGCGCATGGGAAACGATTCATCCAGTAAGGTAATTAGTATTGGTACTGTTAAAATTAGGACACACGATGGGACGATTAAGACACTCTCAGATGTCAGGTATGTACCTGATTTACGAAAGAATCTCATTTCCTTGAATATTTTAGACTTGAAAAGATGCAGAATCAACATCGATTCAAGCGGTATTAAAGTATCTTATGGAGCTTTTGTTTTGTTAAAAGGCAAAAGAATCGGGAGTCTTTATATACTGGAAGGATCTACAGTGACCGGTGAAATCGGACGTCCCTTGTCCGTTACGGAATCGAAGTCAACTCATTTGGAGCGGAGGCAACTTGGTCATAGAAGGGAAAAAGGTATGACCGTTTCGTTAAAGAGAGGTTCTCTTTTGGATGCAAGTTTTGAAAAGTTAGGGCACTGTGTACGTGAAAATCATACCGGGTTAGTTTTGATTTGGCAGTGCACAAGTCGAAGGCTAGTAGTTTTCCAGCTTCTAAGCACAGATTCGACTCAGTTAATTCCCTGCATAGTTCAAGATAGGCCTGTGGTGGGCTTTGGCAAAGATGGCGTTGAATCAAGGTGGAAATTGTTAGAGTTGTGTGATCCAAATTCTAATATTTTTTTTTCTAGAAGATTTAGTATTTATTAGATATTTAGCATTTATTAGTATAGTTTATTTGACTTGCTATTTTTCCTATAAATAGGGTCTTTTACAACCTTAGAAAATACACCCATTAGATATTAGAACCATAACACATTTAGAGAATTTTGTGTTTACGTTTTGAGGGCTCTTTGTTTTCGGGTTTTCGGGGTTTAGTTTTTATCTCCATTTTTGTACTCTTCGTTCTTTTGCCAATATAGTATAATTATCTTTACCCGTGATTTTTTTATTCTCTTTGGAGGAGTTTTTCCATATTAAATTTGTGTGTTCAATTTCTCAATTTATTCTGTTATTTTTACTTGTTCGTTGCTTAAATCAGGTGGATCCTAACATCACCCTTATTATTATTGTTATTATTATTATTTGTATATCATATGTTTGGGATTTACTAACTATATTTCTTTTTTTAATTTTTATTTTAAAGAAGATTTTAATTTTAAAAAATATTCACTCTTAATGTTGGGGTGTTAAATTTTATCAATACTTCAATCACGATACAAGAACTCTCATATAAATAGAGTTTAAAAAACCCCACAAATTCATTAATACTAACTCCTACACAAAAATATTAAAATTAGTGGAATTATTTAATTTGACGATTACATAATCCAATTAAGATTAAGTAGACCACCAAAATTACATCAAAAACATTCTTTTAAAATAGTACATCACTTGGGCATTCAAATACAAATTATAAGGTTCGATATTATAACCTCCAACATGGAAAAGGCCCGCCACTATCAGAGTTGGTGGAACATTTTACATCAGTTTGTTTGGAGAAATATATAAACTTAGCTTAGCTGGGAGCTAGCTGAACAAATCAAATCATACTAAATTATGAACATGTTAATGATGGCAGGTTGGAAACCAAAGAAAAGAAAAACCCTAATTATTTTGCTGTCCTTCAAAGAATTGTGGATTTGATGAGTATTATTTTTTAAACAATTGTGCATACAATTACATCTAAAATGTTAAACAACTTTGATTTTAAGGAAATTCTTTTGCCTACTTAATTACTTATTCTTTCGATTTTTCTCTAATTTAAGAAGTTAATTACGACTATCCAAAGTTGATGGTACAATGCCTAGATGCTTACTTAATCATTAATGTTATAACCACAATGCAATAATAAGCTATCATTATAGTATCTATATGCCCAAGTTGAGTAGAGAAAACAAATTTCCTTTTAGAGGGAAAAGAAAAAAGCATAATTTCTCATAAGGTGAAAAAAATTTCTTTTGTACCTAACAAAGAGCACAATCCTGTTGTCTGCCATATGTAGCCAATAATTTCAACTTGTAGTATATTGTTTCCCTTGTGATTTAAACACTAATCACCTAGCTAATTATTTGTCTAATTACCATAATCTCTTAATTTCTATATATGAAACCAACAATATGTATTTGATATTAATGACCAAACTAGTCTAATCCAATCCATGATTAAGTTGGAAAATTCCATTGGAATAATCTCAAGTTATTATTTTTTTTAGGTTTTATGTCTCAATCAAGTTTTTTATTTTCATAACAATGTTTCGTATGGAAATGAATAAATGCCTATTTGGAAGAGTTGAACTTTATGACTTGATTCTCTTGCAAGTTGGATGTGAGTAGTGTCTACTTAGAAAAATTTAACATTGATCTAAATTAATGTAGTTAGACGATTTATAAAATGTAGGTTTAGAAATTGCGATGATTTAAAATTAAATTATATTATATTTTTTATTTAACATATAATTAATTTTTAATTTTTTATGATTTAAAAATTAAAAAAAAAGCAATATTAATATGTGGAAGGGGGATGTTGGAAAAACAAAACCGATAATTTAGAAAATTAAAAGGCGTTTCTCAAAAAAAGAAAAGAAAAGAAAACGGTGATGTTGAAAACCACGTGCAATGTTGTAAACAAAGAGTGGCCCAGATTAATGGGAGGCCCATTTCAGGATGAGTTGGGTTGAATGTTTGGTGCCTATCACACGATAAATTCACCCACATTTTTCACGTCTCCTATCCTATGGCTTAGCTATAAAAATAAATGGTCCAATGCCATCTAACTACGCTTTATGGCAATTTATAAAGAGAACACTACGTAACCCACACCCATGAAATAGATAGCTCTATATAGCAAAAAGGAAGATATAATAATGATATCATTAAAAGGAAACTTAATGGAGTAAATGTGGTGAATTATTATTATTATTATTTTTGAATTATAAGAGTAGGGTAAAGTCCTAACAATAACGTAATTAGCGCAATTCAAACTCAAGTCACACCTAGGGCAGTGAATATCTTGGCCATCAAGCCAACGCATAAGGTTCATGGTGAATTACTCTTTGGGATGTGATAAATAAGATAAAATATATAAAAAATAGATATACGAAAGTTTTTTAATTTCATGTTAAAAGTTTGGATTTAATATATAAAAATAAAGTGTCAAGTACAATGGTAAAATACATTATACTCTTAAGGAGAATTAAATCCTAATATAGGAAATGTAAACATGAACTTCGTAAAGATTAAACTTTATAAACTCTAAAATAGACATGATAAATACTTTAATTATACTAAAGAAAAAGTTTGGGTTTAGATTTCTCTAGTTATGGCTAGAGGTGAAGCTAAAAATATTTCTGGGGGATCGGAATTAAATTATATATTTTTATGATAATAAAAGTGCAATCTTACTATTTTAATAGTCTATATCTTTATAATTTTTAAAAAATTAAATCAAAATTTTATCATTTTTAGAAAGGTCAAGACTTCTAGCAACATCCATAACTCTATCTTGAATTATGACAATTTTTTTCTATAAAAGCGATGCAATGTAATTTGATAATATTAAATACTATAAATAAATAAAAACTAATGTTAAATCAATTTGACTTAGAACAAAATTTCTCAAAATATTTCATGCTATGAATTTATCCATTGAAAAATCTCCAAAATCTCCACCTCAGAATTAAGATTTTTAAAACCTAACCTAGAAAGATAAAAGTTAAGATACTTTGAAAAAAGGGTCATTTTCTGGCTAATTGAATCCAGCTCCACATCACAATAACTAAGGTCATCCACCCAAAACAAAAACGAAAGCTTAGAAGTGTTTTAATGACAGGCAGAGTAATGATGTTGTAAAGCACTAAAATGATCTTTAAATACAAAGCAAAACCCATTTGAAATAGTTCAGTTTAAACAACCCTAATAGCTATAAATGCAGGCTGGGACTTCTTTCCAATAAAAGAAGCAATAATCTGTTAGTATATAACACCAAGTTCTTAGGTAGGTTGCCAATTAATTGAACCAAGTTGATTATTTTTGCTTATGAATAGTCTTACATGTAGCCTATAGGGGCCAATATGTTTGCTCAACTGCTTTGAATTATATATATGTGCATTTTGATTTGGACTTCATTTCCCTTTCTCTTGTATGGCCTAAGACTGAGTTTTTTTTTCTTTCTCTTTTCAATGTGGGGTAACCAATTTGAATTCAAGCTTCATATCGGATATGTTATGTATCTCTTATCAGGTTCATTTGGGTAATTGTCAAAAACTTATCCCCATTATTTCTTTGGCCAATATGAAAAAAATTTATGCCTTTTGACTCATAAATATGATTTTTCCTTGCTTCCAAAAGCACATATACATGAATATAGATGAATTGGTGAAACATTTCTCTCTCCGTACTCAACACTTATACTTTAAATTTCACATTGATTATAAAACATTTTCATAGCTCGCACTTAAATTATAAATAACTGTTGATTTATTGATTATTTACAAAAGTTCTTTTAAAATTTCAGAATTATAGTTTAAATTTATTTATATCATAATATTTATTTTTTATTTTTTATATATAGTAATATATATTATTATTTATATATAATAGTTTATATTATATGAAAGAGAAATGTTTGCACCATAAAAGTGTCTGATTTCTTCACTATTTAAATATATTTTTTTAAAATTTCTTCATTTAAAGAAATTCATGAGAGAGGACTATAGATTAAAGTTATTTATATTATATATATAATAATATATATTATTTATGATTTTTTTATATCATAATATATATTATATTAAAATGTTTTGGCTACATAATGAAATGCATGTAATGTTTATATTACAGTTTTTATAAATCTCACATTGTCTTAGAAAACTCTTATAGTTCACACTTACACTATAAATTATAAATAAGTGTTAATTTCTTCACCATTTACATAAGTTCTTTAAAGTTTCTTTATTTGAAGAAATTTATAAGAGAGGACATATAGTTTAAATTTATTTATATATCATGTTAGAATTAAGTGACTCGAATTCTTGTTTAAATAAAATACAGTGGTAAAACAAAATAAAAGTAAAATTCCTATAAAACTACACTTCTTTTATTTTATTTTAGAATAAGGTTTTTTAAACCTTATTAAACTTCATCTATTTGATATTGATTATAATAAGGTGTTTCAATCTTACTACACTCCTATTAGAATATGATTTTACAAGCCTATAAATAGACATAGTATATTCCTCTTGTAATGATTAGAATTTGACATAGTGAATTTTCTTCTCCTCTGCCTATGGTTTTTTCCCAAAAGGGTTTCCACGTAAAATCTGTGTTCTTTATTTTTATTTCTATTTTTTTGCGATATATTGTCATTACTGACATTTTATTTATTCACAAATTGGTATCCGAGCTTCCGGATTGTTCATCTCAATCACGTAATGGCGTCTTTGAAGTATGAAATTCCGTTGTTGGATTGCAACACCAGATTCGCATTGTGGCAGAAAAAGATGCAGACAGTTCTTGCACAGATGGACTTAGAGGAAGCCCTGCTAGGGGTAGATAATATGCCTTCAACATTGATAGAGGAAGAGAAGAAGCGCAAGGATCGAAAAGCGTTAACACAGTTACATCTACATTTCTCTAACGAAATTTTACAGGATGTGATGAAGGAGAAGATCGCCGCTAGATTATGGAATAGGCTGGAACAAATATGTATGTCAAAAACTCTAACCAGCAAGTTGCATATAAAGTAGCGTCTTTATGCTCATCGTTTGGAGAAGGTGCGTCTGTGCACGAATACTTAATAGTGTTTAAAGAAATTCTCTCAAACTTGGAGGCCATGAAGGTCCAGCATGATAAGGAAGATCTAGGGTTGATTCTACTTTGTTCGTTACCCCCGTCTTATTCAACCTTTAGAGACACGATTTTATATAGCTGCAAGTCTCTCACAGTTGATGAGGTTTATGATTATTTGGCCTCGTATGATAAGATGAAGCATCTTGTGGTTAAAACTAACTCTCAGGGAGAGGGTCTTATTGTTCGTGGGAGACAAGATTGGAATGTTGATGATGATCGTGGAAGGACACATGAACAGAATCCTCGCGGTAAATCTAAGGGTAGATCGAAGTCTTCAAATAAAGTTAAAACTTGTAACTTCTGCAATAAGAAAGGGTACATTAAATCTGAGTGCTATAAGCTATAGAATAAGATCAAAAGGGAGGCTGTGAATCAAAAGGGGAAACAACCAGAAAATTTCGGTGAAGCTGATGTTGGAGAAGACTACAGTGATGGTGAACTTCTAGTCGCTTCTGTCAACAATTATAAAGTGAGTGAGTGGATCCTTGATTCGGCTACACCTTCCACATGAGTCCCAATCAGGATTGGTTTTGTGATATCCCGAATTAGGGCCTAATCGAAATAGTGGTTTCGGGACCTCAAATTCGAGATATAAATAATTATTTTATGATTATTTTGAGGATTATGATATGATTACATGATTTTGTAAAAATTTCGTGAAGAAATTCTATGCATAAAGTGCTTAATTTGAAGTTAGGGACTAAATTGAATAAGTTACAAAACTTACATTCTAGAAGTTTCTAGTATGAAATTGCTTTGAAATATTAATTAGGAGGTCTTAAATAGAAATTTGACCAATTTCTAAGTTTATGGACAAAAATTGAACATGGATGGAATTTTTGAAAGTTTAGTAAGGAAGGGTATTTTGGTCATTTGAATATTAAATGAAATAAAATGGGAAAAATAACAAAAAAATGATGATCTTCTCCATAATTTGCTGTCAAATTTTGCTCTCAACCATAGCTAGGGTTTCAACACTTTTAAGTCTTGATTATCAAGAGAAAAGAGATTCGAGTCGAGATCGGGGGAAAAATAAAGTTTACGAGGAATAGGCTCGACTATTCTCATTTTGTATCGAGGTAAGTTCATATGTAAATATTGTAATATAACCGTTATTTTAAATCATTTAATGCTATTTATACGATATTATGATTGTTATCGCAATTCTATGCTTTGTGGTCATTGTTAGACAACATGCAAAAATTTTATGAATTATGTGAAAAATGTGAAAGACTACCGAAGTATCGTCATTGGTATTCCAAGGAGAATGGTAAAGTAGTACGAACGAGGAAAGTCCCATTGAACCTTAGAAATAGATTTGGATATTTGAGCATCCGAACTCATTGAGTTGAGTCCGAGTTCACTTATGGATGTGAACGTCTGAACTCGTTGAGTTGAGTTCGAGTTCGTGAGATGTAACTAGGCATCCGAGCTCGTTGAGTTGAGTCCGAGTTCACTTATGGATGCGAATGCCTGAGCTCGTTGAGTTGAGTCCGAGTTCGCTTATGGGCGAGTTACATGGTAGCTTGGCTACATATGTGGCACTTACGTGCAAACTTTCCATTTATCCGAGTTATATTCCGATGTGTTCAACGGGTAAAATTCTAGTGAAATGGAAGAATACTCAAGATGCAAGTGACGTATTGGTAAGTGTTGTGGAATGGGCACTTTGGACAGGTATGTACTTAACCCTCGGGTTGAGACTTGATACGACAACAATAATGTAGTAAGACGATGAATGATGAATAGAAATGTGATATATGTTTTGGTGATATTATGCTAATGTTGGTTGGTATAATTACTTTGTTAAGTTATTTGTTATTTCCGTGTGAACTTACTAAGCATTTATGCTTACTCCCTCTCTTTCATTCCTTGTAGTTTTGACAAGCCGGTTTGGAGATCAGGACGGTCGGAGGCACGCTCACACTATCAACGGACCATCTTGGTATGGTGGCTTGCATATTTTGGGAATATGGCATGTATAGCATTATAATCCTTTTGTGTATATAATCTTATGATATAGCTCATGAATGGCATGGAAATGTTTGAGAATGATTAGCTATTGGAGTGGCTAATCGAGATTATATTTGATAACACGTATGCTTTATGTGCTAACTAATCTACGGAAATCCATAAAATGGTGAAATTGGCTATAAAATAGAATCACACAGCAGTAGTGACATGAGTTTGAAAAATCACTAAAAATAGTATAGATAGAATTAGATGATGAATAAAATATTTAATTGAAGCTTAATGAACCTATTTTCATGTGGAAGAAACAAAATATGTAAAAGAGTTGTATTTTATGAAATATTTACGTTTTGCTGAAACAGGGTCAGAGAAATTTCTGGATCCCTTGTTCTGTCTTTATAAATTCACCATAAATTGTGTAAAAATAATTATAACTCAGACTTTATATGAATGAAATCCTTATTGAGTCTAGTTTTATTAGAAACAAGCGTCATAGTCATTGAAACTCTGGACAGGGATATATCTGATCTGTAATACACAGGGGTCAGAGTAGCTGAACCCTGAAATAGGGGAGACTTTAACTAATAAACTGTACTAATTGGCCATACCAAAAATTCTAGAAAAAAAATTAGTAAGTAGATATATGAGTCTATTTTCAGGGAACATTTACGGAATTGGATTTCAAGTTTCATAACTCGAGATATGAATTTTTTTAGCGACTGTGACGCAGTTAGCCAGCTTGTCTAGAAATTTTAAAATAAATTGTTTGAGTTGTTTAATTAATGAATTAAGTCCGTTAACACCTCGTGCTCGAATCCGGAGATGGTCTCATGTACGGGGACGTTACAGGTTTACAACTTACGAAACAGTGTTTGAAGGTGTTATTTTGATAGGAAATAATGCTTTATGTAAAATCGCAGGTGTTGAAACAATTAAAGTTAAGATATTTGATGGAGTTGTCAAAACACTTAGTGACGTATGACATGTTTAGAATTGAAGAGAAATTTAATTTCGTTGAGTACTCTTGATTCAAAAGGGTACAAATACACAGCTGAAAGTGGGGTTTTAAAGAATTCCAAAGGTTCCCTCATTGTGATGAAAAGGCAAATAAAGATTTCCAAGTTATATGTTTTGCAGGGTTCTACTGTTACTGGTGATGTAGCTGTTGTTTCCTCTTCCTTGTTATATGATGATATTACTAAACTTTGGCATATACGCCTAGGGCATATGAGTGAGAATGACATGGAAGAATTAAGCAAAAGAGGACTTCTTGATGGGCAAGGAATTTACAAATTGAAGTTCTGTGAACACTGCGTTTTTAGAAAGTAAAAGAGAGTTCGATTCACTAGTGAAATCCATAACACAAAGGGAACATTAAAGTATATTCATTCTGATCTATGGGGGCCATCCAGAGTGCCTTCGAGAGGTGAAGCTAATTATATACTAACTTTTATTGATGATTTTCCAGAAAAGTTTGGGTGTTTTTCTTGGAGCTGAAAAGCGATGTGTTTTCCGCATTTAAGTCTTGGAAAACTATGATTGAAAAATACATGGGAAAACAAATAAAATACCTCCGCACAGACAATGGCTTAGAGTTTTATTCTGATGAGTTTAATAAACTGGGTAAGTTAGAAGGGACCGTGAGACACTTGACAGTTCGTCATACTCCACAGTAAAACTGCATTGCAGAACGAATGAACAGAACAATCATGGAGAAAGTTCGATGTATGTTGTCAAATGCCAACTTACCAAAGTCATTTTTTGCAACAGCCTCTGCTGCATGTTTTTTGATTAACCAATCTCCATCCGTTGCCATTGAGAAAAAAACTCCACAAGAGGTATGGTCTGGTAATCCTGTTGCCTATTCTGATTTAAAGATCTTTGGGTGTCCTATGTATGCTCATGTTGATAATGGAAAAATAGAACTGAGATCCATTAAATGTGTTTTTCTTGGTTATAAAGTTGATGTAAAATGGTATAAGTTATGGTGTCCTGAAAATAGAAAAGTTGTGATTAGTAGAGATGTTGTTTTTGATGAAACTGCTATTCTACCTAACTTATCTCTTAAAGACTCTTCCAATAAAGAAAATCAAAAGTAGGTGGAGCATCAGATTAATCTAGAATCTACAATAGAGTCAACTCCTCAAGCCAGTACAAAAATTCAGAATAGAGTTACTTCTTCACCACAATACTCTATTTCCAAAAATGGAACTAGAAGAGAAATTAAACCTCCAAAGAAGAATGCTTAGGCTGATCTAGTTACTTATGCTTTAAATGTGGCTAAAGATATAGATGCAAACCAAGAGTCATCTAATTATTCTGAGGCGGTTAGCTGTAAAGACTCCAAAAAGTGGATGTTTGCTATGCAAGAGGAGATGGAAACACTCTACAAAAATAGAATATAGGATCTTGTGAAACTTTCTAAAAGTAAAAAGGCTGTTCGTTGTAAATGGGTGGTTAAAAAGAAAGAAGAGACTCCAGGAGTTGAAGAACCCAAATATAAAGTAAGGCTTGTTGCAAAGGGTTACAGTCAAATTCCAGGAGTGGACTTTACAGATGTGTTCTCCCCAGTTGTGAAGCATAGTTCGATTCGAGTTTTGCTTGGTATTATGGCCATGCATGATTTGGAGCTTGAGCAGTTAGATGTAAAAACTATATTTTTACATGGAGAACTTGAGGAGGATATTTAGATGCAATAACCAGAGGGTTTTATAGTCTCAGAAAAAGAGGACTATGTTTGCTTACTAAAAAGGTTCCTTTACGGTTTCAAACAGTCATCAAGACAATGGTTCAAGAGGTTTGATTCCTTTATGATTTCTCATGATTTCAAAAGAAGTAGCTTTGACAGTTATGTTTACTTTAAGAAAAACAGTGATGATTCTTTTGTGTATCTACTCCTTTATGTTGATGACATGTTGATAGCAACAAAAGATAAAGAAGAGGTAAGAAAGGTTAAAGCCCAACTAAGTGAAGAATTTGAGATGAAAGATTTGGGACCAGCAAAGAAGATACTTGGTATGGAGATTATCAGAAATAGAAAATCAAGTAAATTGTACCTAAGTCAGAAGGGGTACATTGAGAAAGTTCTTTACAGGTTCAATATGCAGAGTGCTTAGCATGTTAGAACTCCTTTAGCAGTCCATTTCAAAATTTCATCGGTTTTGTCTCCACAATCATATGATGAGATTGAGTACATGTCACAGGTTCCATATCTAGTGCAGTGGGATCTCTCATGTATGCTATGGTTTGTTCACATCCAGATTTATCATATGTAGTCAGTGCAGTTAGCAGATACATGGCGAATCCTGGTAAAGAACATTGGAAAATAATTCACTGGATTTTAAGATACTTACGAGGTACTATTGATGTTTGCTTAAGATTTGGAAGAACAAGAGATAGAATCATTGGGTATGTTGATGCGGATTTTGCTGGAGACCTTAATAGAAGAAGATCTCTTACAGCTTATGTCTTTACAATCGGAGGTTATGCAATCAGTTGGAAAGCCACTTTGCAACCTACAGTTGCGTTGTCTACCACTGAAGCTGAGTACATGACGATTATTGAGGCTTGTAAAGAAGCTATTGGTTGAAGGGACTCTTTAGTGAACTCAATAAAGACCTTCAAATCAATACAGTATTTTGTGACAATCAGAGTGCCATCTTCCTTACAAAAGATCAAATGTTTCATGAGAGAACAAAACACATTGATGTTCGGTATCATTTTTTTTAGTGATATTATTGCTCGTGGTGATATTGTTGTTAGCAAAATTAGCACTCATGAAAATATTGCAGATATGATGACTAAGTCACTTCTTATAACCAAGTTTGAGCATTACTGAGACTTAGTTGGTGTTCATTGTTGAAGTTAAACCCTTAAGGGGTTTTATAGAAGAGGTGGAGAACTTGTTCATTGAGAGTTCGCGATGAAGAACTTGTTCATTGAGAATTCGTGTCAAGGTGGAGATTGTTAGAATTAAGTGACCTGAATCCTTATTTAAATAAAATACAATGGTAAAATAAAATAAAAGTAAAATCTCTATAGAACTACACTTCTTTTATTTTATTTTAGAATAAGGTTTTTTTAAACCTTATTAAACTCCATCTATTTGATATTGATTAGAATAAGGCAATCTTACTACACTCCTATTAGAATATAGTTTTACAAGCCTATAAATAAATATAGTATATTCATCTTGTAATGATTAGAATTTGACATAGTGAATTTGCTTCTCTTCTGCCCGTGGTTTTTTCTGAAAGGGTTTCCATGTAAAATTTGTGTGTTCCTTATTTTTATTTCTATTTTTTTACGATATATTGTCATTACCGACATTCTATTTTTCACATATTTTTATATATTATATTATTTAATATAAATAATATATATTATAGGAAAAAGAGAAATAATAATGTTGAAAAAAGAGGTATAAGTTTAGAATAATTCAAAACTTTTCTCAATTTGAACGGTGATGATTCTCATATAGCTTTACAGTGATGTGTTCATGCAGTGCACTTAGTCACCAAAAGATATATTGCTTTTATGGTTTTCAATAATGTTTTTTTGGATCGGAATAGTGTTTGAATCGATTAGGCCGTCGGCTCGTCGGTCCTACAGATTCAATCGGTCTAATTAAAAATTATTAAAAATTTAAAATAGAATTAAAAATTTAAAAATCTGATTCAACCGTTTCAACTACTTAATTCAATTGGTTTTTTTGCTTGGTTCAATCAGCCTGTATTGGTTCTCGAGTTAACTAGTTCAAAGGCCTTCTTCGAACTGACATCCCAACGGTTAACTGATTCGATCTAGTTCAAACATTAGTTTTCAATGATTTATTTATCAATTATTATTTTTTATTTTCAAAATTATATTATGTGTATATATTTTATATGTAAAAAAATATGAATTCATTAAATGTGTCTTTTAAATTAAATACAATAAACACGTGCATATATATACACAAAAGCATTACTTTACATTACAACAAACCCGTGCATATATATTTATAAGTACTACTTTATTTTTATTAATTAAAGAATTATTTTATAGCTATAATCAATATTATTATTTGTACACATTAAATAATTTAAATTTATTTATTATAACTAATTTATAAACACGATAAGCCAATGTATTGGATGAGTAAGAAAACTAGTATATACAAATAGTATAAAAGAAAAATCGGATACATATATGAAAACATTGAGTTCTAAGTTAATTCTTTCGGTTCCAACATATTTTCCTTTTTTTTAGTTATATTTAAAGTGGGTACCTTTTTAAAAATTAAGTTTTAAATATGATTTTTTCGCCGTTAATAACAATAATATATTTTTACATTAATTACAAATTATTAAACATTATAAATAACCCCTCAATACACTTTCATATTTACATTATTGATTCCTAATAGTCTATTTTGAATTGTAATTTACTACTAGCACAATTTATAAGTATACTAATTAATTACCATAATAATAGATAGTGAATATACTTTTTATATATTATGCATGTCTTTTTAACGGTCCATATTTAGGGTTCGTGGCTGTCCCTTCTAACAATGTTGTCTCCTAGGTTCAAACCTATGTTCTCCCGTTAGAATTACAATATGTGTTACCGTTGCACCCAACCACTTGTTGGTAGATAGTGAATATAGATCTTACATAGAATATCAATAATTCGTTTCATATTAAACCTTGTTCGCTAACTTTGCTTTCATATAAAACAATAAATACATTAGAGAAAGTAAAAATACTTTTTAATGTCAATGTAAAGGGTAATAGAAAAATCCTTAATATTGATTACGAAAATTAAATTGGACATTATTGGAAATAAAACCACAGCAATTAAAGAATAATTTATATAAAATAAAATTAGTACTTCTTTCCATTATGCATGTATGCAAGCCTATAATTAGGATTTCTACAAAAGTGATGAAACATAACAAAGAATTATAAATCAAACCACTGGCAGTTTAAGGTTTTTTAACATTATTTCTTATTTTATATTTTTTGTTATTTTTACTTTATATCTTTTAATCTTATTTTATATCATTTGTTTTAACATAGTTTATTCTCTAATAGTTGACATTGAGATCACGAAAGAGAATCATCCATTAAGGATTTAAAGAATGAATTTGATGATAGAGTGATTGTGCAACTGTAGTGTGAGGCCGAGATGTACATGACAATGTACAATAACTTTATGAAGATTTATCAAGAAGATTCCATTGATTCAACCAATCAATGGGTTGAACAATATACAATAATTTATACAGTATTCATGTTATATTGTTTCATATTATTTGTAAAAATGTACATTTTTTTAAAAAATAAAAATATTTTTAATATACTATGATTAATACATACAACTAACCAGTGCATCGCATGTGATAAGACACTAATTTTTTGATATATTAATGTTGGGGTTTTTTAACTCCATGGATCAGGTTGAAAAGTTGTTATGCATCCTTAATTGATATTTTAAAATAAAAAAAAATAAAAAAATGGAACACTTGACAGCTATTTAGCACTTCTTGTGGAATTAAAAAACTTCATCACTAATGTATTAAATAATAATTCATATATGTTTGAAAATGTTAATTATTAATTAAAATAATAATTCATATATGTTGATCCAAAATTGGGAGTTGGTGGTTGGTAGTGGTTAATAGGGTGGTGTTGAGAATCAATGAGAGCAGTTCCTGGGGTGAGAGAAGAAGATTGAAGGTTCTCTAAGAAATTTATAGAGTTTGGGTATGAAAAGACTATCTTGGCCATATATGATCAATAAAGAAGTTTTATATGTTTTGAAGGAATCGTGGAGAGTAGTTAGTTGAGCCATGATGAGCCTCTAACACATGTATTAATGTGATTAGGTGATTTATTGTCTTACTAAGGGGTCCCTAGGTGGGATAAATGTGGCTTAACCTTTTACGACGTGTTATACTTGCAAGATGTTGGTGTTAATCAAGGAAGCAACCTAGACTTATGTCGCTTGATGAAGTATCATCTTTGGGCGATATTGTGTTTTAGTTAGTAGTCTATCATAATTTGACATGTCAAATTAGGCTCTCCATTACACTTTATGAGCTTGTTTCCGAGCAATTTGTATGTTTTTTATCATCTTTTTTTATTTAGTTTTCATTTTTGGCTTTAATAAATGAAATGTTGTGTTTTCTACTATTTTTGAGACCCGAAATAGCCAAATGGCACCTCAAGAATTTAACGAGTTGATTGAGTGTTGCAACTACTAAGTGTTCCCGTTAAGGGTACTGCTAAGTGGTATTGCAAAGTGAGTTCGTGAGGTGGTGCTGTGAGGATAGCTCGCAAGGTGAGCTCACGAGGTGATATCGTGATATAGAGATCCAAGATCGCAATACCCCAACAATGCTAAAATGAAGAGAATGGATACCACCTATAGTGGTATCACGATATCAACCTTAGGTATTGGGATACCTAACATCCAAGGGAACCCCCCATTTCGAGACTATCGTGGATATCGTGATACCAAACCTTAGGTATCGCGATATATTGTCGAAAGGAGACAAAAATTGACAGTAGGGGTAATTCTTGTCCACCTCCCAAAACCAATAAAAAATACACGCTGAGAGGCATTTTGGTCTAAAATTTTGGGTTGTAATCAGATTAAAAGTCACTTTTGGATGAGAACAAAAGAGTATTATAGAGGGAGCTTTTAGTTTTAGGGTTTCTTTTATCTTTTAGTTTAGGTTTATGGTAGTTTTCTTCTCCATAACTATAGGATTTAGTTTTTCTACAACTTGTTTAGTTCCCTTATATTTTCTTAGTTAGTTAAGTTAGTTTTTACTGTAGCTTAGGTTTACTTACATGTTTAGCACATTAAATTCTCTTGTATTTATATTTTAATCCTAGTTTACTATTAGTCAACTTTGTTTTCTTTTACCTTTTAAAAAACATTGCTATAGTATTTTTGTGACAGCCCTAAATTGACCCTAGTCGGAAAGTGGTTTCGGGACTGCTAAACCGAGTCACCGAAGTATTTGAATATGATATTTATTGTCTAAAATATGTGAATATGAATGTGTGAAAGTTTTAAGCTTCGATTTAGTCGATTGCATGTGAATTTAGTTAATAGGACTTATGGATGACACTTTTAAAATGTGATAGGTTAATCTATAAGGATCTAATAGTGCATGTTATAAAAATGATGGGCTTGCATGTCAAATTTCCATTTATAATAAGTAGTGGCCGGCCATGGTATGGGTCATTGATGATAATATGAATTTTTCTATTAGCATTACTAGTTTACAAAATAAAATAATGTATTAAGAATAATAAAACATGTGGTGAATGGGAGGAGAAACAAAAGTTGTTTCACCTTTGCTCCTCATTGCCGTAACTAGAAGAGAAAGAGCTTGGAGAAAATTCGGCTATGGTGGTTCTCTAGGTTAAGGTATGTTCAATGTTGCTTTGGAGGTTCATACATCCTTTGGATGATTAGTCTAAATTCTAACTATTTTCATGCCGATTTGGGGTTGTATGGATTTTGTTGCATTATGCTGTCCAGTTTAGGGACCAATTAATTGAGTTATTACAGGATTAAAAAGAATGGATTTTTGTTGTGATGAGCTAATAAATTTTAGTACTATTAAGTGTGTTCTTGTGGGATATAATTTTTGCTGCCTTGTGCTGTCCAAAATAGGACATATTGAATGTGCTTGTGAGTGAGTTTTTCAAAGGAAACTTTGTAAATTCTTATGTTTAAATTCCAATGTTTGCATGCAGGTAAGTTATGGTTATAGGGGTTGATAAATTGAGTTTAATAGCTAAAATATTATGTTATTCTTACTAAGTTTCATTTGTTAGTAGTGATGTAACAATTTGACAATTAAATGCATAAATGACTGCTGGAAACTGCAGCTTGAAAACAAATTGTTCCAGCATGTAAATGCTGATTTGAATGTGCTATAATATGTGGAGGAATTGGTCTGCTGCATGTTTGAAATAAAAGAAAACAATAGTTGTTAAATATTAGTTTTTGTTGCTAATTGAATGGGTTTAATTCATTGTTCAAGGGGCTATAGATTGGTGTTAGTTAAGCTATTCGGACATGGTCTATGAGTGTTTGCAAATCCGGTTTTAGTGCATAGGTGCTAAATACTTGTATTGGAAATTTTGATGTATAAGTAGCAAATTGATTCAAATGAATTGGTTCTAAAATGTATATGAATGCCATATGATTGTGTTTGATTGGGAAGTAAATTGTTTGATTTAGCTCAAGAGCTTAGAGGATCAAAGTTGGATAAGGGAAAGGAAAAAGTAATCGAATAGCAGTTGAAGTCGTTCGACAACATCCGAGGTAAGTTTTCGAGTAATGGAACTTAGTTTATGATTTGATTAGGTCATGGCACATAAGCATAACAAATAAACGGTGATATAATGATTCTACTTGAATTATATATTGAGGTAATTAGTTTATACTTATGACGGGCAGCTGAATGCGTATAGAGATCATGTTATAAAGCAAATCAAAACCACGCTCTTTGTATGTGGCTATTGAGCCGAAAATGGTAATGGTTGATAAGTGCCTTGTGTATGAGTTCTAATAATGAAAACGAAATATAGATGTGTTATGATTTGTTGATATATGTGCATGATTATTCGGATGATATCCGGGCTAAGTCCCGAAGGCATTTATGCTAGTGACTATATCCGGGCTAAGTCCCGAAGGCATTTGTGCTAGCGACCATATCCGGGCTAAGTCCCGAAGGCATTTATGCTAGTGACTATATCCGGGCTAAGACCCGAAGGCATTTGTGCGAGTTGCTATATCCGGCTAAATCTCGAAGATACTTGGGTTTGGGAAGTGAGCGATCTTGCTGTAAAAATTTCAATTAATACGCTCATAAAATCCAAATGATAAGGTATGTTCGTATATGCAACGGAAAAGTCGATTCCTTTTAAATAGTATTCGCTCAATTGATCAACGAGCTTCCGGCCTCTAGCTAGGTTTGATTCCCTATGTATGAATATAATGGTTGAAGCATGAAGTAAGTATGATTCTGAGAACATGCATATATGCAATTATTCATTTAGTCATATGAACGCTATACTTTGGTCGTAAATAATTTCATTACTCAAACTTACTAAGCATTAAATGCTTACTCTGTTTCTTTAATTCTCGGTTTTATAGATTTTTTCGTCAGCTATCAGACTCGGGAGTGTCAAAGTCGAAGTCATCCACACTATCTAAGCCACTTTTTGGTACTCTTTTAGTTCAATTTTGAAAATGGCATGTATAGGGTTGACCCTTGTTGTTAATTAAGTACCCTTTGGTAATGTGTATTCGTATAGCCATGCGAAAATGGCTTATATATGTTTTGAGCATAGCATTATAATCATTTGGTATATTGTTTATTGAGTGGTATGGAAATGCTTGGTAACGATTAGCCATTGGAATGGTTAATCACTATCATTTTGGGTGCTATGTATGACAAATTCTAGTTGAGCCATGGAAAACCAAGAAATAGGTAAAGTTTACCTTAAAAATAGATGCTGACAGCAGCAGTGTTGTGGATTTGAAAAATCACTAAAAATAGTAGGAATGGAATTAAATAGTAAATAAATTATTTAATTTAACCTTGATGAATCTATTTTCATATGAAAGTAACTAAACGACCATATGAGCCGTATTTTATGAGATGTTTAAGTTTTCGTGAAACAGGGCCAGAGCGATTTATGGATCCCCTATTATGACTTTGGAAATTCACTATAAATTAACCAGAGATAATTAGAAGTCATGCTTTATATGTACAGCTTCCTTTTCGAGTCTAGTTTCATTAGAAACAAACGGCATAAGTATTGAATCCTTGTACAGGGAGATATCTAAGTCGTAATGCATGAAGGTCAGAGTAGTCGAACTCTGAAATAGGGGAGACTTTAACTAATAAACTGTACTAATTGGCCCAACCAAAAATTCTAGAAAAAAATTTTTAGATGGATATATGAGTCTAGTTTCAGGGAAAATTTAGGGAATCAGTTTTCGAGTTTTGGAACTCGAGATATGATTTTTAAAGTGACTGTGATGAAGTTAACCAGCTTGTCTAGAAATTTTAAAATGAACTGTGTAAATAAATGAATTAAGTCTGTTAACACCTCGTGTTCGACTCCAGAAACGGTCTCGGGTATGGGGCGTCGCAATTTTATTCATCTATCTTGCTACCATTTTTATTGCTCTTTAGTTTCTCAAAGTAAAAATCCAGCCTTTGATCTTTTTGTTGATTTTTATGTTAATGGCTTCCATGGTTATCTATTTGGTTCTCGTTAGCTTATATATGGTAATGGATAACTAAACCTTAGGAGGTTGTTTGATAGAGATGTGATTAAATTAATTTGTGTAGTCAGGGACTAAATTGTAAAATTGGACTAAATAGAATAGACTTAAAAACTTAGGATTGATGTCCCTAAGGGAAAATCAAGATAAGTGAGATCGAGAGGAGATCTTTTCAGGCACCAATTTGATGATTCTTGGGTTAGTCGGTGAGGTCGAGAGATAAACCATACTAATTTTTTTTAATTTGGCAAAGTCGATGTCGAGAGGTATAATGGAGTCACTTTAGTAGTTTAAGCAAGTTAGACCCTTAATTCGATGTTCAATGAACTAAATTGAAGTCAACCAACCATTGTTTGTTATTAATTTGATAGTTTTATAACTTTGCATGCTTTACGATTTGGTCATTTTGCTAATTAGCTAGTAATTTAGTTTAGTTCTTCTCAATTTCATAGCTTGTTGTACTATAGTATCTAGTGAGTAATTCTTTAGACTCTTTATTTGTACGTTTGTTGCTAGAATCCACTCAATCATTGACTCTCTTGGGTTCAATCCTTGGAATACTATAGTGTTTCAATGACACTACAAATATTACAATTGATCAATCACACTTGCAGACACCGCACTTAGTATTTGATTGATTATTGTTGTATTGTTGATTTCTCACCCCGTTGGCGAGGACAGGGAGAGGTGGTTAGTTAGGAATTGGATAAGTTCTCCTAGTATTTTTCTTTAGTCAAGACAATTAATTTGGTAAGATAACTCTATATAGAGTTTTGCTAGATTTTTATTAAGGAGTTACTTAAAGGCTTAGATGTAAACGACCTTAATTATTTTGGTTGGAAGCTTTTAGGAATCAAGCCAATATAAATGTTATTTTGCCTCCATTTGGGACACTGCAGCTAAGACTCATGTTATTAATGCCAAGAGAATTAAAGCTTTGATTGTTTCAAAAACATGAGGCATCCAAGCTTGAAAAGTAAGGTGATAGTTCTACTACCATTACCACTATTGTTTTTGTTTTTGTCGAGCCTTCATAAGTTTCTATTAAACCTAATCAATCCACTATCTTTCTTGAACTTATCTTTTCTGTAAATGTACTACCTAGTTCTTAGGTCATTTGTTTTCTTTTTAGTAATGTAAACTTTTTATCAAATTTGACTAAAGGAATATTGTGATTATAACGCCTCCAAAATTTCCAGTACAACATCTGGTATTTGTGTTTAGTAAATTTTGAGGAAACACGGAGATAGGTTAGATAAAGAGAATTCTTTAGAAATTATATTGATATTGGAGATTACTTTTAATGTATACAAATTTTTGAATGTGAAATACGAAAAATAAAGGACAAAATTGAAATTTTTTAAAAGTTGGAGGATATATATGTAAATTAACCAAATTAAGGATATGTGAGCTAAAACTGATTTTATGGAATGATAATGATTGGGAATATAAATTAATACAATTAAATTCACTTGTTTAATCAATTGGAAAATATTTAAAAGTATTAGGACCAAATTGCAATTTTTTTATTTTTACCGAGAAAAGGGTATAAGTGTTATTTTCATGACGCATGGACTTATATATTAAAGATTAAATTTGATTCATGGAGTTTGATTTTTATAATTACCTACTTATTGCAAAGAATGTGACACCTTACATCCAACCCCATTATCGGATCCGAATGTGATACGTCACATTACATTGTCGAAGCAACTCAGACTATCTCAAAGAAATTAAGAAACAAATTTAAACAATTAATCATGATATAATTCAAAAAAAATTCTACTACGAGCTTAATCATGCATTATAGATGTCTAACAACCTTATTGAACACACTTCGGGATTATTCGAGGTTAAATATGTTGTCAGGGCCTAAATCCAAACTGAACTATCATAATTCAAGTAAATATCTCGAGACATTGAGAGCCATGTCTCTAGTCATGCTTCCCTTGTTTCAGACCCCTGGCTTCAATGTTTGATGTCTAGAGACATGAGTTTTCATGTCTCGAAACGAGACATTGAGCCTTCTATCTCGATACATTACTCCTTTTTCTTGGTTATTTACATTCGATGTTTGTCTGTCTCAAGACCAATGGATACTTGTCTCGAGACTTAGGATGTGGTGTCTCGAAACCATTATCCATAAATACCTAGAATGACCATTTTATTCATAGTGTCTTAAGACAATACCCTCTTGTCTTGAGACCAAATGTCCAAAAATGCCAAAAGTAAAATTTTACTTCATGCAATAAGGTACCAAATCATTCCAATGAATAACCATTATGTCACCTAAATACAAAAAAAAAATCAATTTGGCATCTAAAAACACTCTCAAACAACTTAAAATCAAAGTATCTAATGTAACGTCACCTAGCCCAATTACATCAATTATCAACCAAGCATAATCATGCATATAAACATTAAAATTACATAGCTAAGTTCAACTTTAGGATACTCAAATGTCCAACATATACCAAAGCATATCAAAAGACCCAAAAAAGACATTTAACCATATGACTCAACCTAGTTACATGCCTTTAACTATTTATAAGCAAAAGAATGCAAACTTGGTCTGACCTGAGCCATTGAATCTTGGATGTTTCATGAGACCTTTAATCTAGCAAACCTTTTCTATACCTATGCACAAAAACAAACAAATTCGTATGCTTAGTATTGTGTACCCATTCGTGCTGACATAATATAAATTCAGTATGTAAAAGCATTAAGCTAATAAGCATGCTACTAATAAATCATATCAATTCTAATGTCTAGTGTTTCATCAACAACTTGATATCATATTCCACATCATTACTAATGATTTTATGATATCATTTCGTGTAGCCAATTCTCATTATAAAAAATCACCTCATATTGGTTTTAACATGGCTAATGTCCAACATAATTTTACTATCAAAATCAAAATGCCTTATCATTTTCAGAAATTGGAATAGCATTTGATAATTAGAATCAGAATAACATCTCATTACCAAAATCAGCATATCATATCATTATTTACTTTTATCCCCTATTAATTGGATGCAAACACAAGTACAGGTACGTGGATTAATCCCCTAATACTCCACAATAAGCACTAAAATACTGATCAGGCATAAATGCACTGATCCCCGTAACACTCCAAAATATGTAATGTGTCGTAGTGCCAGAATGAATTTCACCTTAGTCACAATGAAGTGCCAAAATGCTCCCACCAACAACATATACAAATCCCATGGCATGTCAACTATATTTTGAATATGTCTATTGTAACCTTCCAAACCTAGCCTAGACGTTACGACAGAATTCTGAAGGCCACATTAGCTATTGAAATGAAGTAGATCCATTCGGTTTAAAAATGACTATTTCGATCAATTTCCAAAAAGCTTAGCATGGTTGCCTTAGGTTTATTAAAAACATTAGATTGTTAGGCCTTTTATGATTTAAGTCCAATTTATTACAGTGTCGTGTCGTTTGAAAAAAACTCATATGTTTCCGTTAGTAAACCTTTAAAAACTGCGTTTCATCAATTTGCAGCAAAAAATGTGATGCCTTTAATTTTTGTAAGAAAATTTGTGTTTTAAGTTATATTAGGCTGATTATTCAATTAGCTCGATTTTATCCAAAATTCTATGCATACAAAACAGTAAGAGCCGAAGCTTGATGTGGTTAAACCGCCAATAAAAATATGCAATAAAACTGCCAATAATTTGCAGACAAGCTGTTAGTAAGTTACGATAAGTTACCGGTACTCCAACAATACTTTGGGGCGTAGATATACTGCTAAACAATAATACGGATAATCATCGGTACTCCACGAAACTCCTCTATCACCCGTCAATCCCAAACCCATGCAATGCAATATGACATACCAATAATATAACATATTGATAACATATTGATAAACCGTAATTTATACATGTTTTTAGCCCATGCTTAGCACATTTATGGATGGTTTCTCCTTAGATTTGGTGAATTCAATGCTCCAAATTCTTTAATTTCATGTTTTATACTTAGGTGAGCATAGGAGAGTAAAAAGAGTGAGAAACAGGCCGAAAACGGAGAAAATGGACCCACATGGGAAATCAACACGGCCTGGACTTCCTCACATGAGCGTGTCACATGGCCATTTCCCTTTGGCAGGATCGAAGTACGACTTACACGGGTAGACTACACACCCGTGCCTATTCAACAGCCTTAACCATGGGCTGGAGTAATCGCACACGGGCGTGTCACACGGTCGTGTCCCGACCTAGCCCAAGTATAACCCTATTCGGAAAAGGCCAATTTTGAGGGCTCTTAGGCATTCTAAAGCCTATTTAAACACCGAAGGAGGCACTTAGGAAGGGAGACACAGAGTAGGAAGCAAGGAATTACTCAAGGAAAGCTGATTGATCCATCTCAGAAGCCAGATTCATCATCAAGACTGAAGATCTCCCTTCAAGTTCCTTCAGGAGTTTTAGGTTTTCTTATGTTTTGTTATATTTATGCTTTCGATATGTTTTCTTCTATAATCATGAACTAAACCCCCTAAATACCTAAGGGGAATGAAACCTAAGACAGATCTTGTTATTATTATCTGAATTTTATGATAAATATTTAACTTGTTCTTAATTATGTGTTCTTAATTCTTATTTTAATATTCCAAGATATTGATTCGAGTTAATGCTCTTATTCAGAGGAGGAATAGACCATGGCTAAGAGTAAATTTGTCATAATTAAGCAGAGTTGATTGCAAGCCTAGAGATAGGGTGATAAGATTTTACCGGATTAGGGTGAAACCTACTAAGGGGATCTATAGATCGAGTTAATGCAACACTAGGTGTTAATTAGAAAGAGATTTCAATTAATCAACCTAGGGTTAGACATTATTAGTCTCGAGAGAGATAATATTATAACTTAGGGATTTCTACGGATCAAGTCAAATGAATAAATCGTCTGATTCAGAGTCAAATAACAAGTGAAGTTTAGGTGGATTTTTCCTTGGGTATTGTCTTAATCAATCGAGTTTTCCCAAAAGCTTTTCCCCAATTTCTCTCTATGCACTTTTAGTTTAGTTAATTAATTTAGATAAACAAATCCCTTAATTTTTAGGTTAGATAATAAAAATAAATTAATCACTAGTACCCTTGGTTCCTTTGGGTTCGACAATCCGGTCTTGCTAAAACTATACTACTGTTCGATAGGTGCACTTGCCTTCATCATGATAATAGTTAGTTTCAAGAACGATTAATTATAAATATTTAAACCTGTCGCGAATATCACGTACCAAGTTTTTGGTGCCGTTATCGGGAAACTAGGATATTAGGAACACTCGATTTTTATTACTTTATCCATTTTACTTTTATTGCAATTTAAATTTTCATTTTCTTTTCTAATTTTTCATTTATTTTCTTCTGACAGGATTTTCTAGTTTATGACCAAAAGAAACC
The DNA here is from genome assembly GCF_007990345.1 of Gossypium hirsutum. NCBI lineage: Eukaryota > Viridiplantae > Streptophyta > Magnoliopsida > Malvales > Malvaceae > Gossypium > Gossypium hirsutum. The sequence continues at coordinate 22,328,552 of NC_053436.1, forward strand.
CGTAAGGACCACTACTTTTTGACGGTGAGATCGACCGCACAGTTCGCAGAAATCGAAGAGAAATAAGGTGAAGCTTACGATACACAGAGGAAGAGCAAGAGGACGATACTTCTACCACAACCGAGGAGATGGCTGAAAACCAAGAAAATCTGCTACCTCCTACGATTGCTATTAATCAGAACCCTGCTCCGCGCACTATGTATGATTATGCTAAACTTTCTTTAATAGGAACTGAATCGAGCATAGTTAGACCTACTGTAGCTGCAAATACTTTTGAACTGAAACCGAACACAATTCAAATGATACAACAATTTGTTCAGTTTGATGGTTTGCAGGACGAAGATCCTAACGCTCACTTGGCAAACTTTTTGGAACTATGTGATACATTTAAAATCAATGGCATTTCTGATGACGCCATTTGCCTTCGGTTGTTTCCCTTTTCGTTGAGGAATAAGACTAAAGTCGTTACCACAAGGGTCAATCACTACTTGGGAACAAATGACTGAAAAGTTTTTATTAAAATATTTTTCGCCGGCTAAAATAGCCAAATTACATAATGATATCTCTTTTTTTGTGCAGATGGATTTAGAAACACTCAACGATACATGAGAGAGATACAAGGACCTTTTGAGAAGGTGCCCTCACCATTGGTTACCACTTTGGCTACAGGTTCAAACGTTTCATAATGGCCTGAATCCTTCGACTCGACAGATGATCGACGCAGCCGTTTGTGGAACCATCAATAATAAAACACCTGAAGATGCTTATGAATTTATAGAAGAGATGTCACTGAATAATTATTAGTGGCAAGTCATGAGGACAAAGCCAACAAAAGTAGTCGACGTTTATAACGTCGATTCGGTCACCATGCTCTCTCATCAGGTAGAACTCTTGAATAAGAAAATTGATGGTTTTCTTAGTTCTTCATAGGTTCACCCAGTAATGCAGTGCGAAGCAAGTGGAGGTGGATCAAGCAATTCAGAATACCCACCCTATGGCCACAACATTGAGAACAAGCAGTTAAATTACATGGGTAATAATCTTCGATCTCAAAATAATCCTTATAGTAATACCTACAATGCATGTTGGAGGAACCACCCAAATTTCTCATGGGGAGGCCAAGGGAATCTGAGACCACCACCTCCAGGCTTCCAACAACCACCCTACCAATAAGAGAAAAAGCCGAACCTTGAGGAGATGCTAACAAAATTCATCTCGGTATCAAAAACTCGTTTCCAGAATATCGAGACAGCCCTTAAGAATCAACAAGCGTCAATCTAAGGGCTCGAAACTCAAATAGGCCAACTCATCAAACTGATTTCTGAACGACCACAAGGTAGTTTGCCGAGTAACACGGAATCTAACCCAAGGGAACAACTCAATATGATTATCACTCATGACAAGGAAGGGTTAGTTGAGCATGCATCAGAACCAAGGCAAGGTATTGTGGTAAGTCAAGATAAAGGTGAGGTAGTCTACAGTGAGCAAAAAATAGTAAGGAGTACAAACCACAGGTGTCATACCCCCAATGCGACAAGGAAAGACCATACAGATGAACAATTCTGTAAATTCCTTAAACTATTAAAGAAATTACATATTAACTTACCGTTTATCAAAGCTCTCTCGCAGATGCCAAACGCAGTTAAATTTTTAAGGGAGCTTCTAGTAAACAAACGAAAGTTGGATGAGGCATCGCATGTGGAGTTGAATGCAGTTTGCTCAGCCATATTACAGAATAAGCTACCCAACAAATTGAAACATCCAGGGAGTTTTACGAATCCTTGTTTAATTGGTAGTTTAGATGTTCATAATGCATTGGCTGACTTAGGGGCAAGCATTAATGTTATGCCTTATAAAATGTTTAAATAGGTAGGTCTTGGGAAACCCAAACAAACTAGGATGAGCATTCAATTGGCTGATAAAACCATTAGATTTCCTAAGGGTATCATTGAAGATGTTTTTGTTAAGATAGATAAATTTATATACCCAGTAGACTTTGTTGTTCTAGACATGGAAGAAGATAGTAACGCACCTTTGATTTTCGGACGACCCTTTTTAGCTACAGCTAGAACCATTATTGATGTTGGCACAGGTGAACTCACACTTCGTGTGGGAGATGAAACAATCACCCTTCAAGCTCGTGATTCGAGTAACACATCAAAAATTGAAGATGGTTGTATAAATCATTCTACTAAAACTGACCATGTGGTGCACCCTACTTTGCAGGAAATAAGTTCGTAGAACCTACACGAGCCATGCTTAAGCAACATCAAAGGACCTATCTATGAAGAACGAAGGCTACAAATCGAGGAGCTAGATGAATGGTGGACACAGAAATCAAGAACACCCGATAAACCGAAACTGAACCAGGACGAGCTCACTGACTCACCAAATCAACTTAAGGTTGGAGACAAAGTACTACTAGATGCAGCAGACCCTCGCATTGCCACTTCTGAACCTAACGGAGTAATCCCTCTTACGGTACTCAATATTTTCCCATATGGTACAATCGAGATAATTCATCCCAAATTCGTCACTTTCAAGGTAAACAGTACTTGTCTTAAACCTTATTTTGATAAAATTGATAGCAGGGATGAGGAGTGTAAACTCCTCGCATCACCATGACCATGCACCAGAAAGGTAAATGGAGCTTAGACTATAAATAAGTGCTTCTCGGGAGGCAATCCAAGCACTAACAGTAATGATTTATTCGAATTCTAGTTTTTCACATCTAACCTACTAACTGAGTCTTGAAACACAGGGATTTCCCATCCACACAGCCAAGCACACGGGCGTGCCTTAGGCCGTGCTCACACTACAGGAGGAGACACGGTCGTGCGATACGACCGTGTGAAAATAGGGCAAAAGTTTTTCCCTAACACGGGATGCGATAAGTTTCCACGGCTGTGCGACATGGCCATGGGCGAAACTGCCAAAACAACTCGGGCGTGAGACTCGCTCATGCCTTGAAACCGTGGTTGAAACTGAGAATTTAACACGGGCGTGCGACATGCCCGTGTCATTCACCCGTGGTCGACACTGTCAAAAAGAACACGAGCGTGGGCTATCATACACGGGCGTAGGAGAAGCGAACGAAGCAAGACACGGCTGTGCGATACAGCTGTGTGCACCCACATGCCCAAGGAACACGAGCGTGGGCCGAATGTCAGACGCGCCCAAATTTAAAAACCACGAAATGCACAGGCTGAATTGAGAGCACACGGGCGTGTTCCACGGCCGTGTACCTCAATTTCTCTATAAACACCTATTATTTATTTTATTTTTATCTCTATATTTTGAAATTACTTCTTATTTCCTTTTAATTCTATTTTATCTTGAATTTTTACAATTTTTATTTTTGACTATTTCATTACGAGTAATTATGTTTCATTATATTTCTTAAAGAATTCCTGATTTTATCACAGTCATAAAGAGCTCCAAAGCTCATCATCAAATAGGAACTAAAAACTCCAAGGGCAAAGGACTTATGGACTAATGAACCTTTGCCACCACCGGAGTATCCTCCTCCACTCTCATCATTACCTTGGCCGATTATTCTCCATAACTCCAATTCAAAGAGTTCATTCATCATTCAAGAAGTTTCACTTCTCTCCCTATCTTATGATTATATATATATTTTTCAATATATCTATCTTTGTACATTAAGGGCAATGTACATCTTAAGTGTGGGGGTCTTTTATATCATCATTAGAAATCCCTGAATTTTGTCTTATTCTCACGTAAATAACTCATATCACTATTAGAATGAATTTTAATTAATTTATAATTTTTATTGATATGTCTTAAATTAAAACATAGCCATTTATGAATTGATTGTTTAAACTTTAAGACATTAGGAAATCAAGCATAATAAGTTGATTTTTGAAGAATTATAAACTTTTAGGTTGTTTCCCTAAGTTTAGGTATTATCGTGAGTTGAAATTCACAAGTTTAAACATCAAAAAGCCATAATTTTTGTGAGATCTTGATCCTTTAGAGCATATTTTATTTCTTTCATGCTTACTTTTATTATAAGTGCGTCAGTATTGATTTGTCATTCTAGAACTTGCTTGATTATGCATGTCAAAACCACACCATTTGATTTAATATGTCGAGATGATAAAGGCACTTAGGTTTAACCCACTCACTCCACAAAATCCTACCTTCATAATTGACCCTTAGTGAACCCCTTTGAGCCTAACAAACCATTAATTGATTTACCCTTAATATTAACCCATAACTCATTATTGTTGAAATCCCCTAATTTGATCCCTATTTTTTTTGAGGTTTGATTTGAACTAATTCCTTAGCAATGTTTTGCTCTTCTATGTATTTCACTTGTTCTTAAAAAAAAGATACTTCAACACATATTAGTAGTAATTCGTCGTTTTTAAGCTTGAGTGTTAATTCCATATTCTGAGAAGAAGCTCACTTGTATTCAACTGATGACTAGTCATTTTTCTAGCTAGGTAATTTTTCAATTCAATCTTGATTCTAACCTTTTCTTTCAGCTTGTGACTACACCCCCTAACCAAAATCACGTTACAACCCTGTAAAAGACCTTTTTGATTAATGTATCAGCTCAATAAATAGTGGTGGAGATTTAATTTTCATGCAAGCCTATGGCAATAGCTTTTCATATTGACTAATAAGTGCTTTAATTGATGTCCTTAAATACCTTGAGGGATTTGAGTGAAGCTTTAGTGAGGATGTTAAACTCTGTGATATTTTAATCAAAGGTAATCACTTAGATAATAGGAGACACCTATGTTTTCGTGATAAAATACTCAACTTGGAATGTTTGAAACTTTGATGTACTTTTAGTTGAATTTTCAATGTATGAATACTTATGGATTATTTTGACATATTATTGATAGGGATTATAAATTGAGAAGAATTTATTTTGATTGTGAGTTAAGGATTTTGCTTGAGGATAAGCAAACGCTTAAGTGTAGGGGTATTTGATAAATCGTAATTTATACATGTTTTTAGCCCATGCTTAGCACATTTATGGATGGTTTCTCCTTAGATTCGGTGAATTCGATGCTCATAATTCTTTAATTTCATGTTTTATACTTAGGTGCGCATAGGAGAGTAAAAAGAGCGAGAAACAGGCCGAAAATGGAAAAAATGGACCCACATGGGAAATTAACACGGCCTGGACTTCCTCACACGGGCATGTCACACGGCCGTTTCCCTTTGGCAGGATCGAAACAGGACTTGCACGGGCAGACTACATGCCCATGCCTATTCAACAGCCTTGACCACGGGCTGGACTAATCGCACACGGGCGTGTCACACGGTCGTGTCCCTACCTAGCCCAAGTATAACCCTATTCGGAAAAGGCCAATTTTGAGGGCTCTTAGGCATTCTAAAGCCTATTTAAACACCGAAGGAGGCACTTAGGAAGGGAGACGTAGAGTAGGAAGCAAGGAATTACTCAAGGAAAGCCGATTGATCCATCTCAGAAGCCGGATTCATCATCAAGACTGAAGATCTCCCTTCAAGTTCCTTCAGGAGTTTTGGGTTTTCATATGTTTTGTTATCTTTATGCTTTTGAGATGTTTTCTTCTATAATCATGAACTAAACCCCCTAAATACCTAAAGGGAATGAAACCTAAGACGAATCTTGTTATTATTATCTGAATTGTATGATAAATATTTGACTTGTTCTTAATTATGTGTTCTTAATTCTTGTTTTAATATTCCAGGATATTGATTCGAGTTAATGCTCTTATTCAGAGGAGGAATAGACCCTGTCTCAGAGTAAATTTTTCATAATTAATCGGAGTTGATTGCACGCCTAGAGATAGGGTGATAAGATTTTGCCGGATTAGGGTGAAACCTAGTAAGGGGATCCATAAATCGAGTTAATGCAACACTAGATGTTAATTAGAAAGAGATTCCAATTAACTAACCTAGGGTTAGACATTATTAGTCTCGAGAGAGATAATAATATAACTTAGGGATTTCTACGGATCAAGTCAAATGAATAAATCGTCTGATTCAGAGTCAAATAACAAGTGAAGTTTAGATGGATTTTTCTTGGGTATTGTCTTAATCAATCGAGTTTTCCCAAAAGATTTTCCCTAATTTCTCTCTGTGTACTTTTAGTTTAGTTAATTAATTTAGATAAACAAATCCCTTAATTTTTAGGTTAGATAATAAAAAGAAAGTAATTACTAGTGCTCTTGGTTCCTTTGGGTTCGACAATTCGGTTTTGCTAAAACTATACTATTGTTCGATAGGTACACTTGCCTTCATCATGATAATAGTTAGTTTCAAGAACAATTAATTATAAATATTTAAAACCTGTCGCAAATATCACGTACCACATATTAATTTGCATGTTATTTTGTGTTTGATACAGTTTTTTTCTGAATTGATTCTTGCTAAATTAGTACTTTTATGTTTTAATCTCGTCAGGGATGCAATTGGAACGCTAAGAGACAAAAACGAGCAGAAAAGGACCAAATTGAAAAACAATCAATAAAAATGAGGTCGAATCAAAAATGTGGAGAAAAGCTAAGGATCATCAAAATTTTTGGACTTTGTAAAAGCCAAAAAAATAGGAAAAAAATCTTATTTTATTTTTATTTTATTTTTATTTTATTTTATTTTGATTTTATTTTAAATTAGTTAAGGCCAAAAATAGCAAACTCTATGTATATAAATAGGGCTTTAATGTCCTTTGAAAAGGCATCAATGAATTCTACTTTTCTACTCCAAATTGGAATAGAATTATTTTCCCTTTTTTTTCAATTTGCCGTTAAAATTTTGTTGCATTGTTTTCAATACTTGTTTCTTTTATAAAATTGGGCTAATTGCCTTTCAAGTCTTTTTATTCCCCAATTTCCTCCGTTTTTCATCAACCTATCTTTCAAACCATACAAAGCATGAATAATTTCATGCTTCACTAAATTCCATATTAGCTTTAGGCCGGTGTTTCTTTCTGGCCGGGAATCGTGAGATACGAATTTCTGATAAAATTTTTCCAATCGGTATTCCTTTTTTTCCTAAGTATCGGGATTGACAACTCATCCCTTAAGGTTAACTCGATTACAAGTCAAAAAGTGCACTTTGGGTTGGAGTCGTGTTAGTTGACAGTTGGAGAAATGAGTCAGTCGTGCTGTATTCAAATCTCTGAGAACAATTCAAGGAAGAAGTGATTGGGTTTAAACGACCCACGTGGTTGAGGTCGTTAATTGGAGTTGGGTTCTTCAGAATGCAAGGCTGCCAGAATCTTGAATCAAGAACACATGTATCTCGGTTAGATAATCAGTAAGAGTTGGTCTGCAGGTCGTACCAGAACCAGCTACTAGAGGAGGAATTTTTAGTTAGGACATTCTTAACTGCTATAACCAGCTAATCGTTTAGAGGAGAAGATTAATTTTTGAGGATCGATTCTTGATACGAAATTTACCTAGTCTAAGGCTAAAGCTTATTTTATCTGTTTACAAAAGTCTGAATTTATTCCCAGATTACATTTATTTTCAATAATTAACCAATCGTTATTTAAGCTGATTAGATTATTTACTTTCTTAAACATTTTCAAACCCCCCGATTTACTTGTTTATTTTCGTTGCAGGTACGTTTGGAGTCGTGGGCACGACCCTTGACGCGACGAATATTCTGTTCATAAGTGAACACGGAAGTTGATTACGACATCCAATCCCTATGGACCCGACCCTACTACCACTCTTTACGTTATTTGGAGTTATTTTAGTAGGAATTATTTTTGGTGGTTTCGACGCCCATTACATATCATGTTAATCAGTACAATACCAATAACATTGGCATGTTTAACACGCTCCTAGTTTAGCAATTTCAGTGGCAAGCTTATATATGCATCCAATAAGAATTAATACATCACACAACCTAGTAAACATATATCAGAAATTACAATTGACACTTACACATTTAGTTAATCACCATAAAGACCCTTACAGATTTGACCATCATCTATTTGCACTTACCATGGCTGACAATCACTTACCTAACTCAAGGGCATTCGGCCATGCTCAAATCAACACGAAAAATTTGACAACATGCATATTTCATTATTTCAATAATCATCAAACACTCAAGGTAAGACTCTTACCTAATTAATCATGAAACCAAAATACTAACTAATGCTATCCTACAACCCCAACATTTAGGTCCAAATCCTAATCAAATCTATATGTGACACATACAAAACACAATTAAACCAACCTTCAATTACCCATTCAAGGTTTTTCCAAAACAAGAAGTAAACCAGAATTTCATACATAAGTTCTTCTACCAATCAAACAAAAGATGCAAACAACATCAAACTTCACTGGAGATTTGAGGAGTTCAGATCTGGACCTTTGACAAAGAAAAATTCACAAAATTAGTACACTATATATTTGATCATAGTCATTGAAATATTTGGCCATCACAGTAAAAAAGAAAAGAATAAAAAAATCGAGTCAGATCTAGACCACTTTCACTTCCTGATTTCTAGATTTGAAATAACGAATCAACAGAAAATGGATGAACACTTTAGTTGGCTAAGACAGGAGGCTGATTTTGGTAGCAAAAATAAAAGAAAAGTGGGCAAAAAAGGTGTGAAAATGGCAGAAAAATCAGCAGCAAAAAATCAACCAAAGAGATAGGAGAAGAGATTAGCAGAAAATAGAAAAACAAGAAGAGACAATGAACAATGGGGTGACAAAATAGCAAAATTTAGGATTTTAGGGGCGACATAAAGAAGAAGAAAAGAAATGAAAATGATGGAAGAGGATAAGAACAATAGGGCAGTGCAAAAAAGGAAGGAAAAGAAAGAAAATTGAGAAAAAAGGAGAAACAGTAGAAGGGGACGATAAGGAGGGAAACAAAATTAAAAAAACTAACAAAGGAGAAAAATAACATTTATACCTAGGGTTGCTAGGTAGGGACGATACACTAGGATTTTTGGGAAAAATAAAGTAAATAAAATCTATAGTGAGATGGGAATCAAACTCGGGTCTCAAGAATAACCCACTAAGTCTTAACCATCTAGCCAATAACTCAATCTTGTTTAAACTCTTACAACATTTACTTTTAAAACAGGACGTGACACTTACTAGGCTTTGAAGCAAAATTGTACAAAATAAAATTGATGTGAGGGAATATATTTGAACTTGGGTTTCACGAGCAAATTCACTATCACTTAACCATTAGACTAGTAACTTATTTAATTATCAAACGCACATAGATAACCTTAAAAATCAAGGCATGGCCACTCTCGATTCACAAACTCGATTCTACTAACCCGATTTTTGAGATGTGACATCTAACACCATTTAATAGGGCACTTTGCAATGTTCATAGTTTCTAATATTGTATACCGACCATACATATATCATTTTCTCAATATCATTTATAACATTTAATCAACATGAACACATAATTTCACCTACTTCTCATCAAAATACGATAGTAGTTAAGCTTATCTCAATAGCTTTATAATTCATATTTCACCTTATATATACTTCAATTACTATCATCATGATCTTATAGTTCATGTTGACCCTTATACCAATTTTACTAGCGTATAAAGACAATTGTTATTTCAAAAATTATTATCTAATTTATTAACTTATCTTGACATCAATATAATTCATATTATAGTTTTATATCAAATCATATAACCATGCATTGCAATTTAGCTTTCAATCTCCATTACATAAACTTACCTTGTTCATTAATCAAGCTTAAAGGTCACGACTTGATATTTACACTACCATTTGTATTACAATCACAACATGAAACAAACATACTTTGAAATTTATAGCCATCATTAATTTAAAATATATAATCACCAATTAAAAACAAGGAATAAGACATTTCAAGTTAAGACAAATTGGTTTCGCTATCTAACATTCGGTATCGCCTTCAACCCTTGACAATACGATTTTTCTTCCTCTTCATTCAATAATTCGACTATAAAGATGATATTAGTTTACATTTGGGAAAGGTATAACCAACAAACAGCATAATTTTACACTTTTATAATTAAATATTTTCTAACCTTAATGTCTGAAATGCTTATATCTCGTTATTTACTCGACTGAATCAAAACCTGACTTTGTAGAGTTTTGTCTAGTATTTTTTAGCTTTTCTTATCCCAATTAAACTCTGTTTTTAGTTTCTCACTTAAACTTTGATTAGTGTAGGTTATTTTAATATTATTTGACTTACAAATTTAGTCTATAAATAGACCATTTTTTCTACCCTAGAAAAATAACCCATTTCACATTTAGGTATTAACTTTTCCAAGCTTTCTGAGAATTTTGTGTTTACGTTTTGAGGGTTCTTATTTTGAGTTTCGAGGTTTAGATTTATCTTTATCTGATTACTCTTCGTTTATGTCATTTTAATGAAATTATCTTTGCCCGTGATTTTTTATCCTCTTCAAAGGGGTTTTTTCACGTTAAATATTTGTGTTAATATAATGTTTTGGTTTGGGTGATATAATATTTTTAGTTTGGATGAGGTCCTCAAATGTTAATATGATAAAGTAAATGTATATGTGAAAAGGATATATTGAATGCCAATTATGGCTTAGAAATGTAAAACGATCCCGTTTGAGCCATGTGAATTCTTAGGATACAAATGACATGTCATTAGGGATTATACGATTTCGAGTGTTGTCTTAAATGTCTTACCGATGGTTTAAGTCCTACACTTGTTGCAAATTTAAAGCCTAAATGTATATGTTTGCTAGGTTTATAATGAATTTTAGGTAATTAATATTAAATGACATTATTGATCTGTATTAATGTTAATTGTTCTATTTTGTATGGTAATGTTTCGTAACCCTAATCTGACAACGGATACAAGTTAAAGGTGTTACATTTAGTGGTATCAGAGCTACGATTTAGTTGATTCTCGAATTGAACATAGCTAGTAAGGAGTACAGAATACATGACATTATATAACATGTGATAATGTGATATCTCCTGACTTAAACTGAATTATGTTTTATATATATAGATAAAAGATGTCATCCAACCGAGCTGATTCCGATGAAGTTTAAAGTAATGCTCAAGCCTTCGTTCAAGGAGCAGCTAATAGTGGCCCCGTAGCTGAGGCTCGGGGCAAAAGAAGCCTTCTTCCATATGATGTCTAAGTGGTTTTCTGAATTTGTTACAATGAACCCTATGGCTCAACGACCTCTACCCCCATCCATACCCCAATATGTTCCATCTATCTTCAAGGTTTAGAACAGATACGAGTGAGTAGACCTCTTGTAGAAAAATGCACAAGTATGGGGCCGAAGGTGATCTAGAAAAAGTTGAGTTTTGGTTAGAGAATATTATCAGAGTTTTTGATGAATTGTCTTTCTCTCCTACTGATAATTTTGAAATGTGCAATATCATTGCTAAAAAATTCAACATATCATTAGTAGAATACTTTAATAACGGTCGTACCAAAAGATCGTGTGAATTGAGATTTCTTTCAAACCAAATTTAAAAAGAAATACATCAGTCAGAGGTATCTTAAAAAAAGAGGAAAGAGTTTTTAGGGTTGAAGAAAGGTCATCGATCGGTAGCAGAATATGAAAGAGAATTTGTGCAACTTAGCAAGTATACTCTAGAATGTATACCAACAGATGTTGTTATGTATATTTGGTTTGAAGATGGTTTAAATGAAGACATCAAATTGTTAGTGAGGATTCTAGAATTGAAAGAATTTATAGTATTGGTGGATTGAGCGCATAAGGCTGAAGAACTTAGTAAAGCTAAAAGAAAGGCAGGTTTTGAGGTTCATGACACAGGTAAGTGATTAATGGGAAAATTATTCATCAGAGGAAAGTTTTTACAAACTTTATCAACTAACACATACTATCCTAAAATGTGTGTGAGAAGGATTTGATGTTATTACCATTTGATGAATTTAATGTAATTCTTGACATGGATTGGTTGGCTTTTCATGATGCTATTGTGAATTAACGAAAGCAAATTTTGTTGAAATGTTAGAATGGTGAAATAGTCCGGGTTAAATCAGATAAATATGATAGTTTAGTTAATATCATTTCAACTATGTCAGCTCAGAAATATATTAAGAAAGGTTCTGAAGCATATCTAGCTTATATACTTGATTCTGGGGCTTCAATTTTGAAATTAGAGTTAGTTCTAACTATTTGTGAATTTTCGGATGTGTTTCTAAAAGAATTACCAGGGTTAGCGCCAGTCAAAAAGGTTGAGTTTGCTATTGAGTTAGTACTGGGAACTTCTCTTATATCGATAGCTCTGTATAAAATGGCACCTATAGAATTGAAAGAGTTGAAAGCACAGTTGCAAGAATTGATAGAAAGAGGATTTATGCAGCCTAGTTTTTCTCCCTAGGGTACTCTTGTACTGTTTGTTAAAAAAAAGGATGAGTCAATGCGGTTGTGTATTGATTATCAATAGCTTAATAAGGTTACAATCAAAAACAAATATCTATTTTTGTATATCGATGATTTGTTTGATCAATTGAAAGGTGCAACAATGTTCTCAAAGATTTATCTCCGTTCTGGATATTATCAACTACGGATTAAAGATTCTAATGTGCCACAGATTGCTTTTAGGACCAGGTATGAACATTATGAATTTTTAGTTATGCCATTTAGTTTAACCAATGCACCTGCTGTGTTTATGGATTTGATGATTTGAATATTCTAGCCGTATTTAGATAGATTTGTGGTTGTATTCATTAATGATATCCTGATATATTCTCAAGATGAAATTGAGCATGCAAAACTATTGAGAGTAATATTGCAAACATTGCGTGAGAAATAGTTATTTGCTAAATTTAGCAAATGTGAGTTCTAGCTGTGAGAAGTTGGATTTTGGGACATTGTTGTATCGGCGGATGGTATTAGAGTGGATCCAAGTAGAATATCAAAAATTATAGACTAGAAGGCTCCAAGAAATGTTTCAGAGATCAAAATTTTCTTGGGTTTAGCCAAATATTATTAGAGAGTTGTTAAAGGGTTTTTGATGATTTCTACAATGTTGACGAAGCTACTTTAGAAAGATGTTAAGTTTGAATAGTTTGAAAAATGTTAGCAAAGTTTTAATCAATTGAAAGTATTGCTGACTGAAGCCCCTCTGTTGATTCAGCCAGAGTCTGGCAAGAAATTTGTGGTCTATAGTGATGCCTCACTTAATGGTTTAGGTTGTGTTTTGATGCGAGAAGGCAAAGTGGTAGCTTATGCTTCTTATCAATTGAAACCGCACGAGAAAAAATTACTTGGCTCATGATTTAGAACTTGCAGCTATTGTGTTTGATTTAAAGATCTGGCAACACAATTTGTTCAGAGAAAATGTCACATCTTCACGAATCACAAAAGCCTGAAGTATTTGATGTCACAAAAAGAATATAATTTGAGACACTACTAAAAGGATTACGATTTGATCATTGATTATCATCCAGGAAAAGCTAATGTGGTTTCCAATGCTTTAAGTAGAAAATATTTACTTCCTTTGCGAGATTTGAATACTCGTTTGAGGTTGATTGATAATGGTTCCATTGTCGCGGAATTAAAAGCTAAATTGACATTTCTGTAACAGACTTGTGAAGCTCAGAAAAGTGATTCTGATTTGATTACTAAACGAGAACAGATTGAAAAGATATCTGATTCAGAATTCCATATTAGTTCCGATGGTAGTTTATATTTTTTAAATAGAAGTTGTTTTTGAAGAAATTTTGATATTATACGGAAAATTTTACAAGAAGCTCACAATAATAATTATTCGTTACACCCTAGTAGTAACAAAATGTACGGTGATTTGAAACAAATGTATTGGTGGCCAGGTATGAAACATGAAATTTTAGAGTTTGTATCAAATGTTTGATTTGTCAGCAAGTTAAAGCCAAGCATCAAGTACCTTATGGAGTGGTATAGTCTGTTATGATACCAGAATGGAAATGAGAACGGGTTACGATGGATTTTGTGTTAGGGCTACCCTTGTCTCCATGGAAGAAAGATGTTATTTGGGGATCATTTTACTAAATCTACACATTTCATTTTAGTACTTTTGGATTATTATCTTGAGAAGTTGGCAGAACTATACGTTTCTGAGATTGTTAAACTGCATGGTGTTCTAGTGTTTATTATATCTGATAAACATCCACGGTTTACTTCTAGATTTTGGAGTAAATTAAATGAAGCTCTGGGTACTCGACTACATTTTAGTACAACATTCCATCCACAGACCAATGGTTAGTCTAAGCGAGTGATACAGATACTTGAGGACATGCTCCGTTGTTGCATTTTAGAGTTTGAGGATAGCTGGGAGAAATTTCTTCCTTTGGTTGAGTTTGAATATAATAATAGCAATCAAGCAATTATTAAAATGGCACCGTATAAAGCTTTGTATGGTCGAAAATGTAGAACGCCATTATACTAGACTTAATTAAGTGAGAACAGCTTCTCGATGTCGATTTGATCTGAGAAACTGAAGATAAAGTTAAAGTAATTCGTGATTGTTTAAAAGTTGCTTCTGATCATCAAAAATCATATGTAAATTTGAAAAGAAAAGATATTGAATTTCATATTGGCAATAGAGTGTTATTAAAAGTATTACCTTGGAGAAAAGTTCTTTATTTTGGCTGAAAAGGAAAGCTTAGCCCACGATTCATCGGGTTGTATGAGATCATTGCAAGAATTGGGCCGATAGCTTACCATTTAGCTTTACCATCTGAGTTAGAGAAAATATGAAATGTGTTTCATGTATCAATGTTACGGAGGTATCGATCTAACCCTTTACACGTGATTTCTCCTATTGATATTGAAATTTAGCCAGATATGTCATACAGTGAAGAACCGATTAGAATTATACCTCAAAAAGTTAAAAATTAAGGAATAAATGTATATCTTTGGTTAAAGTTCTCTAGCAATGTCATGGGGTCGAGGAAGTTACTTGGGAACTAGAAGAAGCTATGAAAGTGCAATACCCGAACCTATTTTCTAGTAAGATTTTCGGGGACGAAAATTCTTTTAGAAGGAGAGTTGTAATAGCCCATTTTTAGTAGTGTTGGGAATAGTGGTTTCGAGACCATGATTCTGATGAGAGAATAAATATTTTATTATTTATTTAAATTCTATTGGGTTATATTAGAGTTGTATTGAAGTTTCGTTAAGAAATTTTGAAGTTTAAATGGGTAAAAAGGATTAAATTGAAAAAAGTGAAAAAGTTAGATTCTACTAGTTAAAAGGATTAAATGGTTATGGAAAGGAAGATTAATAGACTTAGATGGTATTTATACTATATGAAAAGTTAATGGACAATTATGGGTTTAATTTTTTCATTTTATGAACAAATAAACTAAATGTAAACTAGTAATTAAATAAACAAATCTTAAACTAAATTAAGCAAATAGTGTCATCTTTCTAAAATTCTTCTCTTTCACCAAAATTGAAGAAATAAAACATCATTTTCTTGGCTTTAAGGTTCAGACAACATAGAAGCATTACATGGTATGCATTTGAGCCCCGTTTTTATTAATTTTTATGTTTTGAAGCTTATTTTAGCTTAAACTACTTAGTTCGGGGGTTAATTTGAAAAATAGCTAGAGGTTGAGGGACTTTCCATAGTTGATTTTGAATGTGTTTTGATGTTAGTTAATAGATTATTAATGTTGATGGTCAAACAAACATGTTTTGCTAAGTGATTTTTTATGGATTTAGGATTAAGGATTAATTTGTTGGAAATGTAAAATTCATTGGTTTTAATGTGAATTGTTGGTATTCATGACCCCTAGGAGAATTGGTTAATATGGGTTTAGGTTAAAATGGTTAAATTTCAAGTTATGAGCTTAAGGAATAATTTGTGAAAAAGTTAAAATAGGAGGGGTAATTTTGTAATTGCATGATAATATGAATTATAGATTGAATTAAATACATAAGGTTATTTGAAGTACTTAATTGAATGAAATTATCTATTTAGATCATGAAAAAATAACAACCGAACTTAAACCGGGGAAAGGCGAAAGCTTTGGATTAGTCTCCAACTCTACTTTTGCGACTATAGTTATTTATGTAAGTTCGTATGAATTATAATCTTACTAAACATAGTTTGATTGATTATTTGTTATATAATGTTAGTTATAAATTGACTTAAAATATATATATCGATAATTTGAGAAATTGACGGATAAAAGATCTCGTATGAACCTTAAGAATTCTTAGGATACAAATGATATGTCATTAGGGATTATACGGTTTCGGGTGCTGGTCTTGAATGTCTTACGAATGGTTGAAATCTTGCATTTGTTGCGATCCTCCACAGCTCTTGTGAGTAGCATCATGTAGCTAACATTCTGACCCACAGCTCGTGTGAGCATGCCCACTTCACAGGTCGTGTGAGCACTATTGAAAAGGAAAGGTTATGGTTGTATGGAAAGACACTATGTGTGAGCAGTCCTGAGTATCCAATGTAATTCTAGATGGTTCAATAGGTAAGTAAAGGTAAATGGCAAGGGATGTATTCAAATGGATAGTTGTTTATAAACTTATGAAAGGTAATTTTGATGAATGCAAATGAATTGAAGGGAACTAAATGATTATGTGATGAATGATATGTTCATGAAGATTCATTTGTGAAATTGTTGATTTTCTATATGTATTATGCATGAGCTTACTAATTTTTGAGTTTGGTGGTGCTTATAGGATTGTACTAAGCTTATGAGTATAGTAAATACTTTATGCATATTTTATAATTTGAGCTTAAGAATGTAAGTTTTTGCTTGAGTTTATACGAGCTTACTAAGCATTAGTTCCTTACGTAGTTATTTTACTTTATTTCATAGATTACCAGAAGCTTGATCGGTTGGAAGCTTGTTGGAGTTTTATCACACTATCCAGCAACCATTTCAATAGTTTTTGAGTTATTTTGGCCAAGGTTATAAATGGCATGTATATGACTTTATGTAATGGTAGTTTTTGAATGAGTTAATGGTCAATTTGAATGTATATCTCTTTGGCGTATATATTTTGTTTGTTGGACATATAGTGCTTGGCAAGCTTTTGTCCTTTGGGTTACTTTTAAGTACTTTGTAATATATGGTCCTTTTGGTGTGTTTTATGGTATATGAATAATTTGACAATTGATGTCATTAGGTACCTAAATTGGTTATGATTTGTGCTTGAAATGTAGCATTATAACCTTGTTTTGATTGAAGTTGTTTTGGTATAAATGTGGTGCATTTGAATGGCATATTGGTTAGGAGAAATAGTTTGATTGAATTGGTATGTTTATATGTGTTTGAAGTGTCTTTAAGTTTATTGAATGTATGCATAAATGGGGTAGATGATTGGGCAAGTTTTGGACTTAAAATGGCTTGTTTTTAGGGTAAAATTGTGAAGCACACGGCCTGACTACACGGATGTGTGTCACTTATTATTTCAAGTCGGTGGCTTACACAGTCTAGCACATGGCCTGCAATAGGCCGTGTGACACAAGTCAGAGAGTTACACGACCTAGTACACGATCTGTGACATGACCGGTTGATCCAACTCAGTAAGTTACACGGTTTAAGACATGACTGAGACATGGACGTGTGTCCCATTATTCGAATGCCACAAGGTCTGGGCTATGTCACATGGCCGTGTGACCCCTGTTTTCAAAATTTTAAACTTTCCAAAATTTTTTGAATTGTTTTAAATTAGTTCCGTATTGATTCCAAACTATTTTTAGGGCCTCGAAAGCTCGATTTAAGGCCTAAATGTATATGTTTGCTAGGTTTATAATGAATTTTAGGTATTTAATATTAAATGACATTATTGATCTGTATTGATGTTAATTATTCTATTTTGTACGGTAATGCTCTGTAATTGATATGAGTTAGGGGTGTTACATTTTTTGGCCTCATCTTCATACTTTTATTTACCTCGCTGGTTTAACTTAGCAAAAGATAACGCCACGAGCAGTTATACAGGTTGTCAACTACCTTTGGCAGACTTATAGATACCTGTAACACCCCGTACCCGAGACCGTTGCCGGAGTCGGACACGAGGGGTTCACAGACTAAATTCGCTTACTATCTCAGTCCATTTTAAAATTTTCCAGGCAGTTGGCTAACTGCGACACTGTCACCTTAAAAATCATATCTTGAGTTTCACGACTTGAAAATCAGTTTTGTAATTTTTCCCTGAAACTAGACTCATATTCCCATCTACATAATTTTTCTAGAATTTTTGGTCGGGCCAATTAGTACAGTTTATTAGTCAAAGTCTTCCATGTTACAGGGATCGACTACACTGACCTTTGCACATTACGACTTGGATATCTCCCTGCACAGAGCTTCAATACTGATTCCGTTTGTTTCTATAGAAACTAGACTCAGAGAGGAATCTATACATATATGGCATGACTCCTAATTATCTCTGGTTAATTTATAATGAATTTCCAAAGTCGGAACAGGGAATCCAGAAACCGTTCTGGCCCTGTCTCACGAGAACCTCAATATCTCTTAACATACTATCCATATGATCATTTCGTTACTTTCCTCTGAAAATAGATTCATCAACTTTCGTTTACATAATTTATTCATTATTTAATTCCAATCCTACTATTTTTAGTGATTTTCCAAATCTACATCACTGCTGCTGCCAGCATCTGCCTTTAAGGTAGACTTTACCTATTTCATAGTTTCCATGATTCAACTAGCCCTTTTAGCATAAATAGCATAAATTATGATAGTGATTAACCATTCCATACCAAATGATTATAACATTATGCTCAAACATATATAATCCATTTTCGCATGGCTATATACATTAACCAAAATATTCTTCCGCCACTAGTCTATTTTATACATGCCATAAGATAATCCAAAACATAGCAGTACCAAATAGTGGATAGTGATAGTGTGACTAGTTGCTGACGATCCCCGAGCCTGTAGCTTCGCAATGAGATCTATAAAACAGAGGAAACAGAGTAAACAGAGTAAGCATTACAATGCTTAGTAAGTTTTAAGCAGTGTCAACAGATAACAATCAAATTATAACATAGTTGTTCGTATTTTTATTTCACTCTTCCTTCGGGCATACCATCCCTTTACCGAATATGCACATCTCATCATATACAATAGGCGGATAAACTTTCACATAAAAGTGAGCTCATGTGACATAGATATATCGTATGATTTCACATCACCTCTCACACTGATCCGATGTCACATAATCATAGGAATAGTCTCATAGATTGCTCTCGTATGCATCACATAACTACCTTATGATTTAGTGCAAATCAAGCTCACATATAAACTTGGAGTACATACCTGTTTAACCTTTCGCATTGAATATATTTATAAGCAATTCTTATTACGAAGTCTTACCCGGACATAATCTCCACACGAAGTTATCGGGTCTTACCTGGACAAAATTCCCACATGTAGTCATCGGGTCTTTAGAGCTCGGATATAGTACGAGCACGAAGCTTACGGACATTAATCAGTGATAATATTCTCGCATAAAGCCTGCGGGGTTTTAACCCGGATATAGTACTGACACAAATGCCCTTCGGGACTTATCACATTTATGCACTTTCACATCCATCACGTTGGCCACTCGGCCCTGTCACATATATACACTTTCACATTCATCACATCGGCCATTAGGCCTTATCACATATATACACTTTCACATTCATCACATCGGCTATTAGGCCTTATCACATATATACACTTTCACATTCATCACATCGGCCATTAGGCCTTATCACATATATATACACTTTCACATTCATCACATCGGCCATTAGGCCTTATCACATATATACACTTTCACATTCATCACATCGGCTATTAGGCCTTATCACATATATACACTTTCACATTCATCACATCGACCATTAGGCCTTATCACATATATACACTTTCACATTCATCACATCGGCTATTAGGCCTTATCACATATATACACTGTCTTGGCTGAATCTACATCTATCATTTTCCAATATCACAATTTAGAATTCACGTATGGGTTTAATCAATAGCTTATGAGCAACTAGAACAAGTTTATCAAGGTTTACAACACAATCTCAAATTCAGCACAAGCTGTTTTTCCTGAGCAATAGTCACTAAATTATTTATAACTGGAGCTACAAAACTCCAAATCACTTTCCGTTAATTTTTCCTGAATATAGACTCGTATATCTTCTATCCATAAAATTTCCAGAATTTTAGGTTTGGCCAATCAATACCAGATTTTTCTTAAAGTTTCCCCTGTTTCACTGTTTGACTAATCTGACCACTCTTCACTACGAATCAGATTTCTCATTTTACAGAATTCAAAATGTGTTGTATTTGATTTCATTTGAAACTAGACTCATTAAGGAGTCTAAGCATATAAATTTTATCTTATAAACATTTTTGTACAATTTATAATGATTTTCTAAAAACGGAACAGAGGATTACAGTGTCATTCTGCACTGTCTCACACAACTTTAAATATCTCATTATCGGAAATAAATTTTCTTACACGGTTTCTTTTATAAGAAACTAGACTCATTAAGCTTTAATTTCATAATTTATTTAGCCTCCCATTCAACTCCGACAATTTATGGTGATTTTCTAAATTCATGTTACTGCTGCTGTCCTGAGCAGGTTTATCACAATTTTACTCTTCTGACATATCCTTTTAGCACTTCATAATATCATATCCATTTGGCAACATATCATATCAATAACTTACCTATACTTCATAATAGCCATTAGGCTATATGCATAAAAATTTACAATAGAGTTATGATTCTTTTAATATGTGCTTAACATATCATACTCAATCACATTATAGGCTTTAATACTTAAAACTTACCTCGATCGCTAATGTACGTCAATTCCGACTATTCGACCAATTTCCCTTTTTCCACGATCCGACTTTGTTTCCATAAGCTCTTGATGCTCAATCAACAATTTTTAACTTCAAATTTGCAAACAGCAATGTCATCACTTTACATAACAGAAATTAAATTTCATTACTTAAACTATCCACGACAATCACCTTCCGAGCACCTTAATTTTCTTTAAGCTAAACCACCTCATAGTATACATATACACATTCGGCTAATTATAAAACAAATCAGCACTCATAACCGAATCATTGACTAAAATCACATTCGGTAATATGCTTTTAAATAATTTCAATATTTATTAACATCTAAAACTAATTTGCTTGGGGTGCCATGAATTATTCAAATCGGCCGAATATCATTGAATCTCTAAAATCATGCTTATAACCACTTGGCCGAGTTTCACATTTCAAAGCCACATATATATATTATTCAAAGTATTTAACAACACTTAAAAATCCAAAACGATAAAACTCAATTCATATAACACCAAACTCAATGCTAAATCACCCTAGGCACATTCGGCACTAGCACAAGCACACACACATTTAACTTTTCTAAAATTCAACTTTAACAAGCTTCCTATGCTTCCATGATAAAAACCGAATGCTCATCTTACCACCAACATGCATATTTAATTATCTCAAGCCTCTCTTAATCAATTTTATTCATAATAGCATGAACTCAACAATCCATTACTCATACAAAACAACATAACCGAAAACCTTACTCATTCCAAAAATTCAAATCTCAACTTGGTCACAAAAATAACTTGATATCTCACCAACACAACATCAACACCAAGCAAGAATGATGCATCCATGGCCGAGTGTCATTTCCATCACATAGCAAGATTTAGACCATGGGCTAGGTAGAACTCAAGCTAACAACTAAAACATGCATGCATCTCATGGAACATCATCAAACATACCTTAGCCTAGTTACATGCATGGCCGAACCTCTTCAATCTTTCTTCTTCCTTCCTCCTTAAAATTTTCGGCCAAGGATGAACCAAAGGATGAACACTTTTTTTTTGTTTTTCTTTCCTTCAACTCACGGCAAGGGGGGGACAATCACACATATCCTTTTTTTTTTTTTGTTTCTCATCCTACTAACACTAATATTTTATTGCCCATGCTCTTTATTTTATTGTTTCCTCCCATGATGCACCAACACAACATGTCTATGACATGTTTTGCCCATCACCCTTTGTCCATCCTAATGTCATGGCCGGCCACTACTAGATGGGGGGGAAAATTGACATGCAAGTCCCCCCTTTTTCAACATGCACTAATAGGTCCTTATGTTTTGATCTATCACATTTCAAAAATGTCACACATAAGTCCTATTGACTAAATTCACATGAAATTTACTAAATCGAAGCTTAAAATTTTCACACATTTATTTTAGACAATAAATATCATGTTCAAATAATTTGGTTACTCGGTTTAGCGGTCCCGAAACCGCTTTCCGACTAGGGTCAAATTAGGGGTGTCACAATACCACACCACTATGAAGGGTCCTTACCCTGATCCCTTTATTTCATTTTGAACTCAATATCGACTTACCAAAGCATCCCAAAATTCAACACCTTAGCCTGTGTGTAACTTTTCTTTAGAGGAAGACCCATTTGCTAATATCCCCATATATGGCCCTTGAATATGAGGTCTGCCTGATAGTCAAGTACCTTTTTTTCCTTATGGATTCGTATTGGTAGGACGGTCCCATAAGACTTTCCCTCTTCAAATTATTCAACACTTCTATAAACAAATAGTCCTCAACAAACTACCTCTTCCTTAGATTGTATAAGATGATTTCCCATTTATAAGAAAATCCTTAGTGGATTTCATAACGCCAAATGACCCTATCAGTCATCCTGCTCATTTTTTGGACCTTGGTGGAATTTCCACTTTTCTAGCGACCCCTTTATCGATGAACACTTAGAATTTAAACCTAAAAAATCGCTCTATTACTTCATAGCTGACGATGGTTTATACATCAACCCTGACGGGCTCTTATTGGTGGATACTTACTTGCAAATAATGTGAAGGAAATGCCCCTTCCTTTCACATATGCCTGCGTTTATGACACTTCTACCAGTTCTTCTTACTCTCGTATTTTGGCGAATCCTCTTATTAGTACGCTGGCTTGCGTTTTCAAACGCACCATGACCATCATGCTAGACTGCTCAACATGCGAGTCATATAGTGACTTCCCTTTTTATGCCTTGACAGGCTTCTTGATTCACTATCTTGGTGGACTCCATCATTGCCATAAGGTGTACATGTTCACCACTAGATCGTTCCATGGCCAACCATAGGCTTTTGATTCAGAATAATCAATAAACCCATTTCGAGGTGTCACCTTATAGGACCTGAATACCATTTACACGGTGTCGCCCCGAAGGACATATATACTACTTACTCAGTGTTACACTAAAAGACCAGTAGATAACCATTCCTCGATGTCGCCTAACTCCCACAAATCCCCTTTCAATGTATCTATTCCTCTATTACGCCAATTTCCTATCTTCACTAACCTATCAAAGTAACGCCCTCTATACTTCGCATTTTATCAACAGAATTTCCACACATAATAATTCACATATTATTATAACATATAATACGTCATATATCAATACGACAATACAAACCACATCTTGCATTCAAAGAACATACTCGCAATCATTCATATATTTCCATAGCATTATGCATGTATAGCTTACTCATTCACCATAATCATATACAGCTATGGAATTCAGACTAAACTCACAATAGAGACACAAGCAGAACATTCTAGAACAACAACAAACAAACACTCAAAATAGACTGCAGAATCTCACCTGCTATCCTTCATCCTCACCAGCTTAGCTTATCTGAATGCTAAAGCCTCCTTCGTCTCGACATCTAATCATAACAACCAAATATATTAGTTAAATCGAAGGCATTCAAGCTTTAAATCCCCGAATCTAGTTTCATGCAAAAATTTTTGAAGGTTTCATAAACCCCGTAAAGTTTTTTTCCTCAATTTCACAATTATAATAAGATTAAGAAACTTACCAGTTCACCGGATTTACTATATTCCAGACTTAAACCACACGATCATTGCCCCGTGCAAGACTCTCCTTAATTTTCTCTTCTTTGGAGTAATCGAAGAAGGCGATACAAATAAGAAGAAAATATAAATAGAATTGAAAAGAATCTCCTCTTCTGAATAAAGCTTCTCTCGTATAAATAACCCTTCTCGTACGATCACCAAAGCCCTAATTGAGCCATCCATAAATAATCATGTTGTCTCCCACCAAGGAACCAGTTGATTCCAACTTAATCTGACCAGGTTTGAATCCCAAATATTTACTATTAAGTCACCTAATTTTCTAGATTTCTCAATAGAGTTCGCCTATCCCCCAATTTCCTTCAATTTACTCTCAAATTTCCCCTAAATTTTGAACTTTATTGGAAACCGAGTGTGACAATTTAAACCAACTAATTCTATTGGGAACCCTTTTTTTTCTGTTAATTACACCCAAATTCACTCATTAACATTCCTAAAGGATTTAGCTACTCATGAATCTCGAGATCATTTTCGTAAGAATTAATTTAATCATACAAAAACACAAATTAAAATGAAATGAAAGGAAAATTGATATTGATCTGTTTGATAAACTGGATGTGCTCAATTCCACGAATTCCTTTAATAACTTTAGTGATATCAATGTTGACAGGCAACAAGTGCAAGAAAAATATTAAAATACTTAATAACCAAGTATTTCACTCAAATCAAATCCATGTCCTAGCAAGAAATAAAAATTCTTTTAAAAATAAAATTAAAACCTAAGTCTAAAACTAAAATCTAAATTCTACCCTAACAACTTGACTCATTAGCTTAGCATAAGCTTTGCTATTTATAGGCAAAATTAGTTGCTCACTTAGGTCAATTATGAGCCTAATTAAGTTAAATATGGATTGTACAGACGAAAACACCCTTAATTAATTTTTGCCCTCCATTAGACCTATGTCACGACATAGGCTTATGTGTCTCGCGACATACAACTTCAAATACTAAATCTGAAGCTCGTCCAGTCTTGTTGCGATCCTGGAAGCTCGTGTTGCAACTCAGTTGTCATTTCTTATGCTTTTAAGCCTAAAAATAGGTCTCATGCATATTCAATTAACTCATTAAAACTACCTTAAGGCCCATATTGGCCCAAGAGGTCAACTAATGCAAAATTATGCATAAAAACACTTATTTTGCAATAAATTAAATCTAAGTTATTGGAACTGAAAATGCAATGAAATAACCTAAAATGACTTAAAAACAAGCTTGTTAAGTGCCGAAAAGTACCTAATTTGCCACTACAAATTGTGGCAGGTCAAGCCTCTAGTAGGAAGTAGTCGCCTTCCTTCAACACCAACAAGTTGTTTTTCTTTTCCTCCGGTAAGATATGGTATATGGCTTATGCCTTGGGGAAAAATCTCTTGATGTTTATTGATACTTACACCTTTTTTTTAGTAAAATCAGAAGTCCACTCTTGGTACTAGTAGTTGTACTTCCTCTCAAAATAAGTTTAGACTTCTTTTGTAGTAAAAGGTAGATGATGACTTAATCTTCATGAACAATTATCTCCTTTCTATCCATAACATTTAAAAAATCTTTATGTAACCAAACTCATTTAATTTCCCTCACTAAAGCTCATCATCTTACTTAATTTTACAAAATAGAAATTATTCAGTATCAAAAATTGATTCATAACATACAAAGTACAAAACCATAACAAATTTGAGACTTCTAAATCCACAAACACAATAGTAGAATTTTCAGTTGTATTAACCTTCATCTTTTTTCTAACTAAAGGCATTTATTTCTTCCTCGTCCCTAGAAAGACCAAGATCTATTAAAACAATCACTAGAGATATTCTCGCGGCATTAATTGTCTTACCTTGCTCACTACTACCACCCTTAACATGTACATCAACAAATTCAACAACCTTAGTAGATTTCACCAAAAATAACCTCATACCTTTTATGTTTATGAGAAGGTCTTTGGCACCTAATTTCTTTTAATGCATAGAATTGTTCCACCTAAGTCTTATATATTGTTCTTTGTCAATATTTCATCGATCTTCACATTTCTCTCTTGGAACTAATAATTAAGTTGCACTATTAAAGTTTCATCTTCCAAAGGAGGCTTTCTATTACACTACTCTAATAAGGAAACCATCCAC